>NC_092335.1:539121666-539450833 GCF_046630445.1 Rutidosis leptorrhynchoides | reverse complement strand
GTTGTTGTGTGATAGATGTCGGGCTCAAAACTTGTTATCACATTCAGCGACTCCGAACCAGAATCTTCAGATGGTGTTCCAGTCATTAACCTATCCGATGACGAAAATAATATCTTTGGGGAAGACTCACAAATTCCGGATGAACCGACTATAGAGAACCCGGAAAGTGAACCCGAGGAGGAAAGTGAACCCGAGGAAGAAATACAGGAAATTACAAAAGACAAGTTCGAACTAGGAAAGAAATGAAAGGCTAATGAATTAGAAAATTCAAATCCCGAGTTTAGTAAGGATGATGTGGCACCAACTTCACTAGACACTACCACCCCTATCCCCGCTATTCCTATTCGTTCTATCCCGGCATCCAGTTCTTCAGTCCCACAGCCAAAATATAGGCAGACAGCTAGGATAAGCGTTAGGCCATTCCTTGAACCTAAACGTCCTAGAAAATAGACCAAACGATGCGCTGCCGTATTAAACCATGGGATCATATAATGTTTTGTATAATATTATTAGTGTGGTTTGCTTAATGTTCGATGTAAGATAAGCATATGTAAAATAGTGAAGTGTGAAATGCAATAATTTTCCATGGTTAAGTATTATTTAGATGGTAGTAATTGATTCTGTACTAAGCTATTAAGTATGGACATTAACGGGTAGGTACTACCCTAGATATAATTATAAAACGCTAATAAGAAGAAAAGGCTTTTATAATAATACCTGGTTCATATTATTAATAAGCTATAATGTACTGTAAATATACACTACATCTATAATATTCCATGTGAATAATTATTTTCTTTTCATTCTTATAGAAGAATATGGCGCGATTGAACCGAATGACGGAACAAGAAATCCAGGAACTCATCAATCAGCGAGTGAACGACAGAATGTTATGGGTCGAGGCTGCAAGAACTGCTGCAGTTAACCCAAATCCTCGTGTAGGATGCACCTACAAAACTTTTCAAGCTTGCAAGCCCTCATCATTCAGTGGAACAGAAGGACCGATCGGTTTAACCCGATGGATAGAAAAGATGGAAACTGTGTTTAAAATCAGTGGTTGTGTTGAAAAGGACATGACCAAGTATGCATCATGCACTTTACAAGATAGTGCACTCACGTGGTGGAAAAATTATGTGAAGGCTGTAGGAGGAGATGTAGCTTATGATACTCCATGGGAAGAATTCAAAATAATGTTAATCAACGAGTATTGTCCAAGGAACGAGGTTAGGAAGTTGGAAGATGAATTACGAAGCCTGAAGGTTGTTGGTACTGAAATCACCAACTACAATCAGCGATTCATGGAATTAGTTTTGCTATGTCCTGAATTGGTTCCAACCGAAGAACGGAAGATTGAAATGTACAAAGATGGTTTGCCCAAAAAGGTCAAGGCAAATGTTACAGCATCGAAACCTAAGACAATTCATGAAGCTATAACCATGGCAAACGAGCTAATGGATCAGGTCATCATGGATAAGAAAGTATCCAATACTGATGTGAAGGTATCAGGTAACAAAAGAAAGTGGAATGGAAATTATGATCGAGGTAACCAACAACAATCTTTTAAGAAACAAGAAATCACGCAAGGTGCGGGTAGTGGTTTAAGCTTTGGTTATAAAGGACAAAATCCTTTATGCAACCGATGCCACAAACATCACTCTGGTTACTGTAATGTGGTATGCAACAAATGTAATCGAAAGGGTCATCTTGCTGAAGATTGTAGGGCTCTCGTTACAAATACAAATGGTACCAAGACTCCTACCACCAATGCAAATAGAACTGCTTTGGCTACCATTACTTGTTATGGGTGTGGAAAACAAGGTCACTATAAGAGCCAGTGTCCGAATCCAGAGAAGAATAATAGATCTGCACGTGGAAGAGCATTTGTTATTAATGCTAGAGAGGCGTTTTAAGACCCGGAGCTTGTTACGGGTACGTTTACCATTAATAACTTATCCGCATCTATTATATTTGATACTGGTGCCGATAGAAGTTACGTGAGTAGAGGCTTTTATGCTAAATTGAATTGTTCATCATTACCTCTAGATGCTAAGTACATGATTGAGTTAGCTAATGGTAAACTAATTAAAGCCGATAAAATTTGTCGTGATTGTAAGATAAATTTAGCCGGAGAAACATTTAAGATTGATTTGATACCCGTAGAATTAGGAAGTTTTGATGTAATAGTCGGCATGGACTGGATGTCCAAAGTAGGAGCGGAAGTTGTTTGTGCCAAGAAGGCAATTCGTATTCCTGGTAAGGATAAAATGCCGGTGATGATTTACGGAGAGAAGGGTGATTCAAAGCTAAAACTCATTAGCTGTTTGAAAGCCAAAAAGTGTTTAGAAAAGGGATGTTACGCTATTTTAGCACATGTTAATAAAGTCGAAAAGGAAGAGAAGTGCATCAATGACGTGCCTGTGGCAAGAGATTTTCCCGAAGTTTTTCCGGAAGAATTGCCGGGATTACCTCCATTTAGATCGGTAGAATTTCAAATAGATTTAGTACCAGGAGCTGCACCAGTGGCTCGTGCGCCATATAGACTTGCACCGTCCGAATTAAAAGAACTTCAAAGTCAGTTAAAAGAATTACTGGATCGTGGATTCATACGACCAAGTACTTCACCGTGGGGAGCTCCGATTCTATTTGTTAAAAAGAAAGATGGATCTTTTAGGATGTGTATAGATTATCGTGAATTAAATAAGTTAACTATCAAGAATCGGTATCCACTACCGAGAATTGATGACTTATTTGATCAACTGCAAGGATCATGTGTTTATTCGAAAATCGACCTAAGATCGGGTTATCATCAATTACGTGTCAAAGAAGAGGACATTCCGAAAACTGCTTTTCGGACACGTTACGGTCATTACGAATTTTTGGTCATGCCGTTTGGATTGACGAATGCGCCAGCTGTATTCATGGACCTCATGAATCGAGTTTGTAGTCCATATTTAGATAAGTTTGTTATTGTTTTCATTGATGACATTCTTATCTATTCCAAGAGTGAGCAAGAGCATGAGCAGCATTTAAGGTTAACATTAGAGTTGTTGAGAAAAGAACAGCTATACGCTAAATTTTCTAAGTGTGCTTTCTGGTTGAAAGAAGTGCAATTTCTTGGTCACGTTATTAGTAGCAAAGGAATTCAGGTTGATCCAGCTAAAATTGAGGCCATTGAAAAATGGGAGACTCCTAAGACACCAACGCAGATACGCCAATTTTTGGGTTTAGCCGGTTATTATAGAAGGTTTATTCAAGATTTTTCTCGAATAGCTAAGCCGTTGACAGCATTAACGCAAAAAGGGAAGAAATACGAATGGACCTCGGAGCAGGAGAACGCATTTCAAATACTGAAGAAGAAGTTAACTACGGCGCCTATATTATCGTTACCAGAAGGGAACGATGATTTTGAAATATATTGTGACGCTTCGCGACAAGGTTTTGGTTGTGTTCTTATGCAACGGAAGAAAGTTATTGCATTTGCATCCCGACAATTGAAGATTCACGAGCGAAATTATACGACGCATGATCTAGAATTGGGAGCAGTCGTGTTTGCATTGAAGATGTGGAGACACTACTTGTATGGGGTTAAATTCACTGTGTTTACTGATCATAAAAGCCTTCAACATATTTTTGATCAGAAACAATTGAACATGAGGCAACGTAGGTGGGTCGAGTTAATAAACGACTATGATTGTGAAATTCGTTATCATCCCGGAAAGGCGAACGTGGTGGCCGATGCTTTAAGCAGAAAGGAACGAGAACCAATTCGAGTTCGAGCAATGAATATAAAAATTCGCATGAATCTCAACTCACAAATCAAAGAAGTTCAACAAGAAGCACTCAATAAAGAAAACATAAAGAATGAAATAATGAAGAAATATGAGAAGCAACTCGTTATGCGGGAAGATGGAATTCGATATTTTGCAAATCGTATTTGGGTACCGAAGTTGGGTGGATTAAGGAAGTTGATATTGAACGAGGCACATAAGACAAGATACTCGATACATCCTGGAGTTGGAAAGATGTATCAAGATCTCAAGACACGTTATTGGTGGCCTAACTTAAAGACCGACGTTGCAACATATGTTGGGGAATGTTTGACTTGTTCCAAAGTCAAAGCAGAACATCAAAAGCCGTCAGGGTTACTTCAACAACCAGAAATCCCAGAATGGAAATGGGATGGTATTACCATGGATTTCATCACGAAGTTACCAAAGACTGCCTGGGGATACGACACCATTTGGGTAATTGTTGATCGTCTCACCAAGTCTGCACATTTCTTGCCTATAAAGGAAACGGATAGAATGGAGAAACTATTACGATTGTATATAAAGGAAATTGTTTCAAGGCATGGAATACCTATTTCCATTATATCTGATCGTGATAGTAGATTTACCTCAAAGTTCTGGCAATCACTACAGGAGGCACTAGGAACTCGTTTGGATATGAGTACCGCATATCATCCGCAAACTGACGGGCAGAGTGAAAGAACAATTCAGACTCTTGAAGACATGCTCAGGGCATGTGTGATCGATTTTGGAAACGGATGGGATAAGTATTTACCGTTAGCAGAATTCTCGTATAGTAATAGTTATCATGCGAGCATTAAAGCTGCACCATTCGAAGCACTGTATGGAAGGAAGTGTAGATCTCCTATCTGTTGGAATGAAGTAGGAGATCGACAATTAACTGGTCCCGAGATCATACATGAAACTACTGAAAAGATAGTACAAATCAAGGAGAGATTGAAAACAGCCCGTAGTCGCCAAAAGAGCTACGCCGATGTCCGAAGGAAACCATTAGAGTTTCAGATCGGGGACATGGTTATGTTAAAGGTGTCACCGTGGAAAGGTGTAATACGCTTTGGAAAAAGGGGTAAACTGAACCCAAGATATGTAGGCCCGTTCAAGATTATCGAACGCATCGGACCGGTAGCTTATCGACTCGAGTTACCGCAACAACTCGCCGGAGTACATAATACATTTCACGTCTCAAACCTTAAAAAGTGTCTTGCAAAGGAAGACCTCACCATTCCTCTTGAAGAAATTCAAGTTGACGAGAAACTACAATTCATAGAAGAACCAATCGAGATCATGGACCGTGAAGTTAAACGGCTCAAGCAGAGCAACATACCTATCGTTAAAGTTCGTTGGAATGCACGAAGAGGTCCCGAGTTTACTTGGGAGCGAGAGGATCAAATGAAACAAAAATACCCGCACTTGTTTCTCGATGACGCAAAATAGGTACAATTTTAAAATTTCGGGACGAAATTTATTTAACGGGTAGGTACTGTAATGACCCGCACTTTTTCGATCAATTTATACTTATAAGATTAATATTTACATAAATTAAACCTTACCAACATGATAAGCAATCCAAATTGTTGAGACTTATGTTTTTGAAATGAGTTTTACACAACGTTTGACCGTCTAGTTTGACCGATGATATCACGAACTATACAATATATGATAATTATACGTTTGTGTATATATATGTATATATACATATTTAACATGATCTAAGGATGTTTTAATACCTCATTTTGTATTAATAACAATAAGTTATAAGTATATTTTGAAACTACTAACTTAAGTTTTCAAAACGATAACCATACGTAACGTTATTTGACATAAATACTTATGACCTATAATGTTTATACATATATCGTATAAGTAATGTATTTAATCACTTTTTAAGGACTTAAATACATAAAACAATATAAGTTTATTCACAAAAGATAGCTATATTTGAATTCTCATTCCATTTTTCACAAAATTTCTATACGTATATCTAGAGTACATGTACTCGTATCATACCTAGCTTCTATACGTATTTACTATTGGTATATACACATCAAATCACCACCAACCAGCCCTTGTTCAATGCCTTATGTATAAGGTAACTACTTTTGTTATCTAGTATGACAATTTCACATGATTAAAAGATTTTTTTCACAAAATTACAAACTTATACACCTTTTACATCACCATTTATACTCCATCCATTTTCAATTTTTGATTCATTTTTACCTCAAACCTCTAGCTAAAAACACACACACTTTTAAGAGTCTTAAACTCCATAACCATTCAGCTAATATCCATGAAGATCTAGCCATAAAAACATCACTTAATCACCATAAGAAAACTCTTACAAAAACACTTCAAGAATCCTTCCAAGAACACCAACTTACTTCCAATCTTTCATCCACTTCCATCACCCTTTTTATTCTAGCTTCTTACTCCTCTTTTACAGCAAACTTATCCAAGGAACTTGAGGTAGAATCTATGTTCATAACCTTATTCAATTCATATATATATAGCTATCTTATTTTGTGGTACAAAAGTTTAACAACAAGAACATAGTTTGAATGTTTTCAAACTTGTTTGCAAACTAAATAGATCCTTCTAACTTAACTTTTAAAATACTTCAAGACCTGTAATATAACTTATGTATATGCTAATTTAACAAGGTAAAACTTGGTTTTTCAAAGTATAAGTATTTTTAGAAAAATGGTCATTTAATGATTTTGTTGTAACAAAAATGTTTAACTTCATATGTTTCACTAATGTTTCACTTATGCCGTATGATTTTGAATACAAACCAAGGTATTTACAGTTCATAGTCTTAAAGAAGAACTCGATCCAAGAAGATGGCAATTTGAATCAACGAAAACGGAGTTGTAACGAAGAAACTATGACCGAAACAAAATTGGTTATCCTAGATCATTTCAACTACGGGATCAATTGGAAAAAAATGATATAAATCACATATTTCTAAGATAACATGATATTTTATATATATGTACTTATAATTCAATTTTATATGGTTCAGGATCACCCGTAAACAACACGAGAAGATTAATCATAAGATCCCATGATTGTACGCAACACGTCATTTGACAACACCGGTACCATGGGTCAAGATTAATCTCGACCAATACACATACGATGGGGTTTTATTTATTTCGTTGGGGGTTTTATTTATTTCATTGCGGGTATATTAAACATCTAAAAATGAACCATTAAAATTGAATTACTAACATCGGACTGCTAACTACGGACTAAGGAATTATTCAAAGTATTAAAAGTATAACAAGTATATATTTATAACGTTTGTTTTAAAATGAAAACATATTGATATATTATATATGGATAGGTTCGTGATATCAACCGGAAGACCGAGTCAAAATATATATATCATCAAGACAAGAGTGAGTATATAGTCCCATTTTTAAACTCTAAATATTTCGGGATGAGAATACATGTATTTTATGTTTTACGTTATGGACACAAGTAACTGAAAAATATATTCTACGTTGAGTTGTACCACTGGCATACTTCTCTGTAGCTTGGTAACTGTTATTTACAGTGGTATTGTAAACGCGAATCCTGTTGATAGATCTATCGGGCCTGACAACCCCAACCGGACTGGACGACCAGTATTCAACGGTTGCACAGTACTTCGTTTTGTGACTACACTTGGTACGGTGTAGTATGATTTCATAATAAAGGGAATATGCGACGTGATTAAATGTTAAGTATGGTTACCAAGTGCTCAACCACTTAGAATATTTTTATGAAAACGTTTATATATGAAATCTTGTGGTCTATATTTATATCGCTGCCGGCATTAAACCTATATCTCACCAACTTTATGTTGACCTTTTTAAAACATGTCTATTCTCAGGTGATTACTAAAAGCTTCCGCTGCAGTATGTTGAATTTAAGCAGGATCTTGCGTACGCATATTTGTGTCAAAAATAAAACTGCATATCCGAGGATTTGTGTTGTAAAATATGCTAGAAATCGTGTTGTTATCATCATTTGTAAAGTTTGTAAGTCTAAGATTATCGCTAAACCATAATCATCTTTTCATTGTCTTAAGCTTGTATCAAAAATAAGAATCATGGTTTGTAATGTATAATATATGCAGTTGATCTTTTAAAAATGTCGCATATAGAGGTCAATACCTCGCAATGAAATCATACGTTATCTAACACGTTCTTATGGTTAAGGACGGGTTATGACATGCAATAATCTGTTTCTATTGCTCTGTCGGATATTTCACTATAAATTCACCCCTTCGTTTCCTTATTTTCCACGACTCACACCTTCTATTCTTTCTCCCTTGATTCTTACTTTAAAGCATTCATCAATATGCTCCATCCATTCCTGATTCTTGATATACTCCTAACTTTTATATCTGTCATTCTTCTTTTTCATCTACCACCAGAAGAATCTATTTACTTCTACTATACTCTTGTGTTTATAGTGTTTCTAATTCTCTCGTGTCTCTATATTGCTATCTGCATCGATATACACGGTTTGTAATTTCGGGGTTATTATCGGAGTTTATATTCTTCATTATTTTTCGGAGCTTCATGCTTTCGTTTTCTCTTCCCGACTTCGAGTCAGGCGAGTAATGGTCCGGAATTCGTAGATATGAAATTCAGAATGAACATAGCTAATGCTCTAAGAAGAAAATGGTAATAGAACGATTTTGATTTGTTAAATTACAAGAATACCCTGGAAAAGACCGAGTCATCCAGAAAAATATTCTCTTGATATGTTTAGAGATTAGATAGAATGTAAGAGTCGTGTAAATGGCACATGATGACGGTACTGTGAATCATCATGCTTCATTAGAAACTCAGCATGACTTACTGTAATATAATGACGTTGATCAAGTGTCATTATATTATACTAATCCATGCTTCAGTTCCCAAAACTACTTCAAAACATTCATATTTTAAACTCGAAGGTTTCAGAATTTAGAAACTAACACAGTTTCTTTTATGTTGCAGATATTACGGAGAGATAAATGATCTCAGATAAGAATAGTTGTGAAAATATCGCCAGAAATATGGAGGATATTTATAATAGAACATACGAGAATATCTTAGAATTTCTAATATCAATGGATGATGAAGAAGATTTGTCTGTGAAGGTTTAGAATGAGAAATAAGATGTTTGCTAACGATTTCAGCAGGCACAGAATCATTTGGATTCTTTGAAGGCAAACTTATTCTTTGTGATTTGTCCACGGCTTTCTTCATAGTTTCGCATAATCCGCTTTTCGGTACTAAATTTTCTATCGAGCGTTCCTAACACTCCTTTCTTTATCATCAAGCTTTTGGCCATTAAGATCATCTACAACATGCTGTTTCGTCAGCATTTTCAAAGTTAACTGATCTGGGTCATCGGTTATCAAACCGAGGTAGTTTCAGGAGAATTGTGTTTTTTTAGAATGATTAATCGCTGATGGTAATATTGTGGAATATAAAAGGTTCCCCAGTAACAATAAAGAGTACGCATATATATCGCGGTTATAATAAAGTTGTTTCGGATGAAAAGTCGGAGTTGACTTGCTGGAGCTGTGACAAAATTAGCTACTTTGGAAAGGGATTGTAAAACGATCTTCGGTAATAACAATGTCAAAGGAACTAGAACAAGTTTGTGTCAAACGTTTACTCAGTTTCCGAGGGTTTTTCAGGTGCATAACTATATGCATCAATCTTTTCTTCCGTAGATGAAGTGCGGTTGGTTTATCCTCTCGATTGAGGTGTTTTTAAGAATCATGATAGATTTGAACGCTGATTGTAATCGTCGAGATACAATGAGGTTTAAGATGAAATTAAGTGGCAATCTTGAAGAAATGTTTAGTTTCATATGTTATAATCAATATTTTAATTCATTTTAATTGTCCAATGTCATTAGTCCACAGTCGATAGTTGATGTTAAAGCTAAGGGGTATAAAATACTATTAAATTTTAGCAGGAAATACTATTAAATACGATACAATTTTACACAAGATATTTATTTATTTATAGGATGGATATACTTAAACCTTGCTACAACACTTATAGGCAGTGTACCTAATCGTACAGTAGTGTAGTTTTTAGTAAGTCCGATTCGTTCCACAGGGAAAATCTTTAAACAAAGCTTAACGCTATATTAGTTTACTTTTATAAAAATACAAATATATATATATATAAGTAATATTATTATTATAAAGGGGGGTTTTTACCGTTTAATGACCGGTTTGTCGATTTTAAAAACTTTAGTTGCAGTTAAAACAAAATGTAAAATATTAAATAAATAAAAGACTTAATTTAAAGCGTAAAGTAAATAACGATAATGAAATTGCGAATAATAAAAGTGCGATAAAATAAACTTGCGATAATTAAAAAGTACGATAATTAAAAGTGCAATTAAATACAATAACAATAAATAAAAATGCGATAATTAGAAGTGCAATTAAATATAAAATAAAGGAAATTAAATATGAAATAAAAGAATTATGCTTATTTAAACTTCCGTAATCATGATGTTTGACGTGTTGATTTTAGTTTTATGCCCATGGGTTAATTGTCCTTTGTCCTGGATTATTTAATATGTCCGTCTGGTTTTTGTCCATAACAGTCCATCAGTCATAAATATAAAGTGCGAGTGTCCTCGTCAAATTATCCTTATACCCGAAGTTTAAATATTCCAACTAATTGGGGACTTAAACTGTAAAAAGATTTTAATACTTTGTTTAATAATTACACCAGGATGTCGACTGAGTGTAACCCAAGGTTTTAATACTTTATTATCAATTATGCCAAGTGTCCTTGAACATAATTTCACCCCTGTTTTAATAATTCTAGTGGCTATTAATCCATTCCCGTGTCCGGTTAAATGAACGATTATTCGTACATATAAATATCCCGCCCATCGTGTCCGATTGAGTGTATATGGTTATTTATAGGGACGTCCAATTGTAAATCTTTATATTAACATTAACAAACTATCATTTAGTTAAACAAATATAAAGCCCATTAATAGCCCATAGTCTAATTTCCACAAGTGTCGTTCTTTTGTCCAGACCCCAATTATGGTACAAAGCCCAATTACCCAATTTTAGTAATTAGCCCAACATCATGATTACTTCGGATTAAATAAGCATAATAATAACTTAGCTACGAGACATTAAATTAAAAAGGTTGAACATAACTTACAATGAATAAAAATATCGTAGCGTTACACGGACAGAATTTCGACTTACACCCTTACAACATTCGCTAACACACCCTTATTATTAGAAATTAAAATTAAAATTAAAATTAATATATATATATATACTTTACGTATGATGAAGAGAAGAAAAGATGTGTTTATTTTGGCCAAAACGCGTTGAATTTATAGGACCTGGGCTGGATTTCAGAGCCATGCGATCACATGGTTTTTGTGCCTCCAGGTCATGCGATCGCATGTCCAGCTGGGAGAAGTCACATTTCTTTGTTTTCTTTCTTGCCGACGTTTATAAATAATAATATAATATATAAATAATTATAAGAATTATTTAAATATTATATTTTATTTATGTGCATAGTTAACTTGTAATTTTTAGTCCGTTGCGTCGAGCGTTGAGAGTTGACTCTGGTCCCGGTTCCGGATTTTCGAACGTCCTTGCGTACAATTTAATATCTTGTACTTTGCGTTTTGAATCTTGTACTCTTGTAATTTTGAGACGTTTCTTATCAATACTTGGAACCTCATTGATTGTATTTTGTACTTTTGAGCTTTTTGGTCGTTTGCGTCTTCAATTCGTCGAATCTGTCTTTTGTCTTCACCTTTTATTATTTAAACGAATATCACTTGTAAATAGAACAGTTGCAACTAAAAGCTTGTCTTTCTTGAGGAATAATGCTATGAAATATATGTTCGTTTTTAGCATTATCAAATATTCCCACACTTGAGCGTTGCTTGTCCTCAAGCAATATAGTCTTGAAATACTAGAATCACTTCTTTATTCTTCACACTTTGTACATCAGTGATTTCAATACGGCGGTATAAACAATGGTAGTAACGATATGGTTACAGTCCCACATGACTATAAAAATTTAGATCCATTAAGGAAATTGGATCTTTATGAAAACATTTGATCTTTTGAAAATTAAATCTAGTTTTTACTTTAGATAAGTTTTCCGGAATAACCCTTCACCGGTGTTTGCAAAATATTTTTGTGGGCTTGGTGGGTTTCAGATTTGAAAATTTTAGCTCAAAAATTGCGGTTTTGTGTCACCCACTTGCTAACCTTGTATTAGGAAAGCAACACGTTCAGTTTACTTGTCACGTATATTACCTTTCAGTAAACTACCGTCCGGTTGTAAAGGAAAGCGTTGAACAAGCAACTGTTAAGGCAATGTCCCCTGACATGCTTTTAATTATGGTCTATAATGTGTTGGACGTAATTACTATCCTTTGTAGGAGCAATAGTAAAGCTCTCCCTTATAATTTGTCGGTCTGGCACAAGGTCCTGTCTTTGACCATGCTATGCAACCACCGTTCTTACGGTTGATACCCGATTTGGTTCAGATGACCTAAAGAATTCCCGGTGAATTCCTAGGATTTTACGTTCAATGATAATGAACGCATTGAAAATGGGTTTTCAGAAAACAAATCGGTTTATAATTTGATCAAAATATTTTCTCGTTCAAGCTCGAGTTTAGATATCATTGAAATCCATGAGTTTGAATTCTCAATCTTTAAGGTCAATCTCTAGGATTGAGTAATATCAGGCTTAAAAGCTGATTTTTAATCTTTAAGGAGATTATCCTTTCTGGGGATCTGATTCATTAGTCTTATCCAGCTAATTTGCACGGTGCCCTCCCCATTTTACAAGACAGATCCTCTCATGGTTAGGATAAGTCTGACCACTTGGCGACCCTGTTTGATGCTGAGGTCCGTGGATTTCCTGCTGATTTTAGTGATGACTTTTCTAGGTTTTTCGTCAACCTACAGCTGGTCTGGACGACAACTTCATGACCTAAATCAAGAAGAGCATTTCTTTTTCGGAAGACTTTACTTCCTTTTAATGATGGAATTGATTCATCGTGTAGATCCATTTCTTCTTTTCTTTCATCGGGTAAAATAGTTTAGTTTAGTCCAAAGCAAAAGTATTTTCAGTTATTTGTTACAGAAATATGTGACATATGTTTAAGATAACTTGGTAATTTTTCCCACACTTGGCTTTTATTTTCCTTTTTATTGTCCTCTATTCCATTTTAAATGAATTTTAACATTTTGGCTTGTTTCTCAATTTATGTCCTTTCTGAGGTAACAATAATTTCGGTGTTAACACCTAGTTTTATCGTTCATAAATATGTATAAACATGATTTTGAGTTCATTTAATTGAAAATTTTGAAAATGGGTTTTACTAGAATTGGGTAGTCAGTATATAAGACTAGGACTGTTCTTTATCATCAGAGAGCACTAGATTCTAATACAACTACTACGTTACTAGTATTTTTAATGGTAACCAAGTGTTTAAGATAAAAATTTTAAAAAATCCAAAAGAATTTAACCCCTTCCCACACTTAAGATCTTGCAATGCCCTCATTTGCAAGAAATCAGTAACAATTTAAATTATTGAGGGTGATTAGCGTAAAAATGATTAAATTTTACCAAAGTTTCCAAACATATTGGCGTTTGGTTGCTGAATGATAAATGTGCATATCATTTGTTCATTTCGTCTGTTGTTACATCACATTTATTTGTCATCTTGTCGTCAAAATTAGTAGCTTTTGCTGAGCTTAATGCCAGTCTTTGAAAATGCGCTGTTTTACCCTGTTTTGTACAATTTACAATATACATACATACAAATATAAACATGCATGGCAATTTGAAATGGGACTTAATATCCCACTTTCAAATCCTAAATGTGAAATATTAGTACACAATAATAATAAAAATGATAAAGATTACATAAGTATATTCAATAACATAAGTTTAAACATGAATAAACAAAAAGATAAAAACATAAAAATCATATAAATAACCAAATGGAACTAAATCAGTCTGGATATGGGTTCCAGTTCATCTCGTCAGGTGGGTTCCATTGTTGGTTATAGGTGTTCTGATAGGCTTGGTTATAGTCATACCGGTTAAAGGGTGGTCGGATATCGGGGCTATGTGGCGGAAAATGAGCAGGTCGAGTAGGTACATAGTTATTTGGTACCTGATATGATAGCTGGCTCATGATTTGGTGCTGATGAACTAACCAGCTATCGTGTTGGCGTCGCTTATAATCCTCGTATACTCGCTCGGAGTTCCACTGCTCATACATACTATGTCTGGCTGCGTTCGTCATTGCTTCCTCATCTATACGAACGTGGACGTCAAGAATAACATCTCGAAAGACATCCCTAATGTCTTCCGCCTCCTCCATTTCCTCGTCTGAGCCTCTCTCTACCTGAGGATGAGATCCCTCATAGGGTACTGCCTGGTTACGTCTACTTTTCAATACCTTAGCACCCACATAAACTTTCAATCCTAAGGGCTCAACCTGTTCTCTACAAAGCTGTAATGGACCCCCTTGATTCCTATCAACACCTAAATACTCTCCAATGAGAGTAACAAAAATACCTCCTCCTATTATACTCCCGTCCTGCATTTCCTCTACCATTTTAGATAGATAAAAAGCAACACAGTAAGGGATATTGACAAAACTTCTAGGATCCCGAATACACTTTAGGTAGAATAAATCATGTAAGGTAATTTTTTCTTTATTATGACCTCTCTGTGTAATCGAGTTAGCCAAAAATCTATGAATAATATGAAGCTCGGCTCTGTCAATATGTGTATAGGAGTGTCCTCCTGCTCGTGTAAAAACATCAAAATGTGACATACGCCTCCAAATGGCGTCAGCGTCAAAGTTACTATCTACCCTTTCACCATAATGAATCAAATTTGTACAATCGGGTAATAGCAACTCACCAGGAGTATATATCTGTAAGGCCCTGGCCATGTCCAACATGGACATTCTGTACATCCTACTGCCAAGGATAAACCTAAGAAATCTTCTATCATCTATTCTAACTATATTTGTATCAAGTGATACAGTACTCATCAACTCAACACACCATTCCTTATATACAGGTCTACGAATGGTGAAAAGACATTCCCAATCTGTAAAAGAAAAACTGCCATACCTTTGAACTAAAAGCTGTCTAACACGGTCAGCTAGATGGACCGTTTCCAAAGGGGCCCAATCGATTACCCTTGGCACCTCTACATTTTTTGTTACCAATTTGAATTTGTTCCTTTGATATGTCTCGTAATCTCTCCATCTCCTATCAAATCTCAGATTAGGATGCAGAGTGTGCTCAGGAATCGTTGGGAATTCTACTGGCGGCCTCATTGGGAATACTATGAATTCATCAACAAACTGTACCGGATCATAATAAGGTATGTGCTGATCAGGCTGTTGTTGTGGTTCTTGTTGTGGTTCTTGTTCGTGTTGCATTTCTGGTTCTGGTTCTGGTGCTGGTGCTGGTCGTCTACATGATGATGCTCCTGAACCTCCAGTATCGGCTTTCTGCAAAACACATTAAACACAAAATTTATGCATCCAAATATGCATTAGTGTTAGCAAAATAACAACTTAAAACAATCACTATAACATGTTAAATCAAAATTAAACCTATACACATTTTCACAATTTTTCACAATTCTACACTTTTCAAATAAGCACATATGAAAATGTATACAAAATTCATAAGCATTTAACTCAAATAACATGTCAAAATATTCATTACTAATAATTAAACAAGTCTCAAATGGCAAATATATCAAATTAATCATGTTCATGAATTTTGGACTTAATAAGTCCACTTTAATCTCCAAAAATCATGTTTAGGATCAATGTTTGGATCATTTAACTATCTAAACATGTTACACTACTCAATTTAGCAATAATTCATGACAAAAATCGGCCATAACCTGTTTATATCAAAAAGCCCCAAATTGCTCAAGAACACAAACCCTAGATTTCTAAAAATTTTGAAGTTTTTGGCTTCAAATCATGTTAAATAGCATCAATCTAGGTTATACATGCATAAAATACTAACAATTTAACACTAATTACACTAGAAATTAACAAAATTGCATTAGGTAAAAAATTGGTAATTATCACAAAAACTAGGAATTTATAGAGTTTAGGGGTGTAATTTTTACCATTTTGCTGAAGAATGAGAATCTAGGCATGATTAGAGCAAGAAATTTGATGAATTACGGTGGAAAAATGGCGAAAATTGGTGAATTTTTGGGTGAGTTTCGTGAATGTGTGTGTTTTGTGGAGAAGAAACAGACCCGCTGGTCTGTATGTACCAGGCCTGTAATTGGCCTCCATGCGATCGCATGGATGGATAGGGTGATTCCCATGCGATCGCATGGGTACCCGGCTACAGTGTTTTTGGCTTTTTTTTTTAACTTTAACTTATAAAACAATTAAGTAATTAATTTTAAAATTTTGTTTCCCTTGTTATTTAGGACGATGTCGTTTCGGATCGATGTCCTAGTCCGTCCTTCAACAAAATTTTAAAATTTGTCTTTTTCAAGCGATTGTTTTAAAAGCTTAGATTTTTGGTTTTTTTAATGTTTTTGGCATACTTTAATTCAATAAGATTAAAAATAATGATAATAAAAGTTCTCGTCCCTCCCTCGGGTAAAGCAATTTCGGTTCAATGACCTAGTCTTCAACTTACGACGAATTTTAAAAATCATTTTTTTAACTTAATGAGATAAAGTAAATTTTTGTTTTTAAATTCACACCAAACTTAAAAAAATACATAAAATTCAAAATTAATATTAAAAATTCACACCAAACTTAAAAAAATACATAAAATTCAAAATTAATATTAAAAATTCACACCAAACTTAAAATTTGAAATGCATAAGATTAAAAATTCATATTTTAAAAATTAAAAATTCACACCAAACTTAATTTAAAAAATTCATATTATAAAATCACACCAAACTTATATTATATTTTTCAAATATTTACAATTTTAAATATATTGTTTTTACAAAGTTTACAATATTAATTTAAGATTTATATATTAATTTTAAAAACATGGTAAAAATAAAATTAAAATTTTTTTTGGCTTTTTATCCCACTTTAATCAATCAAATATTATCAAAAATATGCGCCCCTCTTTTCGGTAAAGTAATTTCGGTTCCAAGACCTAATTTAACTCATGACGAATTTTTGAAATATTTTGGGTTGATTGATTAAAGATATTTATACCTTAAGAATAAACGTTAAATTTCGCAGTGATGTAATAAATTTTTGTATGATATCAATAATTTCGGTCGCCAAACCTAATTTTATTCAATACCAATTTAATACTTTATAGCGAACAAATTAGCGTTTATTATCAAAAGGTTAAAAATAAAAATAAATAAAAAATAAAAACTGTACAGACTTACCTGTGAGATAGTATTCTTAGTTATATGATCTATCCCATTCATAAGATAGTCGGTTTAATTGGTTTTCCATGGCTACATAGGCGTAACCTCGAGCATTCAGTGTTTTTTCTTCTAAACATATGAACGGTCCGTCTCTGCATAAAGTAACAAATTCGGTATTTGAATAGGTTTGATTATTTGAACATTTACCTCCATGTGACCATTTTCCGCATTTGTGACATCTTTCTAGGTGTCGTGCTCTTCTTTTCGCTGCAGATTTTGATTTTCCTTTACCAAATTGTAACTTATTATCTTCGCATCTGGATTCTTTTCTTACTCCGTCCAATCTTTCTCTGATTACTGATACTATTTCACTCGGTAGTGTGTCATTATTACGTTTAGTGATCAAAGCGTGTAGCATTAGACCATGGTTTAGTTCACAGGAAGTCTTCATTTCGTAAAAACCTAAAAAAAATTAAAAATTCAGAATGGGGGGAGAAGACTAGTTCTTTAGGGTCTGCTAGGGAAAGACCATTCGAGTTCCATTTTCGAGAACTACACGAAAACAGACAATCTAACTCTAACAGAAATACATATTATCCTTTTAAGACTTGATTTTCCCCACACTTAGTTAGCTGTGGTATCGAAATCGTGATTAACTTCATTGTCGAATTCCATCGGACTATCTATGTAGTGTTTAACTCTGTGACCATTAACTTTAAATTCAATCCCATTTGAATTTATTAATTCTATCGTTCCGTATGGGAAAACTCTTTTGACTATGAATGGTCCAGACCATCTTGATTTCAATTTTCCAGGAAATAGCTTGAATCGTGAATTGAAAAGAAGAACTCTGTCTCCTTCTTTAAATTCTTTTAAACTTCTGATTCTTTTATCATGCCATTTCTTCATTTTTTTCTTTATAGATTAATGAATTTTCGTATGCTTCATGTCTTAACTCTTCTGATTCGTTTAGTTGACTTAATCGTAGACGTCCAGCTTCATGTATATCAAGATTACATGTCTTCAAAGCCCAAAATGCTTTGTGTTCAATTTCTACTGGAAGATGACATGCTTTTCCATAAACAAGTCTAAAAGGTGTGGTTCCAATTGGAGTTTTGTAGGCTGTTCTAAAAGCCCAGAGTGCATCCCCCAATTTAATGGACCATTCCTTCGGATTTGATCCTACGGTTTTCTCTAGAATACGTTTTAAAGCTCGGTTGGTATTTTCAACTTGTCCACTTGTTTGTGGATGATATGCGGTGGAGATTTTATGAGTTACTCCATATCTTTTGAGAACTTTCTCAAGTTGATTATTACAGAAATGAGTACCCCGATCACTTATTAAAGCTTTCGGTGTTCCAAACCTTGCAAAAAGACGTTTTAAAAAGTTGACTACAACTCGTGCATCGTTAGTTGGGAGAGCTTGTGCTTCCGCCCATTTAGATTCATAATCAATGGCTACGAGAATATAGAGATTATTATGAGATTTTGGAAATGGACCCATAAAGTCAATACCCCAAATGTCAAATACTTCGCATACTTGAATGACATTTTGTGGCATTTCATCACGTTGACTTATTTTTCAGGCCCTTTGACAAGCATCACAGGATTTGCAAAGAAGGTGTGCGTCTTTGTAAATTGTGGGCCAATAGAATCCAGCTTCATAAACTTTTCTTGCTGTTAGTTGAGGCCCATAATGCCCTCCTGTTGGTCCTGTGTGACAATGGTTTAAAATTTTACTAGCTTCATCTCCAAATACACATCGGCGTATTATTCCCTCGGGACAACTTTTAAACAGATGTGGATCTTCCCAGAAATAGTGTTTTATATCACTAAAGAATTTCTTTCGTTTTTGGTACGATAATCCTTTTTCAAGGAATCCACAAACTAAGTAGTTTGCATAGTCTGCAAACCATGGTATTTCATTATAATCTATCTTCAATAGATATTCATCAGGAAAGTTGTCTTGTATGGCCGATTCATTTAGAACTTATAATTCGGGATTTTCAAGAAGAGAAAGATGATCAGCGGCGAGATTTTCTGCTCCTCTTTTATCTCGGATTTCAATATCAAACTCTTGTAAGAGTAAGATCCAACGGATTAATCTTGGTTTAGCATCTTGTTTTGAAAATAGGTATCTAAGAGCAGAATGGTCGGTATAGACCACCGTTTTTGCTAGAACGAGATATGATCGAAATTTGTCAAAAGCAAAGACAATAGCAAGGAGTTCTTTTTTAGTAGTTGTATAGTTTGTTTGTGCTCCTTGTAAAGTCTTACTAGCATAATATATAGGCTGAAATCGTTTTTCAATCCTTTGTCCTAAAACGGCTCCCATTGCAAAATCACTTGCATCGCACATTAGTTCAAATGGTAGATTCCAATTTGGTGTTATCATGATCGGCGCATTAGTTAGTTTCTCTTTAAGAATATTAAAAGATTTGATAAATTCATCTGAAAAGATGAATGGAGCATCCTTTTCTAGGAGTTTATTCATAGGAGTGGCAATTTTAGAAAAATCTTTTATGAAACGTCGGTAAAAACCGGCATGCCCTAGAAAAATCCTAACTCCTCTAACATTGGTGGGATGTGGAAGTTTAGTAATTACATCTACTTTAACTCTATCCACTTCAATTCCTTCCTTCGAAATTTTATGACCAAGAACGATGCCTTCTTTAACCATGAAATGGCATTTCTCCCAATTAAGTACTAGATTTGATTGTTCGCATCTAATAAGCATTCGTTCAAGATTAACTAGACATGATTCAAATGTATCACCGAAGACTGAAAAGTCATCCATGAAAACTTCCATGCATTCTTCTATCATGTCGTGAAAAATCGCCATCATGCACCTTTGAAAGGTTGCAGGGGCGTTGCAAAGTCCAAATGGCATGCGTTTGTAAGCAAAAGTACCATAAGGGCACGTGAATGTGGTTTTCTCTTGATCTTCGGGTGCTATTGGAATTTGAAAATATCCGGAAAATCCATCTAGAAAACAATAGTAACTATTTCCGGCTAATCTTTCTAACATTTGATCAATGAAAGGTAAGGGAAAGTGATCTTTTCTGGTGGCGTCATTTAATTTTCGATAATCAATACATACACGCCATCCTGTTACAGTCCTTGTAGGAATAAGCTCATTTTTTTCATTTGTAATGACAGTCATGCCACCCTTCTTAGGTACGCATTGAACTGGGCTTACCCATGGACTATCAGAAATTGGATATATCAAACCTGCATCTAGCAGTTTAATAATCTCTTTCTTAACTACATCTTGCATATTAGGATTTAGTCTTCGTTGGCGTTGCACATACGTTTTATGACCTTCTTCCATAAGGATTTTATGTGTGCAATACGAAGGACTTATTCCTTTAATATCATGAATCTTCCATGCAATGGCTGGTTTATGAGCTTTCAACACAGAAATGAGTTGTGATTTCTCATTTTCAGTAAGAGTAGACGATATTATTACAGGTAATTCAGATTCACCATGTAAATAAGCGTATTCCAAATGGTTTAGAAGTGGCTTTAACTCTAATTTCGGAGGTTCTTCTATCGATGATTTGTATCGATATCTGTCTTCTTCTTTTAGTATTTGAATTTCTTCTGTTGTTGGTTCATATCCATTAGCTATAAGTGTAGTTAACATTTCAGCTTCATCAATTGGTTCAGTTCCTTCTCCTAAAGAACATTCTCCTGTTCCTTGTAATTCTGGAAATTCTTCTAATAATTCTGCATGTGCATCTATAGTTTGAATATAATAATATGTATCATCTGCAGATTGCGGTTGTTGCATTGCTCTATCAACTGAAAAGGTAACACTCTCATCCTCTATACTTAGGGTCAGTTTCTTACCGAACACGTCTATCATTGCTTTAGCCGTGTTTAAGAATGGTCTTCCTAATATGAGAGGAACTTGAGAATCTTCTTCCATGTCCAGAACAACAAAATCTACTGGAAATACTAAAGTACCAACTTTAACTAGCATGTTCTCCATTATCCCTCTAGGATATTTTATTGATCGATCGGCTAGTTGTATGCTTATTCTTGTTGGTTTCAATTCTCCAAGGTCTAGTTTAGCGTATAGTGAATACGGCATTAGATTTATACTAGCACCTAAGTCTGCCAATGCTTCTATTGAACTAAGACTACCTAGAAAATATGGAATTGTGAAACTTCCTGTATCAGATAGTTTTTCTGGTATCTTATTCAATAGCACTGCTGAACAATTAGCATTCATAGTAACAGCCGAGAGTTCTTCCATTTTCTTTCTATTTGTGATTAGATCTTTCAAGAATTTAGCATATCTAGGCATTCCTGAAATCACATCAATGAAACGAAGATTTACATTTATCTATTTAAACATATCCAAGAATTTGGATTGCTCGGCTTCAAGTTTCTCTTTTTTCATTTTACTCGGGTAAGGAAGTGGTGGTTGGTATGGTTTAACATAAGGTTTAGCCTTAACTGTGTTATCTTCATTAACCTTCTCAACTACCGGTTTTTTTTCCTTATCTTGATCAGGTTGTGGTTCTTGTGGAGTAGGAATAGCTTCATCAGAAGTTACAGGTATTTCAGGTGGTTTAAGTGTTGTACCACTTCTTGTAGTAATGGCTTTAGCTGTTTCATTCCGAGGGTTTGCATTTGTATCACTAGGTAAACTTCCTGGTTTTCTTTCACCTATTAACCTTGCTAGGTTACTTACTTCTTGTTCCAGATTTTGAATAGAAGCTTGTTGATTTCTAAATGCTTGAGCATTTTGTTCATTGGTTTGTTTTTGAGATGTGAAAAACTGCGTTTGAGTTTCAACTAGCTTCGTCATCATATCTTCTAAATTCGGCTTTTTATCATCGGTTTGTTGTGGTGGTTTGTTTTGAAAATTAGGTCTTTGCTGATTGTAAGTATTATTGGATACTTGTTGATTGCTAGGACCTTGTTGGTTGTTGTATGGAATATTTCGGTTATAGTTCTGGTTTTGATTGTAAATCGGTCTTGGCGGTTGATAATTATTCTGATAATTATTTCCAGGCCTTTGGTTTATGTATGAAATATTCTCTCTTTGTTCCATTGTTAATTCAATACTGAGACAATCTTTTGTCAAATGTGGTCCTCCACACTGCTCACAACTAATTCGTATTGAGTGAATATCCTTAGTCATCTTTTCCATTCGTCTCTCGACAGCATCTATCTTTGCGGAAATGGAATCTAAGTCATGGCTAGAATCGGCTCTAGCTGCTTTAGATGATCTAACGATATCTTTTTCTTGGTGCCACTCATGTGAGTGGGAAGCAGTGTTATCAATAATTTTATAAGCATCAGTTTCTGTTTTCTTCATAATAGAACCACCAGCTGCTATATCTATGTCTTTCCTTGTAGTGATGTCGCATCCTTGGTAGAATATTTGTACTATTTGACAGGTATCTAAACCATGTTGCGGACATCCTCTTAATAACTTTCCAAATCTAGTCCACGCCTCATATAGAGTTTCATTTGGCTTCTGTGTGAACGTAACAATTTCTCCTTGAAGTCTTACGGCTTTAGATGCAGGAAAAAATTGTTTAAGAAATTTTTCAACTAAAACGTCCCATGTATCAATCGTCCCTTCAGGTAACGATTCCAACCAATCTTTGGCTTCTCTCTTTAAAGTCCAGGGAAATAACATGAGATATATCTGTTCATCCTCAACTTCTCTTATTTTAAATAGAGTGCAGATCCTATTAAAGGTACGAAGATGTTCATTTGGATCTTCCTTCGGCGTACCACTAAATTGGCATTGATTAGTCACCATGTGTAGAATTTGTCCTTTGATTTCATAATCTGGCGCATTAATGTCTGGATGAGTAATTGCGTGACCTTGACCAGTGCATTTAGCTCTCATTCGGTCTTCCATACTTAAAGGTTCCAGATTCTTCATAATTGAATTTGTTGAATCGGAATCACTAGAGGATTCTGATTTAATGGTTCGTTCCTCAACAATCTCTGTTTGAATGATTGGTGGTTCCGGAGGAAAATTTAATGGTTCAGGATCTATGAATCGTCCCTGAATATTCTCCGGATTCTCAATTGTGAGGTCGGGTTCAAAAAATGGATTATCGGAAATTTGAACTGGAGTAATTGGTCGACTGGATGACGATTCTAAATAAAAATCAACGGCGGTAATATTTGCTAAATGTCTTGATCTAGTTACAGGTGGTGAACGTACAAAAGGTGGTAAACGTCTTGCTCGGTGCATTCACTGAATATCCTATTAGTTTTTAAAAAGGAAAGAAAAATTATATAAGTTATCCAATCAATAGACTTTTCTGATTTTGCTCACGTTTCGAATAGCCAAAAGATGCAGCAGAGGGGCAGGATTCGTTTGGTCTCAATATAATTGAGGACTGTTTGGCTCCAATAACCCGGTCCACGTACAAATCCAACTATTACTACGAACCAGAAAATTTTGATGTCTATCAATTTAACTACTTAAAATAAATTTTCGTAATTTTAAGAAATTTAGATAAGAAGTAGAATAAAAATCTATGTCCTAAAAACTAGAATAGCGAGAAATAAGAAAGAAAAAGAGTGCGTCGAAAAAGGTCGAAAAAGAAAAATGGTTGAAAAATAAAAGGTGACGGAAAAATAAAAGAAACTTATAAAACTTAAAAACACTTGACTAACCTAACCTTATTACTACAACTAACTTAAAATTAAAATCGCAAATTGAAATTACTAATTGGAATGATAATTGATACATAGGTAAAAGGTGTCTAAAAATATTAAAGCTTACAAGTAAAACTATATTCCAAATGGCAATAACTTAAAAAGAAACTAAAACTTAAAAAGGCGTCGCAAAATTCTAAAGTACCTAAATCTTAGTCTAAAGAAAAAGCACTTAAGAAATTTTACGGCAAAGCCTAAAATTCTAGATATAAAAATAACTATGGCAAAAACTATGATTTAAAACTAAATACGAGCGAAAAATACAAAAGTTACGCTAAAACTATTAAAAAGGGACAAAATATAAAAATATATAAAAAGTTGTAAAAATTACAATTTTTATAAAAATATTATTTTTAAATTATTTATTTTATAAAACTATTAATTTTACAATTTAATTAAACTAATTAAACTTTAAAATACAAAATAAATAATATAACTAAACTAATTATTATAATATATAACCCTAATTAGGGTTAAAGTATAATAATAAATAATATTACGTAATTAATGCAGTACTAGGGTAAACTTTGGCGTGTCAGACGATCTCATGCGATCGCATGAGATTTTGTCTTCGGGCTCATGCGATCGCATGAGCTGAGTTTTTGGGCCAGGTTACGGGCTGTAACAGTACTAGGCCGAGTAGTTTTATTTTTTTTTTTCGTTTTTAAATATTTATATAATTACAAAATATTTAAATAAAATTTATATTTTTACAAACTAAAATAAAAATAAAAAAAACTTTATAAAACTTATATATTTAACAAAATCTTAAATATATTTATATTTTTGTTTTCTTTTTATATTTTTGAATATTTAAAACGTATTTCTACAAAAGCGTACTGAAAATAAAAATCTTTTTTTTATGTGTGTGGCGTTTCGCTTCGGCGTTCCCCGGCAGCGGCGCCAAAATTACTTGATGTTAAAGCTAAGGGGTATAAAATACTATTAAATTTTAGCAGAAAATACTATTAAATACGATACAATTTTACACAAGATATTTATTTATTTATAGGATGGATATACTTAAACCTTGCTACAACACTTATAGGCAGTGTACCTAATCGTACAGTAGTGTAGTTTTTAGTAAGTCCGGTTCGTTCCACAGGAAAAATCTTTAAACAAAGCTTAACGCTATATTAGTTTACTTTTATAAAAATACAAATATATATATAAGTAATATTATTATTATAAAGGGGGGTTTTTACCGTTTAATGACCGGTTTGCCGATTTTAAAAACTTTAGTTGCAGTTAAAACAAAATGTAAAATATTAAATAAATAAAAGACTTAATTTAAAGCGTAAAGTAAATAACGATAATGAAATTGTGAATAATAAAAGTGCGATAAAATAAACTTGCGATAATTAAAAAGTACTATAACTAAAAGTGCAATTAAATACAATAACAATAAATAAAAATGCGATAATTAGAAGTGCAATTAAATATAAAATAAAAGAAATTAAATATGAAATAAAAGAATTATGCTTATTTAAACTTCCGTAATCATGATGTTTGACGTGTTGATTTTAGTTTTATGCCCATGGGTTAATTGTCCTTTGTCCTGGATTATTTAATATGTCCGTCTGGTTTTTGTCCATAACAGTCCATCAGTCATAAATATAAAGTGCGAGTGTCCTCGTCAAATTATCCTTATACCTGAAGTTTAAATATTCCAACTAATTGGGGACTTAAACTGTAACAAGATTTTAATACTTTGTTTAATAATTACACCAGGATGTCGACTGAGTGTAACCCAAGGTTTTAATACTTTGTTATCAATTATGCCAAGTGTCCTTGTACATAATTTCACCCCTGTTTTAATAATTCTAGTGGCTATTAATCCATTCCCGTGTCCGGTTAAATGAACGATTATTCGTACATATAAATATCCCGCTCATCGTGTCCGATTGAGTGTATATGGTTATTTATAGGGACGTCTAATTGTAAATCTTTATATTAACATTAACAAACTATCATTTAGTTAAACAAATATAAAGCCCATTAATAGCCCATAGTCTAATTTCCACAAGTGTCGTTCTTTTGTCCAAACCCCAATTATGGTACAAAGCCCAATTACCCAATTTTAGTAATTAGCCCAACATCATGATTACTTCGGATTAAATAAGCATAATAATAACTTAGCTACGAGACATTAAATTAAAAAGATTGAACATAACTTACAATGATTAAAAATAGCGTAGCGTTACACGGACAGAATTTCGACTTACACCCTTACAACATTCGCTAACACACCCTTATTATTAGAAATTAAAATTAAAATTAATATATATATATATATATATATATATATATATATATATATATATATATATATATATATATATATATATATATATATATATATATATATACTTTACGTATGATGAAGAGAAGAAAAGATGTGTTTATTTTGGCCAAAACGCGTTGAATTTATAGGACCTGGGCTGGATTTCAGAGCCATGCGATCGCATGGTTTTTGTGCCTCCAGGCCATGCGATCGCATGGCCAGCTGGGAGAAGTCACATTTCTTTGTTTTCTTTCTTGCCGACATTTATAAATAATAATATAATATATAAATAATTATAAGAATTATTTAAATATTATATTTTATTTATGTGCATAGTTAACTTGTAATTTTTAGTCCGTTGCGTCGAGCGTTGAGAGTTGACTCTGGTCCCGGTTCCGGATTTTTGAACGTCCTTGCGTACAATTTAATATCTTGTACTTTGCGTTTTGAATCTTGTACTCTTGTAATTTTGAGACATTTCTTATCAATAATTGGAACCTCATTGATTGTATTTTGTACTTTTGAGCTTTTTGGTCGTTTGCGTCTTCAATTCGTCGAATCTGTCTTTTGTCTTCACCTTTTATTATTTAAACGAATATCACTTGTAAATAGAACAGTTGCAACTAAAAGCTTGTCTTTCTTGAGGAATAATGCTATGAAATATATGTTCGTTTTTAGCATTATCAATAGTCCACAGTAACAGTCCAATAATTCATATATAGTTTAATATATAATATACGAATTAATTAATACGTGTCGTAACCCGTATACGTGTCAGACTCGATCACAACTCAAACTATATATATTATTGTAGAATCAACCTCAACCCTGTATAGAGAACTCGATCATTACTGCATATAGAGTGTCTATGGTGATTCCAAATAATATATATAGATGCGTCGATATGATATGTCAAAACATTGTATACGTGTCCCGATATTTAAAGTGCGTAAAATAATTACAGAAATTAAATGACGATAAATAAAAGTGCGATAATTAAATTGAGATAAATAAACTGCGATAAATAAAATGTAATCAGTTAGCTAGGAACAGTTAGCTGGAATAGTTAGAGTGGATTCTTAACAAAATTTTTCATAGTTAATTTGTTTGTTTCTAACAGATTTTATTTTGTCATATGTTTTCTTCATATGCCACTTGTTGGATTCTGGGAAGTCAAAATCCAAATATGAAATTGAATGAAAATGGTTATTCTACGGTGAACGGATACGTATATCGGTGGTTGTAAGTAGCATAGTAAATGACTGTTGAATCAGCTTCGACGAATGTACAATGTAACTTATTAAGATGAAATCTAATTATTCCTCGAGTATTACCTACCCGTTAAAAAAAAAAATTCACCATTAATATTTTGTACAAAAGAACTTTTAATTACAATCTTTATGAAAACATATATACATATATATTTTCTTTAGATGAAATCATGAATTTAATGAGTTAATATGATATTAATCTCATTTGCTTTTTGGTTTGAGCTAGAATAAGAAATCTCTAAAACTTTTTGAAACCACATATTCTTAGCAGAATATCAATGAAGTTATGGATCAATACTTCATCATTCATTATTGTTGGTACTCCTTGATATCTATGGTGCGTATGATGTTGATGTTTGTGGGACACATTATGATGTCGAGACGTGTGATGCAGATGTTGTTTGTTAGTGGTGATGATGGTATTGTTGATGTTATTGATGGTGGTGCTGATTATGTTGCTGGTGCTGCTGCTGGTGTTTGCAACCTTCGCACCATGTTCTCCAAAGCCGTCACGCGAGCGCGAAGTTCGTTAACTTCTGCTAGTACACCGGGATGATTGGCAGTTGGAGCGAGCGAATGAACAAGATTTGTAATATGGGATAGTATATAATCGTGACGAGATACTCTAGAAATGAGAGAGAAAATGGTGTTTCGAATAGGTTCGCCGGTAAGTGCTTCAGGTTCATCGCCAAGAGGGCAATTTGGTGGATGGAATGGATCACCTTCTTCTTATCTCCAGTGATTTAGTATATTACGAATCCATCCCCAATTCATCCAGAATAGATGATGGGAAATTGGTTGATCCATTCCGGTGACGCTGCTTTCGGAGCCCGAATGGAAATCCATATCGGCATGACTGTCGGAATCTGAAGAATTCGAACTAGATGCGGAATCCATCTTGTATAACGGGGAAAATGAATTTTTGGTATGGAATAGATTATAGGAGTTAGATTTGGTACTCTTCAATACATAATTTACATATGTATATATAATACAAAAATCCCGTAAATTACGGAGAATCTTTGAAAAGGTATCAGTCAAAGTTCGTAATAACAGATATGCTAAGATAAGAATTCGTCTATACACTATCAATGCAGTAAATTCAGTAAAACGTGTCTAGACTTATGAATGATAAGCAGGTAATTTCCTAAGGATGATAAGCAGATGATTTTCGACTAGAAATGATAAGCAAAACTTTTGACATGTAGACACGGTCGAAGTCCAGACTCACTAATGCATCCTAACAACTACTAGTTAGACACACTAATACAAGACCTGGTTCGCTACGACCACCGCTCTGATACCAACTGAAAGGACCCGTCCTAATCCACCTGGACGAAGTCATCAACATTTGGTCCCATTGCGATGATCGGCTCCAAGTAATGTCCTTATATTGAGCAAATGCACAGCAGAAGACTTAATTTGTACCTGAGAATAAACATGCTTTAAAGTGTCAACCAAAATGTTGGTGAGTTCATAGGTTTATCATAACAATCATTTCAATATGTTAATAGACCACAAGATTTCATAATCATAAACATAATACACTCGCAAGTGTATGTAAAGCATTCTAAGTGGTTGAGCACTTGGTAACCATACTTAACATTTAATCAACGTCGAATATTCCCTTTATTATGAAATCTCACTACACCGTACCAAGTATAGTCACCAAAACGAAGTACTGTGCAACCGTTGAATACTGGTCGTCCAGTCCGGTTGGGGTTGTCAGGCCCGATAGACCTATCAACAGGATTCGCGTTTACAATACCCATGTAAATAGTAGTTACCAAGCTACAGGGAAATATGCCAGTGGTACAACTCAACGTAGAATATATTTTTTAAGTACTTGTGTCTATTTTGTAAACATTTATAAAAGCAGCGCATGTATTCTCAGCCTAAAAATATATATTGCAAAAGCAATTAAAAAGGGAGCAAATGAAACTCACTTTTGCCTTGAAGGTATTTAATTCGACTTGGTCTCCGATAGATATCACGAACCTAACCATATATATAATATATCAACATATTTTCTTTTTAAGTAATCGTTACATATATATATACTTTTAATACTTTTAATATTTTCTTAGTCCGTAGTTAGCAGTCCGATGTTAGTGGTTCACAATTAGTTGCTTAAATAAAATAAATAAAGACCCCATCGTATTCGTATTGATCAGAATTAATCTCGACCCATGGTACCATATTGTCAAATGACGTGTTGCGTACATAAAGTACCGTGTTATCAAATGACGTGTTGCGTACAATCATGAGGTCTTATGATTAATCTTCTCGTGTTGTTTACGGGTGGTCCTGAAATATATAAAATCAAATCATAAGTAATTATATATAAAATGTCATATTAATTAGAAAAGATATGATTAATTTACTTTTTCTCCAAATATTTTCGTAGCTAAACTAGCTTCGGATACCCAATCTTGTTTTAGTCGTAGTTTCTTCATTACAACTCCGTTTTTGTTGGTTCAACTTGCCACTTCCTTGGATCGAGTCAAATTTTAAGAATATGAACTGAAAATACCTTAGTTTGTATCCTAAATCATAGGTTATAGGTCAAACTTTGGTGAAACTTATGAAAGTGATCATTTTCCATCATAAAAACAATATTTAATGATCATTTTTCTAAAAATACTTACACTTTGAGTTAAACCATGAAATTTTTATGCGTTAACATATTCATAAGAAATATCATTTTTCCAGAACATGAACTTCCAATTCAAATTTTAAGATGGTTTTTAATTATCCAACCCAAAACAGCCCCCGGTTGCACTCCGACGACGTATATTCAGTTTTTAAGATGTTCTTTGTAAAACCAAGTTATATCTTGTTAGGTTAGCATATCATTATGATATATTGCAGGTATTGAAGTGTTTTAAAAGTCAAGTTAGAAGGATCTATTTAGTTTGCGAACAAGTTTGAAATCATTCCAACTATGTTCTTGTTGTTAAAATTTTATACCACAAAATAAGATAGCTATATGAATATGAATTGAATAAGATTATGAACAAGGTTACTACCTCAAGTTACTTGGACAAAGTTACTGCAAAAGATAAGAAATAATCTTGGAATCAAAGAGTGATGGAGTTAGATCAAAAGGTTGGAAGTAAACTTCTTCAAATGGGTGGTAATTTTGATATGTTCTTGAAAGAGTTTTCTTATGGTGTTTAAGGCTTATAATTGAAGCTAAATGATGGGGAAAATGCTTGGAGATGATCAACTATGAAGTTAGGAGTACTTTGAGAGAGAAATGAGGGTGTAGGTATGAGAAAATGGAGTGAAGAAATGGTGTTCATTTATAAAAACGTTTTTAGTTTATAAAGAAAGAAAAGGATTCCTAATTTTGTTTTCTTACTAATAATTCATACTACTTGACAAATCCTAGTTACCTCATATCTAGGGCAGTAATAATGTTGATTAGGATGTTGATTTGATGTGTATATACCAATAGTAAATACGTATAGAAGCTGGGTATGATACGGGTACATATACCCTAGATATACGTATAGAAATCTTGAGGAAACGGAACGAGAATTCAAATATAGCTATCTTTTGTGAATATACTTATATTGTTTTATGTATTTAAGTCCTTAAAAAGTGATTAAATACATTATATATACGATACATGTATAAGCATTATAGATTATAAGTATATATATCAAAGAATGTTACGTATAGTTATCGTTTTGAAAACTTAAGTTAGTAGATTCAAAATATACTTATAACTCATTGTCATTAGTACACAATGAGATGTTAAACCATCCTCAGATCATGTTAAATATATATAAATACATATATATACACAAACGTATAATTATCGTATGTTATATAGTTCGTGATATCATCGGTCATATTGGACGGTCAAACGTTGTGTAAAACTCTTTTCAAAAACATAAGTCTCAACAATTTGGATTGCTTATCATGTTGGTATGGTTTAATTTATGTAAATATTAATCTCATAAGTATAATTTGGTCAGAAAATTCCGGGTCATTACACTTAATATGATATATACATTTAAATGTCGTTACAACGATAATCGTTACATATATGTCTCGTTTCGAAATCCTTAAGTTAGTAGTCTTGTTTTTACTTATGTAGTTCATTGTTAATACACTTAATGATATATTTAATTATCATATTATAATTTTATATATAATATAACAATGTATTAATATGTTTCATATATATTTAGTAAGACGTGGTTATAACGATAATCGTTATATGTATCGTTTCGAGTTTCATACGTCAATAGTCTCCTTTTTAAGTATATAACTTATTGTTACTATTTTTAATGAGATACTTGATGATCATTATATCATGTTAAACATATATATTTATTCATTTATGTATCATCATGTCATATACAACTTATAGGGTTCGTGAACCATTGGTCAAACTGGGTAATCAGACGTTTACAAAATTTCCGTTTCAATTAACCAAGTCTTAACAAGTTTGATTGCTTAACATGTTGAAAACATTTAATCATGTAAATATAGTTTCATTTAATATATATATAAACATGAAAAAGTTCGGGTCACTACAGTTGGGGTGGGATGAGGTTGTTTGCTGCTAACGTGATAAATGTGCTGGCAAATTTGAAGATAATGGAGTAGTATGTTGTGTGACGTGTTTTGGATAAGCTGAGTTTTTTTTCCATTTTTTATTGTATGATTTATTTTATTTTTTATTTGTTTAATTAGTTAGGTTATTATTATTTTTTAATTATAAACTAGCTTAAGACTCGCGAAATTTGTGAGTTTAGGTTAAAAATAATACCATGTAAACGCGTATTAAGAAATAAAAAAAGATGAGTTCATGTTTGATATTTGATATCATTTCGAGATGTGCGAGATAGTATGTGACAGTAATTATTGAAGTTCTGGCAATAGTTCCTAGATATTAGTCAATGTTATAAGTCTTATCATTATTATTGTCGAAATTGTTTGTCTTTCTGATAGTATACCGCACATGTCCTTCAAAGTCTTTTCACGTAGTTGATCGGCCTACACAAGATATAATTTTGGTGTAACTGATGTTGTTAAGTTTATTTTTCAAGTCATGAATATATATATATATATATATATATATATATATATATATATATATATATATATATATATATATATGTGTGTGTGTGTGTGTGTGTGTGTGTGTGTATATATATACACCAAGCTTTATCCGTTTATAGTGATATAATGTTTAGTGTGTGTTAGTAAAAATGTCCCCCTAGAACAACCCCATCGTTTCATCTCCTTTTACTCCGGTATGTTACCGTTATCGACTGTAACACCTTGTTTTTCATAACGTATTGATTTGGACTTCATGTGAAGTTCCAAGGTACGAGTTTGATCTTTGTTGTATAAAACCTCAACCGCGTATAACATATAAGTTGATTAAGTGAATTAAAGGCTGAAAACGAAATGTCGTGCTCGCGACATATTGTCTCGCGCTCGCGAGTTGGTAACAAGGAATCAGCACGATGGATTGCAACTTCGCGGTCGCGAAGTAGGCACTCGCGGTCGCGAGATGTATGCTAGCCAACATCGACTTTCGTTCATTTAATTATGGACTTTTATTCAAATGGATTTGGAAATTCAATTCATGTCTGAATGCAATATGGGTTACGGTCGTGGAAGCTTTGTACGGTTCGAATGTGGAGTTGGATGGAAAACCGATTTGTTGTAAAGGTGTAAGGCATACCATCTTGAGCTCGTTTCAAAAAGTGAAAGACAAAAATTTGTTACCCGACAATGTACTAAGGGAAAAAATAGGTGATGGTCACTCAATTCAATTTTAGAATGATAATTGGCTCAGTAATGGCCCCTTACGTGTGAGATTTGGGAGATTATTCCATCTTGATTTTGATGGAAATTGTACACTAGCAAATATACATAATAATAACGATTGGAGGTGGTCTTAGAGACGTGACCTAGGTCCCCGATACAGCTTACTGCTTGATGAGCTGCTCACGGCTTTAGGTAATGTGGAGCTTTCGAACAATAACGACTCATGACAATGGGTGTTGAATAGCGATATGGATTTTTCAATTCGTTGTACTCAGTTCTATATTGATGATTTAATTCTCCAGACGAATTTAATTCCTACAAGATAGGTGAAATGTATTCCGAAAAAGATCAATGCTTTTCTTTGACGGGTGACATTAGATAGACTACCAACATGGTGTAATTTATCATCAAGAGGGATTGCTATGGAGGATGTAGGTTGCGCATTATGTTAGTGAATTTTAAATCGGCTAACCATGTGTGTCTTTTGTTGTGATTTGGCTAACGATCTATGGCATAAATGTAGGATAAGGATGAATATAACGATGCCGAGTGAAATGTCCCGTTCATATCGATTATAAACGTTCCATATTAATTGATTTCGTTGCGAGGTTGTGACCTCTATGTGAGACGTTTTTCAAAGATTGCATTCAATTTTTAAACAAACCATAACCTTTATTTTATCGATAAAGGTTTAAAAATATTACGACGATTATCAAATAATGATAATCTAAAATATAGCGTTTTCACACGATTATTACATAATGGTTTACAATAATATTACACATCAATTTAAATCTTCGAATGCAATTTTTAAACAATATTATACAAGCATGCTGACTCCAACTCTTGTCCATAAATTAGCATGCAACAGCGGAAGCTCTTAATAATCACCTGAGAATAAACATGCTTTAAACGTCAACAAAAATGTTGGTGAGTTATAGGTTTAACCTATATATTTATCAATTCATAATAATAGACCACAAGATTTCATATTTCCATTTCTTGTAAACAACATGCATGCATAAAAATCATTCATATGGATTGAACACCTGGTAACCGAAATTAACAATATGTATATAAGAATATCCCCTATCATTCCGCGACATCCATCGAACATGATAAAAGAACATCGAAGTACTAAAGCATCCGCAACCATGGATGGGGTTTGTTAGGCCCAATAGATCTATCTTTAGGATTCGCGTCAATTAGTAGATCGGTTTACTAATTCTTAGGCTACCAAGCAAAAAGGGGCATATTCGGCTTCGATCATTCACCCATAGAATGTAGTTTCGATTACTTGTGTCTATTTCATAAAACATTTATAAAACTGCATGTATTCTCATCCAAAAATATTAGATTTTAAAAGTGGGATTATAACTATCTTTCACAGATTTTTACTTTGCCGGAAATAAGACTTGGCCACTGGTCAATTCACGAACCTATAACAAATATGTACATATATATCAAAGTATGATCAAAATACATTCACAACATTTTTATTACGTTTTAACGATTTAGTTTATTAAGTCAGCAGTCCTCGTTAGTAACCTACAACTAGTTGTCCACAGTTAGATGTACAGAAATAAATCAATATATATATTATCTCGAATCAATCCACGACCCAGTGTCTACAAGTCTCAGACTCGATCACAACTGAAAGTATATATATTATTTTAGAATCAACCTCAACCCTGTATAGCTAACTCAAACATTACTGCATATAGAGTGTCTATGGATGTTCCAAATAATATATATACATGGGCCGATATGATATGTCAAAACATTTGCATACGTGTCTATGGTATCCCAAGATTACATAATATATTAGAATACATGTATAATACAATATAAGTTAGCTAGGATATGATTTGTATAGAATTGTTACAATATTTCCCGTAGCTACAACAATCAAAAAATATCCAATCTTGTTTTACCCATAACTTCTTCGTTTTAAATCCGTTTTGAGTGAATCAAATTGCTATGGTTTCATATTGAATTTTATTTTATGAATCTAAATATAAAAAGTATAGGTTTATAGTTGGAAATATAAGTTACAAGTCGTTTTTGTATGAGGTAGTCATTTCAGTCGAAAGAACGACGTCTTGATGACCATTTTGGATAACATACTTCCACTTTGAGTTTATCCATGATTTTTAGATATAGTTTCATGTTCATAAGAAAAATCATTTTCCCAGAATAATAGCTCTTAAATCAAAGTTTATCATAGTTTTTAATTATCCAAACCAAAACAGCCCCCGGTTTTACTACGACGGCGTATATCCGGTTTTACGGTGTTCTTCGTGTTTCCAGGTTTTAAATCATTAAGTTAGCATATCATATAGATATAGAACATATGTTTAGTTGATTTTAAAAGTTAAGTTAGAAGGATTAACTTTGTTTGCGAACAAGTTTAGAATATACTAAACTATGTTCTAGTGATTACAAGTTTAAATCTTCGAATAAGATAGTTATATATATATGAATCGAATGATGTTATGAACATCATTACTACCTCAAGTTTAGTAGGTAAACCTACTGGAAGTGACAGGAAATGATCTAGCTTCAAAGGATCTTGGATGGCTTGAAAGTTCTTGAAGTAGGATCATGACACAAAAACAAGTTCAAGTAAGATTTTTACTAGAAATTAAGATAGTTTATAGTTATAGAAATCGAATCAAAGTTTGAATATGAATATTACCTTGAATAAGAAATATAACCTACTGTAAATAACAAAGGTTTCTTAATCTTAGATGATTACTTGGAATGAATTAGAAAGCTTGGAAGTAAACTAGTAAACTTGAAAGGATTTTTGAAGTGTTCTTGAAGTGTTCTTCCTATGATGAGTATAGCTTGATTCTTGAAGTAATTTTTGATAAAGATGATGATTAGTTTACTGGAAAAATTCATTCATAAGTGTGTGTAGGTGTTGAGAGAGAATTAGAAAGAGAATTGGAAGTGAAATGGAGTGGGTGGTGAGTGGTGCAGGGTGAGTGGTGTTAAAAGGAGTTCTTGTTTTGTTTTCTTGCTCATAAGTCATGCTAGTTGTCAAATGATGGTTCTCACATGTGTTGGTGACTCACAAGGGCTGCTAAGAGCTGATCATTGGAGTGTATATACCAATAGTAAATACATCTAGAAGCTGTGTATTGTACGAGTACGAATACGGGTGCATACGAGTAGAATTGTTGATGAAAACGAATGAGAGTGTAATTGTGACCAACTTTGACAAGTATGAGTGTTTTGATATGTGTCTTGAAGTCTTTCAAAAGTGTATTAATACATCTTAATACACTACATGTATATACATTTTAAGTGAGTCGTTAAGTCATCGTTAGTCGTTACATGTAAGTGTTGTTTTTGAAACCTTTAAGATAACGATCTTATTTAATGTAGTTAACCCATTGTTTATTATATTTAGTGAGATGTTAAATTATCATATTATCATGATAACATGGTGTATGAATATATCTTAATACGATATAATTGAAGGTATTTCATATGCCCGAGATACATATTAAACTAATGTGGCTAACATGTTATGATCCAAGTCGGGTCATACCCAATAACAAACTTATCAACACTTTTAGTATTTATCTTGTTGAATGGATCTTCAATAAATAAATACTTGGCACCTATACTTTAGAAATTGGTTTTTTAAAGATAAATTGCAAGAAATAATTATTTGGATAATTATAGGTACAAGTTTAATTATTCATGATTAAACTTATATGTGTGTGTTATAATTTTATAAAGTGGCTTATAAAATTATATATATATATATATATATATATATATATATATATATATACATGTGCAAGTTATATATTTATCTTTGTAATTGTTTTATAAAGATAAAAACAAGTACATGTATTTATATTAATAAAAGTGCAAGTATCATGTGATTTAACTTAACAAGTTTATAAAATAAAAAAAATAAAAAAAAGGGGTGAAAGTGGCGGTTTTGGGGACTCCTAGGTAGCCTCCCCATGCTTGCCTTTTGTATTTACTTTACTCCACCTACTTGCACTCCCAACACACTTTTTTACCATTACTTGCAAAGTTGAAAACTAAAAAATTCTCTCCATCTCTCCTTGCTTGGCCGAATTTTTAAAGGGAAAAAAGGGTTCTTCAAAGTTAGTTTTCAAGCTTATTTGGTGTCTTAAATCCTAACCAAAGAAGGGTGTTGATTTTCAAAGGTTTGTGGGTATAATCTCTTGAGGTTTCAAGTTAGAAACTAGCTTCTATTCATCGTCTTCATCCTTGTTACTTCTACCTCCTTTTGGAGAAGGTATAAACCATAACTAGCTTCTATTTATATTTTAGCATATTTTTCAAGACTAGATCTTTAATGGAATTCATGTTCAAAAGGTTAAACTACACATGCAAACTTGAAATTGCTTCCGCTTGATATATACATATACACACGAATTTATATACATACAAAATGGGTTTTGTTAACTTGTTTATGTGATGAATTCCATCAATGGTATCTAGAGCCAAAGTCTTGTTAATATGCTTCTTGTTTTTTGCTAGTAAACTCATCTATTTTACAATCTACCAGCATGCATGAAAGTAGAATGGAAAAATCTTGAGTTTTGGTGGGGTTTTGGTTTTGGCCAAATTTTTGAACCCCAAAAATGGGTTTGGGACTTCAAGTTTGGCCAAGATTTGTTGTTGTTTTGGTTCACAATCATGCCTTGACCTTGTGGTTGGATTTGTGTGTGATTTGGTTGATTATTCATTCTTATGGTTTGTAATAATTATTCATTCATTTTGGTTTGTAATAAATTGTAATTATTCTTGTAATTTTGATGTAATTTATTCTATTTTGGTTTGTAAAATAGAATAGGTTGTTATTTCATTTTCTAGAAAAGAATTGTATTAGGATATAATTTTGTAAAGAGAAAATGAAGATTCATGAAGAAGATTACAAGATGGAACTTTGAAGATTACAAGATTAAGTTGGAGATTTTGTTTAAAATCTCTTACTTGTTTAACCCTTTAGGTAACACTTGTTTTGGCTAAACAAGTGCTTACCACTTTGGCATGATTGTGGACTTTCCTTTTGCATGCTTGTATGTTTTTTGTGTGTGTGTTTGGTTGATACAAAATCTCTTGGAACAACTTGCAAAAATGACATTATAATTGGTTATAATTATAACAACATGACACTAATAAATGGTTATTAGGTACTAGATGAAATTGTAAATAAAATGGTTTATTTAAAAGGTAATGAATTGGTAAATGGTTTACTAAAAGGACATGAAAATAGGTTTTCATAAAACACTACACACCAAATGCATGTTGGTGTATAGCATTTTGTTTTCTAAAACTAGAATGTAGAAAACATAAAATCCCTTTTACTAATACAAGGTAAACAAGTTAAACGCCATCCTTTTGTATGAACACTTAGACATATTAGGAATCTCTTGATGGGATAAAGGTCACCTAACCGTCATGAGTGAATTAATGTGAATAAGGTACACTTCGCATACATGTGGGATAAAGGTCACCTAACAACTTGTATGTTAAGTCTACATGTTTACGCAAGTAGGACAACTTGATTTGGGAATCATGAACTTAGGGTCACCGAAGCATGAGGAACAAATAGGCGTTGATGGGATTAATATGCCATGCAAAAGGATTGCATGATCCCATAACTTAGAAGTTGCAAAAGGATTGCAATTGTCATTATGACTACCTAGCTAAATCAAATGACGGGATAAAGGTCACCTAACCGAAATTTGATTTACCGTTGGATTCTAATATTTAATAAAACGAATTAAAAGGGTATTGTTTATTAAATCTAAAATCGATACTTAAAATGAACTTTGTTGAATTTTGTAGATGGCCGCTAATAACAACAACAACATGCAAAACGCACCACTTAACATGAACAACCTATCGTTACGGTCTCTCCTCGAGAAAGACAAACTCAATCATACCAACTTTATGGATTGGTTCCGCAATCTTCGGATTGTCCTCAAACAAGAGGATAAAGCGTATGTACTTGAGGACCCCATTCCCGATCAACCGGATGAGAATGATGTGGAGGCAATGGCCTCTTACGATAAGTATTGCCACGACTCCCTTCAAGTCTCATGCTTAATGCTTGGGACTATGATACCCGAACTCCAAAAGGATTTCGAGCATCATAGTGCATACGACATGATAACGCAATTGAAGGAGATGTTCCTCCAACAAGCGCGTGTCGAGCATTTCGAAACGGTTCGGGCGCTACATGCTTGTCGTATGGACGATACCCAATCGGTTTCATCTTATGTACTTAAGATGAAAAGCCTTATCGATCGTGCTAACCGCCTTAACCTAAACATATCTAATGAGTTAGCCACCGATCTTATCCTTAACTCCCTATCAAAAAGGTTTGATCAATTTGTAATTAATTACAATATGAATGGGATGGATAAGAGCATAGGTGAGCTTCACAGTATGCTTAGAACGGCGGAAACTAGCATGGGTAAAAGGGCTTTACCCGTGTTAGCAATCGATCAAGGTGGGTCAAAAGGTAACACCTCTAAGCCAAAGGTGGCCAAGAGAAAAGGACCCGCCCATCAAGGCAAAGGGAAAGGGAAGATGGTTACCCCAACCATCAACAAGGCTAAGAAGCAAAAGGTAGCCGAGAAGGCAAACCCCAAAGAAGACCCATGTTTCGGTTGCGGTGAGATGGGTCATTGGAAACGAAACTGTCCGGTCTATCTTAAGGAGTTGAAGGACAAGAGGGATGCAGGGCAAACCTCAGGTAATATATATATGGTATATATAGAGCTTAGTATTACTTCTTCTAATACATGGGTATTAGACACGGGATGTGGAACTCATATTTGCAATTCTTTGCAGGGGTTCAAAAGAAGTGATCATAAGGCGGGAACATCAAGTCTCTATATGGGCAATGGTGCAAAGGTGCATGTTAAAGCTCAAGGAGATTTTATTTTGAAGTTTCCGAGCGGATTGGAACTTATTTTAGAAAATGTTTTGTATGCTCCGGATTTGTGTAGAAACATTATTTCTATTTCTCGCTTAAAACAATGTGGTTACGTTGTTAATTTTATTGATGATGATATTCATGTTTCTAAAGACAATGTATTCTATTTCAAGGCTTCGCCTTCAAATGGAATTTATGAATTGGTTCATGATGACGCATCATCGAGCTCTATATACCATACAAGCACCAAGAAACTCAAAAGGGATTTGAGTGATTCCTATTTATGGCATTGTCGCCTTGGTCATATAAACAAGAACCGAATGCATACACTTCAAAAGAATGGACTTTTGAAATCAAATGAAATGGATTCGTTTAATGTATGTGAATCTTGTTTACAAGGCAAGATGACTAAAGCACCTTTCAAAGGGACTTATGAAAGGGCTAAGGATTTATTGGGATTAATACATTTGGATGTATGTGGACCCTTTAAACCCATGACAAGGAATGGTGAAAGATACTTTGTTACTTTCATTGATGACTTTAGTCGTTTCGGATATGTCTACATATTAAGGCACAAGGATGAAACGTTTGAAGCATTCAAAGAATATCAAAACGAAGTACAAAATCAACTCAATAGGACAATTAAGGTACTTCGTACCGACAGAGGAGGTGAATACCTAAGCGATGCCTTCCAAGATCATCTTAGGAGTTGTGGGATTATCTCACAACTTACTCCACCCGGAACACCCCAACTTAATGGAGTTTCCGAAAGGAGGAACCGAACCCTAATGGATATGGTTCGATCTATGATGGCAAGAAGCTCGTTGCCTCTATCATTTTGGGGTTATTGTCTAAGCTCCGATGCTCGTATTTTAAATATGGCCCCAACCAAGAAAGTGGAACGAACTCCTCATGAGATGTGGTTTGGAAAACCTCCTTCTCTTTCATATTTGAAAGTATGGGGATGTGAAGCTTATCCTAAGCGTCATGTAGCAAATAAGCTACATGCTCGATCCACAAAGTGTATCTTCAAAGGATATCCCAAAGATGACATGGGATATTACTTCTATGATCCATCCGAGCAAACGGTATTTGTTGCTCGAAAGGCGGAATTCCTTGAAACCAAGTTCCTTATGGAAGGTCATGGTGAAAGGAAGATAGATCTTGTAGAGGTACAAGATCAAATCGATGATACACAATTGGTTGGCACTAGTACTCAACATGAGGATGTTGAAAATGATCAAGTGGATGATCAAAGTACACAAGACGTTCGAAGATCTAGTAGGATTAGTAATCCTCCCGAGAGATATGGGTTTCTCGTGGATGGTTGCTATACGGTTGATTTGGATGAACCGACAAACTACAAAGATGCTTTATTAAGGATTGATAAAGATAAATGGCAGGAAGCCATGAACGCCGAGATGCAATCCATGTATGAAAACCAAGTTTGGGAACTTGTTGTGCAACCTCCTAGCTCCAAGCTAGTTGATTGCAAATGGCTTTTCAAGAAGAAAACCGACATACATGGAAACTTGGATACGTACAAAGCTAGACTTGTAGCAAAAGGTTTCACTCAAACTCAAGGGGTTGATTATGATGAAACTTTCTCGCCAGTGGCAATGCTAAAGTCTATTAGGATATTATTTTCCATTGCTGCTCACTATGACTATGAAATATGGCAAATGGATGTCAAAACCGCTTTCCTAAATGGATATCTTGAGGAAGATGTCTATATGGTACAGCCCGAAGGTTTTGTTGATCCGAAAAATCCTAAAAAGGTATGCAAGTTAAAGAAGTCAACCTACGGATTGAAACAAGCATCTAGAATGTGGAATCATCGCTTTAATGAAGAGGCAAAGAAATTTGGCTTCATTAAAAATGGTGATGAAGCTTGTGTGTACAAGAAGGCTAGTGGGAGCTCTATAATGTTCCTTGTGCTATATGTGGATGATATATTATTGTTTGGGAATGATATTACCACAATGCAAGAAGTCAAAACTTGGCTAAAGAGTTGCTTCTCTATTAAGGATCTTGGAGAAGCACAATACATATTGGGGATTGGGATCTATAGGAATAGATCCAAGAGATTGATAGGTTTAAGTCAAAGTGCATACATTGATAAAATCTTGAAAAGGTTCAAGATGGAAAACTCTAAGAAAGGTTTGGTACCTATTCAAAAGGGAACCATTCTCAGTTCATCTCAGTGTCCTACCACAAAAGATGAGCAAGAGAGAATGAAAAAAGTCCCATACGCATCTGCTATTGGGTCTATCATGTATGCAATGATATGTACTAGACCGGATGTGTCATGCGCCCTAAGCCTGACAAGTAGATACCAGAATAACCCGGGAAATAGTCATTGGACTGCGGTTAAATGTATATTGAAATACCTTAGAAGGACTAAGGATATGTTTCTAATATATGGGTCTGGTGAAGAGGAACTCGCTGTAAAAGGTTACGTGGACGCAAGTTTCCAAACTGATCGAGATGACTCTCGATCACAATCCGGTTATGTCTTCATGTTAAATGGTGGTGCAGTCTCTTGGAAGAGCTCAAAACAGGAAGTTGTTGTGTTATCCACTACAGAGTCGGAGTACATTGCCACCTCACTGGCAGCTCAGGAAGCTGCATGGATGAAGAAATTCATCGACGACTTAGGAGTGGTCCCTTCCATTCAGGACCCTCTTGAGATCTTTTGTGACAACGAAGGTGCGATTGCTCAAATCAAGGAACCTCGTGCTCATCAAAAGACTCGTCACATTGAGCGGAGATTCAACTACATTAGGGATGAGGTTGAAAAAGGAAAGATATGTATTCACAAAGTTCACACAGATCAAAATGTTGCGGATCCACTCACGAAGCTTTTACATGGGCCAAAACATGAGAGACATGTTTGTGCATTAGGGCTTCGATATTCTAGTGATTGGAATTGATCTATTTTAAGTATTGTAACGGAACGAATTAGTTCAAACTCATCAATATAATTATGGTATTAATTTAATTATGAGTCATGTTCCAATTTTGCATATTTTATCCATGAATAAACTATTATTCTAAATTCCGTAGTTGATCACATTTGTGGGAGCAAGTGTGAGGTCTAAACTATTATGAACTTGGATTGGTTAACATTCAAATGGTGAATGTGGGGCAAGGTTGCAACCAAGGTTCATAGATATTTGTGGGACACAAATATTGGAAGACCCGCTCTCAAGATTTACTATATGGAGCCTTTGTGGTTGATCACATGTAATCTTGAGTAAAGGAGAATATCATTATATCCTCTGACCTGAGACACATATTGGGTTCGGATATTCACCGAATATTGTGCCTTGATTCTTTCCTTCGCTATTCTGAAATATGGTAGTACATAAGGGAGGCTTCAGGTATGGTACTAAGTGTGGTGTCGAGGACGTATGTAGTCAAGATGGAATTTGTCCCTCTTATTCGTTGAGAGTCGGATGTCTAAGGCCTGATAAAGTTAAATCTATAAGAGAGTGATCATTCTATGTCTCTTGGATTTGACATGACATCTAGGACAAAAGGATATATTGAAAGATTCACCTAAAATCATATTCAAGATGGGAATTCGGAAAGGATGATGTTATTGAATGGCACTAAGTCATAACATATTAGGGGTGATGGACGGTCGTTAGGTGGTATCCATCACTTGCATTAATTTCTTATGTTTCTCGTGCAAGTGGGAGATTGAAGGTATTTCATATGCCCGAGATACATATTAAACTAATGTGGCTAACATGTTATGATCCAAGTCGGGTCATACCCAATAACAAACTTATCAACACTTTTAGTATTTATCTTGTTGAATGGATCTTCAATAAATAAATACTTGGCACCTATACTTTAGAAATTGGTTTTTTAAAGATAAAATGCAAGAAATAATTATTTGGATAATTATAGGTACAAGTTTAATTATTCATGATTAAACTTATATGTGTGTGTTATAATTTTATAAAGTGGCTTATAAAATTATATATATATATATATATACATGTGCAAGTTATATATTTATCTTTGTAATTGGTTTATAAAGATAAAAACAAGTACATGTATTTATATTAATAAAAGTGCAAGTATCATGGGATTTAACTTAACAAGTTTATAAAATAAAAAAAATAAAAAAAAGGGGGTGAAAGTGGCGGTTTTGGGGACTCCTAGGTAGCCTCCCCATGCTTGCCTTTTGTATTTACTTTACTCCACCTACTTGCACTCCCAACACACTTTTTTACCATTACTTGCAAATTTGAAAACTAAAAAATTCTCTCCATCTCTCCTTGCTTGGCCGAATTTTTGAAGGGAAGAAAGGGTTCTTTAAAGTTAGTTTTCAAGCTTATTTGGTGTCTTAAATCCTAACCAAAGAAGGGTGTTGATTTTCAAAGGTTTGTGGGTATAATCTATTGAGGTTTCAAGTTAGAAACTAGCTTCTATTCATCATCTTCATCCTTGTTACTTCTACCTCCTTTTGGAGAAGGTATAAACCCTAACTAGCTTCTATTTATATTTTAGCATATTTTTCAAGACTAGATCTTTAATGGAATTCATGTTCAAAAGGTTAAACTACACATGCAAACTTGAAATTGCTTCCGCTTGATATATACATATACACACGAATTTATATACATACAAAATGGGTTTTGTGAACTTGTTTATGTGATGAATTCCATCAATATATATATATATATATATATATATATATATATATATATATATATATATATATATATATATATATATATATATATACATATATATATATATATATATATATATATTAAAATGTCGTTACAACGATAATCGTTATATATATAACTCGTTTCGAAACTCTTAAGTAAGTAGTCTTGTTTTTACATATGTAGTTTATTGTTACTCACTTAAGGATATAATTAATTATCATTTTATCATGTTAAACATAGTATATTAATATCTTAATATGATACATATGTATTTAGTAAGACGTTGTTATAACGATAATCGTTATATGTATCGTTTCGAGTTTCTGAATTCACTAGCCTCATTTTTATGTATATAACTCATTGTTAATATACTTAGTGAGATATTTACTTATAATAATCTCATGTTAACTATATATATATCCATATATATATATATCATCATGTAGTTGTTACAAGTTTTTAACGTTCGTAAATCGCCGGTCAACTTGGGTGGTCAATTGTCTACATGAAACCTATTTCAATTAATCAAGTCTTAACAAGTTTGATTGCTTAACATGTTGGAAACATTTAATCATGTGAACATAGTTTTCATTTAATATATAAACATTGAAAAGTTCGGGTCACTACAGTACCTACCCGTTAAATAAATTTCGTCCCGAAATTTTAAGCTGTTGAAGGTGTTGACGCATCTTCTGGAAATAAGTGCGGGTATTTCAACTTCATTTGATCTTCACGCTCCCAGGTGAACTCGGGTCCTCTACGAGCATTCCATCGAAATTTAACGATCGGTATTTTGTTTTGCTTGAGTCTTTTAACTTCACGATCCATTATTTTGACAGGTTCTTCAATGAATTGTAGTTTTTCGTTGATTTGAATTTTGTCTAGAGGAATAGTGAGATCTTCCTTAGCTAAGCACTTCTTCAGATTCGAGACATGAAAGGTATTATGTACATTGGCGAGTTGTTGAGGTAAGTTAAGTTGGTAAGCTACTGGTCCGACAAGATCTATAATTTTGAATGGCCCAATGTACCTTGGATTTAGTTTCTCCCATTTAACAAATCGAACAATGCCTTTCCAAGGTGAAACCTTAAGCATGGCCATCTTTCCAATTTCAAATTCTATATCTTTCCTTTTAAGGTCCGCGTAGCTCTTTTGTCGACTCTGAGCGGTTTTCAACCGTTGTTGAATTTGGATGATTTTCTCGGTAGTTTCTTGGATTATCTCTGGACCCGTGATTTGTCTATCTCCCACTTCACTCCAACAAATCGGAGACCTGCACTTTCTACCATAAAGTGTCTCAAACGGTACCATCTCAATACTAGAGTGGTAACTATTGTTGTAGGAAAATTCAGCTAACGGTAGATGTCGATCCTAACTGTTTCCAAAATCAATAACACATGCTCGTAGCATGTCTTCAAGCGTTTGTATCGTACTTTCGCTCTGCCCATCAGTTTGTGGATGATAGGCAGTACTCATGTCTAGACGAGTTTCCAATGCTTGCTGTAATGTCTGCCAAAACCTTGAAACAAATCTGCCATCCCTATCAGAGATAATAGAGATTGGAATTCCATGTCTGGAGACAACTTCCTTCAAATATAATCGCGCCAACTTCTCCATTTTATCATCTTCTCTCATTGCCAAAAGTGTGCTGACTTGGTAAGAGGATCGACTATTACCTAAATAGTATCAAAACCACTTGCAGTCCTTGGCAATTTAGTGATGAAATCCATGGTAATGTTTTCCATTTCCATTCCGGGATTTTGGGTTGTTGAAGTAGACCTGATGGTTTCTGATGTTCAGCTTTGACCTTAGAACACGTCAAACATACTCCTACGTATTTAGCAATATTGGCTTTCATACCCGGTCACCAAGAATGTTTCTTGAGGTCCTTGTACATATTTCCCGCTCCGGAATGTATTGAGTATCTGGTTTTATGTGCTTCCCCAAGTACCATTTCTCTTATATCTCCAAACTTTGGTACCCAAATTCTTTCAGCTCTATACCGGGTTCCGTCTTCTCAAATATTAAGGTGTTTCTCCGATCCTTTGGGTATTTCATTCTTCAAATTTCCTTCTTTTACAACTCCCTGTTGCGCCTCCTTTATTTGAGTAGTAAGGTTAGTACGAATAATTATATTCATAGCTTTTACCCGTATAGGTTCTCTGTCCTTTCTACTCAAAGCGTCAGCTACCACATTCGCCTTCCCGGGGTGGTAACGAATCTCGAAATCGTACTCATTCAATAACTCAATCCACCTACTCTGCCTCATGTTCGGTTGTTTCTGATTAAATATGTGTTGGAGACTTTTGTGATCGGTATATATAATACTTTTGACCCCATATAAATAGTGCCTCCAAGTCTTTAATGCAAAAACAACAGCGCCTAATTCCAAATCGTGTGTCGTATAATTTTGCTCGTGAATCTTCAATTGTCTAGACGCATAAGCAATTACCTTCGTTCGTTGCATTAATACACAACCGAGGCCTTGCTTTGAGGCGTCACAATATATCACAAAATCATCATTCCCTTCAGGCAATGACAATATAGGTGCCGTAGTTAACTTTTTCTTCAACAATTGAAACGCTTTCTCTTGTTCATCCTTCCATTCAAATTTCTTCCCTTTATGTGTTAATGCAGTCAAGGGTTTTGCTATTTTGGAAAAATCTTGGATGAATCTTCTGTAGTAGCCAGCAGTCCTAAAAATTGGCGTATATGCTTCGGAGTTTTAGGGGTTTCCCACTTTTCAACGGTTTCAATCTTTGCCGGATCCACCTGAATACCTTCTTTTTTCACTATGTGACTAAGGAATTGAACTTCTTCCAAACAAAATGCACACTTTGAAAACTTAGCGCACAATTTTTCTTTCCTCAACAATTCTAACACTTTTCTCAAATGTTCTTCGTGCTCTTGATCATTCTTTGAGTAAATAAGTATGTCATCGATGAAAACAATGACAAACTTGTCGTAATATGGTCCACACACACGGTTCATGAGGTCCATGAACACAGCTGGTGCATTAGTCAAACCAAACAGCATAACCATAAACTCGTAATGACCGTAACGCGTCCTGAAAGCAGTCTTCGAAATATCATCCTCCTTCACCCGCATTTGATGATACCCGGAACGTAAATCGATCTTCGAATAAACCGACGAGCATTGTAGTTGATCAAATAAGTCGTCGATTCTCGGTAGTGGGTAACGGTTCTTGTGACGACCCGAAAATTTCCGAACAAAATTTAAACTTAATCTTTACATGTTTCTGACACGATAAGCAAAGTCTGTAATGTTGAGTCTCGAAAAATTTGAAACTATGTTCATATATTCAATTGACCTTTTGACTAGTTTCGATGATTCACGAACCTATAATTGTAAACAGAAATGTAAATACAAATAAATAAATATATTAAATATATTAACGAACTATTATGTAATTTAGTTACTATGAGAGATAACTTTAACTAACTAAAATTGTTATTTTGAATGCCTATAGTATAATAGATATAAACGGTTTCAAATATAACTGTCAACGTTATCAAAGTAATATATGTATAATGTTATACTTTAAGTTTAATCGTCTAATTTATATAATTAATTATCTACTTAATATTTAAAACATAATTGTATATATAGTTGTATATATATAAATCTATATATGATTTCTATTTATAATTATGATTATATTGTAATATATAAAATACATGCACATTAAATATTCAATGAATATATATATATATATATATATATATATATATATATATATATATATATATATATATATATATATAATGTATTAAAAAAATTATTAAATATTTACATGGTTAATGAATTATAATATATATATTAAATGTGGTTTCAAGAAGAATATAGTTGTATACTTACTTCATTATTGTTATAATTATAAGTTTTATTATTTATTATTAATGATTAGTATTATTATTAATATAGTTATTGTTATTATTATTGATGATATCTTATTAATATTAGTATATCATTATTATTACTATTTGTATTCTTACCAAAATTAATTTTATTAATGGATTTTATTAATAAGTTGATATCAATAATTTATAACATTTATATAAATACAGATATACTCCATGAATATAGTAATATACAAATATAATTAGTATTATTTCTTATTTAGATTATTAGTATTAATATATATCTATTAAATTATTAAAATTCTTTATATAATCAGAAAAAGGAAATAGATACAGTCCATGTATCTACCAATTTGTTGTTAGTCTTTGTTTCTACCCCAAATCTGTTACCCATCGCAATCGTTCGTACCAATTTCCATCAAATCGATTCTTTATGATATTTGGCCATATTCTTGATTGATTTTCTGTAAACATGATATCACTATAAAATTTGCGAATTATTCATGTATATAGTAAAAATCACCTACTTCACATTCTCATTAACAACTATCAATTCCAACAGCCTCAAGATTTTTGAACTCGAATAAAATTTTTGAGAAAACCCAGACGGGTTCTCTGTTCCCGAACCCAAATCATGTTAGCTCGAATTTGTTTGAATTTTAAAAAAATGTATTAATGCTATTTTGTTACTAATATATTGAGTGATCTATCTGCAAAATTTCAGAATCTAATTCAAGTTATCGAGTTCCAATTTTTGAAGTCAAAGCTTAAAAAGAAAAAGTCAAAGATTATGTTCATAGTGAAATTCGTAAATGTTTTGATGATTTGAATTAAATTGAAGATCCAGAAAGATTATATGAACGATTTAGAACCTCTTTCATGTTATAAGTTTTGTCTAAAACTTCCTAAAAATTCGAAGTTGATTTTGAGTTGGGTTCGTGATATACAGTGACTGACCAACGTGTTTTTTTCTTCTTTTCTGTTTTTAAATTGATTAGATCAATCTTTAAACGTTTTTATATAAACTATAAATTTTAAAACCAATTGATAACTTGCTGATTAAATTAAATTCGAAGTTGGGTTAATCTGGTATCGAGAAAAGTAGAAGAAGAACACGAGGTGGAAACAAATACAGTAAAATAGGATACAGGTGGGTATTATTCCAGAAAAACAATTATGGTCGAATGGTTACGGTTGGTTGTGGGTGTTCGAGAGGTCACGGGTTCGAGTCCCGGAGATGGCAGTTTTTTTAGAAGCCTTTTCATTGAGAGGTTCATGAATCCGAGGCTAACCCTGCATTGTTCAGTTGTTCAATGTCGTCATATGTATTTTTACTACAAAATACAGTATTGTGAGTTCATTTGATTCCCTTTTACTCTTTACATTTTTGGGACTGAGAATACATGCGCTACTTTTACAACTGCTTTATTAAATGCTTTTGAAATACATTTTGAACTGCGAATACATGAAATGCTTTTATAAATGTTTAACGAGATAGACACAAGCAAAACATTCCTCGAATGAATTATGTGGACGTGATAATTGACACCATTGAATTATGTGGACGTGATAATTGCCACAATTGATATGAATATTTTTCCCCTGATTATTATTGCTTGGTAACCTAAGAATTAGGGAACATCGCTAATTTTGAGAATTAGTGCACGCTTAATTGACGCGAATCCTAAAGGTAGCTACCGGGTTTAACATCCCCACCCAGAATGTTCACTAGACGGAAGGGCTAGTGGGCGTGGTGTTTAGTACTTCGAAGTTTATATGATTATTATACAGACGAGATGTTCTGTTTTGGGGATATTATTATGCGCATTATATGTTAAGGTCGGTTACCAAGCCAAGCTATGAAAGCAATGAAAAGTGAATGTTATGTATCGAGAGAATGATTTTATACACAGGTTATGTGTATGTTATTTTTGTGCACAAGATATGTGTACGATTACTAAGATTTATGAAAGATGATTTTGTACACGAGAAAGGTGTACTGTATTTAAAAGATATCGCATGTACATTGTAGTGACCCGAATTTTTTCATGTTTATATATATTAATTGCGATTGATATTTACATGATTAAATGTTTCCAACATGTTAAGTAATCAAACTTGTTAAGACTTGATTAATTGAAATATGTTTCATATAGACAATTGACCACCCAAGTTGACCGGTGATTCACGAACGTTAAAACTTGTAAAAACTATATGATGACATATATATGGATATATATATATATATATATATATATATATATATATATATATATATATATATATATATATATATATATATATAGTTAACATGATACTATGATAAGTAAACATATCATTAAGTATATTAACAATGAACTACATATGTAAAAACAAGACTACTAACTTAATGATTTTTAAACGAGACATATATGTAACGATTATCGTTGTAAAGACATTTAATGTATATATATCATATTAAGAGATATTCATACATGATAATATCATGATAATATAATAATTTAAAATCTCATTTGATATTATAAACATTGGGTTAACAACATTTAACAAGATCGTTAACCTAAAGGTTTCAAAAAAACACTTACATGTAACGACTAACGATGACTTAATGACTCAGTTAAAATGTATATACATGTAGTGTTTTAATATGTATTTATATACTTTTGAAAGACTTTGATACACTTAACAAAATACTTCTACTTAACAAAAATACTTACAATTACATCCTCGTTCAGTTTCATCAACAATTCTACTCGTATGCACCCGTATTCATACTCGTACAATACACATCTTTTAGATGTATGTACTATTGGTATATACACTCCAATGATCAGCTCTTAGCAGCCCATGTTAGTCACCTAACACATGTGGGAACCATCATTTGGCAACTAGCATGAAATATCTCATAAAATTACAAAAATATGAGTAATCATTCATGACTTATTTACATGAAAACAAAATTACATATCCTTTATATCTAATCCATACACCAACGACCAAAAACACCTACAAACACTTTCATTCTTCAATTTTCTTCATCTAATTGATCTCTCTCAAGTTCTATCTTCAAGTTCTAAGTGTTCTTCATATATTCTACAAGTTCTAGTTACATAAAATCAAGAATACTTTCAAGTTTGCTAGCTCACTTCCAATCTTGTAAGGTGATCATCCAACCTCAAGAAATCTTTGTTTCTTACAGTAGGTTATCATTCTAATACAAGGTAATAATCATATTCAAACTTTGGTTCAATTTCTATAACTATAACAATCTTATTTCAAGTGATGATCTTACTTGAACTTGTTTTCGTGTCATGATTCTGCTTCAAGAACTTCGAGCCATCCAAGGATCCGTTGAAGCTAGATCCATTTTTCTATTTTCTAGTAGGTTTATCCAAGGAACTTAAGGTAGTAATGATGTTCATAACATCTTTCGATTCATACATATAAAGCTATCTTATTCGAAGGTTTAAACTTGTAATCACTAGAACATAGTTTAGTTAATTCTAAACTTGTTCGCAAACAAAAGTTAATCCTTATAACTTGACTTTTAAAATCAACTAAACACATGTTCTATATCTATATGATATGCTAACTTAATGATTTAAAACCTGGAAACACGAAAAACACCGTAAAACCGGATTTACGCCATCGTAGTAACACCGCGGGCTATTTTGGGTTAGTTAATTAAAAACTATGATAAACTTTGATTTAAAAGTTTTTATTCTGAGAAAATGATTTTTATTATGAACATGAAACTATATCCAAAAATTATGGTTAAACTCAAAGTGGAAGTATGTTTTCTAAAATGGTCATCTAGACGTCGTTCTTTCGACTGAAATGACTACCTTTACAAAAACGACTTGTAACTTATTTTTCTGACTATAAACCTATAATTTTTCTATTTAGATTCATAAAATAGAGGTCAGTATGAAACCATAGCAATTTGATTCACTCAAAACGGATTTAAAATGAAGAAGTTATGGGTAAAACAAGATTGGATAATTTTTCTCATTTTAGCTACGTGAAAATTGGTAACAAATCTATTCCAACCATAACTTAATCAACTTGTATTGTATATTATGTAATCTTGAGATACCATAGACACGTATATAATGTTTCGACCTATCATGTCGACACATCTATATATATTTCGGAACAACCATAGACACTCTATATGTGAATGTTGGAGTTAGCTATACAGGGTTGAGGTTGATTCCAAAATATATATAGTTTGAGTTGTGATCAATACTGAGATACGTATACACTGGGTCGTGGATTGATTCAAGATAATATTTATCGATTTATTTCTGTACATCTAACTGTGGACAACTAGTTGTAGGTTACTAACGAGGACAGCTGACTTAATAAACTTAAAACATCAAAATATATTAAAAGTGTTGTAAATATATTTTGAACATACTTTGATATATATGTATATATTATTATAGGTTCGTGAATCAACCAGTGGCCAAGTCTTACTTCCCGACGAAGTAAAAATCTGTGAATGTGAGTTATAGTCCCACTTTTAAAATCTAATATTTTTGGGATGAGAATACATACAGGTTTTATAAATGATTTACAAAATAGACACAAGTACGTGAAACTATATTCTATGGTTGAATTATCGAAATCGAATGTGCCCCTTTTTATTAAGTCTGGTAATCTAAGAATTAGGGAACAGACACCCTAATTGACGCGAATCCTAAAGATAGATCTATTGGGCCTAACAAACCCCATCCAAAGTACCGGATGCTTTAGTACTTCGAAATTTATATCATATCCGAAGGGTGTCCCGGAATGATGGGGATATTCTTATATATGCATCTTGTTAATGTCGGTTACCAGGTGTTCACCATATGAATGATTTTTATCTCTATGTATGGGATGTGTATTGAAATATGAAATCTTGTGGTCTATTATTATGATTTGATATATATAGGTTAAACCTATAACTCACCAACATTTTTGTTGACGTTTTAAGCATGTTTATTCTCAGGTGGTTATTAAGAGCTTCCGCTGTCGCATACTTAAATAAGGACGAGATTTGGAGTCCATGCTTGTATGATATTGTGTAAAAACTGCATTCAAGAAACTTATTTTGTTGTAACATATTTGTATTGTAAACCATTATGTAATGGTCGTATGTAAACAGGATATTTTAGATTATCATTATTTGATAATCTACGTAAAACTTTTTAAACCTTTATTGATGAAATAAAGGTTATGGTTTGTTTTAAAATGAATGCAGTCTTTGAAAAACGTCTCATATAGAGGTCAAAACCTCGCAACGAAATCAATTAATATGGAACGTTTTTAATCAATAAGAACGGGACATTTCAGTTGGTATCAGAGCGTTGGTCTTAGAGAACCAGAATTTTGCATTAGTGTGTCTTATCGAGTTTGTTAGGATGCATTAGTGAGTCTGGACTTCGACCGTGTTTACTTGAAAAATGATTGCTTAACAAATTTTGTTGGAAACTATATATTTTTAACATGTGAATATTATGTGATATATTAATCTCTTAACGCGTTTGATATTATGTGATAGATGTCTACGACTAGAACAAGTCCCATTGACTCACCTAATAATAATGAAGAGTCAAATATAAATTGGAATGATTCGTGAACTGATTCACAAGTTCCCGAAGAGGAACCGGAAGAAGAGTCGGAACCGGAAGAAGAATCAGAACCGGAAGAAGAATCGGAACCGGATGAAGAAATAGAACCGGTGGGGGAAATAATAAAACGGTTAAGTAAAAGAAAATCCTCAACCAACCGACCAAGGTTAATTAAGGTCAATGGTGTTTCTGCCAAGGAAGCAAAATATTGAGAGGATTACCAATTCTCCGATGAATCGGATTCCGACGAGAATTCCGATGATGTTATAGAAATTACCCCAACTGAATTTAAAAAGGCAAAAGAAAATAATAAGGGAAAGGGCATAAAAATAGAGAAATCTAATTCCAACCCCGATGAACTTTATATGTATCGTCAACCCCCGAAGTCCTTAAGTTGTAACAATGACCCGGAAACCTCTAAACCACCAGGTTTTTCTAAACCAATGTGAAAAACGACGGCTCGTATTAGGGGAACATCATATATCCCTAGAAACTTGGCAAAACGAACCAAAACTGAAGAAGAAGAAACAAGCGAGTCGGAATAAGATAGTTGTATTCGTGTGGTGTAATATATGTAATATAGTGTGCTTATGCTTTATGATATATGTAAAAATTGCTTGTATTAATAAGTATTTTTTTTATGAATCTAACTCTTGTCTATTTTACAGTATAAAAACACAAAATGGATAGACAACCCAATATTTTAAGAGACCTACCCGGAGACATGATTGATGAAATCTTGTCTAGAGTCGGTCAGAATTCTTCGGCACAACTATTTAAGACGAGATCAGTTTGTAAGACATTCGAAGAACGTTCCAAGAATGCCTTGGTTTATAAAAGGCTTTCGTTCGAAAGATGGGGGATATCACATTGGGAAATCCATAAGTTACGATGTGTTTACTTTGACGCATATATTGCGGGGAACCCAAATGCTATTTTACGCAATGGGTTAAGAAATTATTTTGACTCAATATATTCGAATATTGGACTTCGTGATTTACAAAAAGCGGCTAACATGCAACATAAAGAAGCATGTTATGCTTACGGATTAGTAATGTTCGCTTCTCACCAAAGTGAGAACAAGAACATCGGGCTACAACTATTAAACAAAACGTTCCCACAAGTGACGGAGTCGGTAATTGGGGTAAGAAATGAGGTTTTTAGATTGTTACGGGACTGTTGGACATTACGTAACCCTCGTCCCTTTGACGATGTTACAACACGCTGTCTTATCAACGGCCATAACGGTTATGTTCCACAAGACCAAGGATGGGAAGTAATCCTAGTAAAACCAGAATGCATAACTTGTTTCTGGACGTATGAATTACGTGTCTTTATTGCCTTTGCTGAACGACTTGTGTACTAGCTAGAATTATCTTCACAACCATCTTGTATCAAATTTATTGTGTGCTATATTTCATGCTATATGTAAAATAAGCGGTATTGTAAGTTTGTAAAATATTGTGTAAAAGTTTGAACGCAAAATATTATTATAATCAGTTTTTCATATAGAATTGTAGTAGTTGAATTGTATATTAGCTACTAAGTATGAACTTAACGGGTAGGTACTACCCGAATTTAAACTTATAAAACGCTAATATGAAGAAAAAGCTTTTATAAATGAGTTCATATTATGCTACGAAATACTATTAACTACTCTTAATATTCTGTATGATTAACTTGTTCCGTTTGACTATTTTGAAGGAAATGGCACCGACTACTCGACACACCGTGAATATGAATGAAGAGGAATTCCGTACTTTTCTAGCTTCAAACATAGCCGCAGTACAGGCTGCTCTACATACCAACAATAACCTTGGATCTAGCAGTACAGGAAATCGTGTAGGATGCACCTACAAAGAATTCACTGCCTACAAACCTTTGGAATTTGATGGAACCGAAGGACCGATCAGATTGAAACGGTGGACCGAGAAGGTCGAATCGGTGTTTGCCATAAGTAAGTGTACTGAAGAGGACAAAGTGAAGTACGCTACGCATACCTTCACAGGTTCTGCGTTAACATGGTGGAATACCTATCTAGAGCAAGTGGGACAAGACGATGCGTACGCACTACCGTGGTTAGCATTCAAGCACTTGATGAACGAGAAGTACCGTCCCAGAACCAAGGTCAATAAGCTCAAGACAGAACTTAGAGGGTTACGAACCCAAGGATTTGATATTACCACGTACGAAAGACGATTCACAGAATTGTGCCTATTGTGTCCGGGAGCATTCGAAGATGAGGAAGAGAAGATCGACGCGTTTGTGAAAGGATTACCGGAAAGAATCCAAGAAGATATAAGTTCACACGAGCCCACCTCCATACAACAGGCATGTAGAATGGCTCACAAACTAGTGAACCAGATTGAAGAAAGAATTAAAGAACAGATTGCTGAAGAGGCCAATGTGAAGCAAGTCAAAAGAAAGTGGAAGGAAAACGGTGATAAGAATCACCAATACAACAACAACAGCAATTACAATAATAATCGCAACAATTATCCCAACAATCGCAACATCAATCGCAACTACAATAAACGGCCCACAACAACAACAACAACAACAACAACAACAACAACAACTACAACAATCATCCCAACAACAATAACAACCGCAACAACAACAACAATCAGAAGCAGCTATGCCAAAGGTGTGAAAAGTATCACTCGGGGTTCTGCACCAAATTTTGCAACAAGTGTAAAAGAAATGGTCATAGCGCGGTGAAGTGTGAGGTCTACGGACCAGGGGTTAATAGAACGAAAGGAACAAATGGTGTCGGAACGAGTAATGGCGGAGCAAGTAGTGTCGGAGCAAGTTATGCCAATGTAGTTTGTTATAAATGTGGAAAACCGGGCCACATTATTAGAAATTGCCCGAACCAGGAGAACACGAATGGACAAGGCCGCGGAAGAGTTTTCAATATTAATGCGGCAGAGGCACAGGAAGACCCGGAGCTTGTTACGGGTACGTTTCTTATTGACAATAAATCTTCTTACGTTTTATTTGATTCGGGTGCGGATAGAAGCTATATGAGTAGAGATTTTTGTGCTAAATTAAGTTGTCCATTGACGCCTTTGGATAGTAAATTTTTACTCGAATTAGCAAATGGTAAATTAATTTCAGCAGATAATATATGTCGGAATCGAGAAATTAAACTGGTTAGCGAAACATTTAAGATTGATTTGATACCAGTAGAGTTAGGGAGTTTTTATGTGATAATCGGTATGGACTGGTTGAAAGAAGTGAAAGCAGAGATTGTTTGTTACAAAAATGCAATTCGCATTATACGAGAAAAAGGAAAACCCTTAATGGTGTACGGAGAAAAGGGCAACACGAAGCTACATCTTATTAGTAATTTGAAGGCACAAAAACTAATAAGAAAAGGTTGCTATACTGTTCTAGCACATGTCGAGAAAGTACAAACTGAAGAAAAGAGCATCAATGATGTTCCCATTGCAAAAGAATTTCCCGATGTATTTCCTAAAGAATTACAGGGATTACCCCCACATCGATCCGTTGAATTTCAAATAGATCTTGTACCAGGAGCTGCACCAATAGCTCGTGCTCCTTACAGACTCGCACCCAGCGAGATGAAAGAACTACAAAGCCAATTACAAGAACTTTTAGAGCGTGGTTTCATTCGACCAAGCACATCACCGTGGGGAGCTCCTGTTTTGTTTGTCAAGAAGAAAGATGGTACATTCAGGTTGTGTATCGACTACCGAGAGTTGAACAAACTTACCATCAAGAACCGCTACCCACTACCGAGAATCGACGACTTATTTGATCAACTACAAGGCTCGTCTGTTTATTCAAAGATTGACTTATGTTCCGGGTATCATCAAATGCGGGTGAAAGAAGATGATATTCCAAAGACTGCTTTTAGAACACGTTACGGTCATTACGAGTTTATGGTCATGCCATTTGGTTTAACTAATGCACCAGCTGTGTTCATAGACCTTATGAACCGAGTGTGTGGACCATACCTTGACAAGTTTGTCATTGTTTTCATTGATGACATACTTATTTACTCAAAGAATGACCAAGAACACGGTGAACATTTGAGAAAGGTGTTAGAAGTATTGAGGAAGGAAGAATTGTACGCTAAGTTTTCAAAGTGTGCATTTTGGTTGGAAGAAGTTCAATTCCTCGGTCACATAGTGAACAAAGAAGGTATTAAGGTGGATCCGGCAAAGATAGAAACTGTTGAAAAGTGGGAAACCCCGAAAACTCCGAAACACATACGCCAGTTTTTAGGACTAGCTGGTTACTACAGAAGGTTCATCCAAGACTTTTCCAGAATAGCAAAACCCTTGACTGCATTAACGCATAAAGGGAAGAAATTTGAATGGAATGATGAACAAGAGAAAGCGTTTCAGTTATTGAAGAAAAAGCTAACTACGGCACCTATATTGTCATTGCCTGAAGGGAATGATGATTTTGTGATTTATTGTGACGCATCAAAGCAAGGTCTCGGTTGTGTATTAATGCAACGAACGAAGGTGATTGCTTATGCGTCTAGACAATTGAAGATTCATGAAAAAAATTATACGACGCATGATTTGGAATTAGGCGCGGTTGTTTTTGCATTAAAGACTTGGAGGCACTACTTATATGGGGTCAAAAGTATTATATATACCGACCACAAAAGTCTTCAACACATATTTAATCAGAAACAACTGAATATGAGGCAGCGTAGGTGGATTGAATTGTTGAATGATTATGACTTTGAGATTCGTTACCACCTGGGGAAGGCAAATGTGGTAGCCGATGCCTTGAGTAGGAAGGACAGAGAACCCATTCGAATAAAATCTATAAATATAATGATTCATAATAACCTTACTACTCAAATAAAGGAGGCGCAACAAGGAGTTTTAAAAGAGGAAAATTTAAAGGATGAAATACCCAAAGGATCGGAGCAGCATCTTAATATTCGGGAAGACGGAACCCGGTATAGGGCTGAAAGGATTTGGGTACCAAAATTTGGAGATATGAGAGAAATGGTACTTAGAGAAGCTCATAAAACCAGATACTCAATACATCCTGGGACGGGGAAGATGTACAAGGATCTCAAGAAAAATTTTTGGTGGCCAGGTATGAAAGCCGATATTGCTAAATATGTAGGAGAATGTTTGACGTGTTCTAAGGTCAAAGCTGAACATCAGAAACCATCAGGTCTACTTCAACAACCCGAAATCCCAGAATGGAAATGGGAAAACATTACCATGGATTTCATCACTAAATTGCCAAGGACTGTAAGTGGTTTTGATACTATTTGGGTAATAGTTGACCATCTCACCAAATCAGCACACTTCCTGCCAATAAGAGAAGATGACAAGATGGAGAAGTTAGCACGACTGTATTTGAAGGAAGTCGTCTCCAGACATGGAATACCAATCTCTATTATCTCTGATAGGGATGGCAGATTTATTTCAAGATTCTGGCAGACATTACAGCAAGCATTAGGAACTCGTCTAGACATGAGTACTGCCTATCATCCACAAACTGATGGGCAGAGTGAAAGGACGATACAAACGCTTGAAGACATGCTACGAGCATGTGTTATTGATTTCGGAAACAGTTGGGATCGACATCTACCGTTAGCAAAATTTTCTTACAACAGCAGCTACCATTCAAGCATTGAGATGGCGCCGTTTGAAGCACTTTATGGTAGAAAGTGCAGGTCTCCGATTTGTTGGAGTGAAGTGGGGGATAGACAGATTACGGGTCCGGAGATTATTCAAGAAACTACCGAGAAGATCATCCAAATTCAACAACGGTTGAAAACCGCCCAAAGTCGACAAAAGAGCTACGCTGACATTAAAAGAAAAGATATAGAATTTGAAATTGGAGAGATGGTCATGCTTAAAGTTGCACCTTTGAAAGGCGTTGTTCGATTTGGTAAACGAGGGAAATTAAATCCAAGGTATATTGGACCATTCAAGATTATTGATCGTGTCGGACCAGTAGCTTACCGACTTGAGTTACCTCAACAACTCGCGGCTGTACATAACACTTTCCACATCTCGAATTTGAAGAAATGTTTTGCTAAAGAATATCTCACTATTCCGTTAGATGAAATCCAAATCAACGAAAAACTTCAATTCATCGAAGAACCCGTCGAAATAATGGATCGTGAGGTTAAAAGACTTAAGCAAAACAAGATACCAATTGTTAAGGTTCGATGGAATGCTCGTAGAGGACCCGAGTTCACCTGGGAGCATGAAGATCAGATGAAGAATTAACACCCGAGTTCACCCGCATCTATTTCCAGAAGATTCATCAACACCTTCAACAGCTTAAAATTTCAGGACGAAATTTATTTAACGGGTAGGTACTGTAGTGACCCGAATTTTTTCATGTTTATATATATTAATTACGATTGATATTTACATGATTAAATGTTTCCAACATGTTAAGCAATCAAACTTGTTAAGACTTGATTAATTGAAATATGTTTCATATAGACAATTGACCACCCAAGTTGACTGGTGATTCACAAACGTTAAAACTTGTAAAAACTATATGATGACATATATATGGATATATATATATAGTTAACATGATACTATGATAAGTAAACATATCATTAAGTATATTAACAATGAACTACATATGTAAAAACAAGACTACTAACTTAATGATTTTTAAACGAGACATATATGTAACGATTATCGTTGTAAAGACATTTAATGTATATATATCATATTAAGAGATATTCATACATGATAATATCATGATAATATAATAATTTAAAATCTCATTTGATATTATAAACATTGGGTTAACAACATTTAACAAGATCGTTAACCTAAAGGTTTCAAAAAAACACTTACATGTAACGACTAACGATGACTTAACGACCTCAGTTAAAATGTATATACATGTAGTGTTTTAATATGTATTTATACACTTTTGAAAGACTTCAATACACTTAAAAAAAATACTTCTACTTAACAAAAATGCTTACAATTACATCCTCGTTCAGTTTCATCAACAATTCTACTCGTATGCACCCGTATTCGTACTCGTACAATACACAGCTTTTAGATGTATGTACTATTGGTATATATACTCCAATGATCAGCTCTTAGCAGCCCATGTGAGTCACCTAACACATGTGGGAACCATCATTTGGCAACTGGCATGAAATATCTCATAAAATTACAAAAATATGAGTAATCATTCATGACTTATTTACATGAAAACAAAATTACATATCCTTTATATCTAATCCATACACAAACGACCAAAAACACCTACAAACACTTTCATTATTCAATTTTCTTCATCTAATTGATCTCTCTCAAGTTCTATCTTCAAGTTCTAAGTGTTCTTCATATATTCTACAAGTTCTAGTTACATAAAATCAAGAATACTTTCAAGTTTGCTAGCTCACTTCCAATCTTGTAAGGTGATCATCCAACCTCAAGAAATATTTGTTTCTTACAGTAGGTTATCATTCTAATATAAGGTAATAATCATATTCAAACTTTGGTTCAATTTCTATAACTATAACAATCTTCTTTCAAGTGATGATCTTACTTGAACTTGTTTTCGTGTCATGATTCTGCTTCAAGAACTTCGAGCCATCCAAGGATCCGTTGAAGCTAGATCCATTTTTCTCTTTTCCAGTAGGTTTATCCAAGGAACTTAAGGTAGTAATGATGTTCATAACATCATTCAATTCATACATATAAAGCTATCTTATTCGAAGGTTTAAACTTGTAATCACTAGAACATAGTTTAGTTAATTCTAAACTTGTTCGCAAACAAAAGTTAATCCTTCTAACTTGACTTTTAAAATCAACTAAACACATGTTCTATATCTATATGATATGCTAACTTAATGATTTAAAACCTGGAAACACGAAAAACAACGTAAAACCGGATTTACGCCGTCGTAGTAACACCGCGGGCTGTTTTGGGTTAGTTAATAAAAAACTATGATAGACTTTGATTTAAAAGTTGTTATTCTGAGAAAATGATTTTTATTATGAACATGAAACTATATCCAAAAATTATGGTTAAACTCAAAGTGGAAGTATGTTTTCTAAAATGGTCATCTAGACGTCGTTCTTTCGACTGAAATGACTACCTTTACAAAAATGACTTGTAACTTATTTTTCCGACTATAAAACTATAATTTTTCTATTTAGATTCATAAAATATAGTTCAATATAAAACCATAGCAATTTGATTCACTCAAAACGGATTTAAAATGAAGAAGTTATGGGTAAAACAAGATTGGATAATTTTTCTCATTTTAGCTACGTGAAAATTGGTAACAAATCTATTCCAACCATAACTTAATCAACTTGTATTGTATATTATGTAATCTTGAGATACCATAGACACGTATACAATGTTTCGACCTATCATGTCGACACATCTATATATATTTCGGAACAACCATAGACACTCTATATGTGAATGTTGGAGTTAGCTATACAGGGTTGAGGTTGATTCCAAAATATATATAGTTTGAGTTGTGATCAATACTGAGATACGTATACACTGGGTCGTGGATTGATTCAAGATAATATTTATCGATTTATTTCTGTACATCTAACTGTGAACAACTAGTTGTAGGTTACTAACGAGGACAGCTGACTTAATAAACTTAAAACATCAAAATATATTAAAAGTGTTGTAAATATATTTTGAACATACTTTGATATATATGTATATATTGTTATAGGTTCGTGAATCAACCAGTGGCCAAGTCTTACTTCCCGACGAAGTAAAAATCTGTGAATGTGAGTTATAGTCCCACTTTTAAAATCTAATATTTTTGGGATGAGAATACATGCAGGTTTTATAAATGATTTACAAAATAGACACAAGTACGTGAAACTACATTCTATGGTTGAATTATCGAAATCGAATGTGCCCCTTTTTATTAAGTCTGGTAATCTAAGAATTAGGGAACAGACACCTTAATTGACACGAATCCTAAAGATAGATCTATTGGGCCTAACAAACCCCATCCAAAGTACCGGATGCTTTAGTACTTCGAAATTTATATCATATCCGAAGGGTGTCCCGGAATGATGGGGATATTCTTATATATGCATCTTGTTAATGTCGGTTACCAGGTGTTCACCATATGAATGATTTTTATCTCTATGTATGGGATGTGTATTGAAATATGAAATCTTGTGGTCTATTATTATGATTTGATATATATAGGTTAAACCTATAACTCACCAACATTTTTGTTGACGTTTTAAGCATGTTTATTCTCAGGTGGTTATTAAGAGCTTCCGCTGTCGCATACTTAAATAAGCACGAGATTTGGAGTCCATGCTTGTATGATATTGTGTAAAAACTGCATTCAAGAAACTTATTTTGTTGTAACATATTTGTATTGTAAACCATTATGTAATGGTCGTGTGTAAACAGGATATTTTAGATTATCATTATTTGATAATCTACGTAAAGCTTTTTAAACCTTTATTGATGAAATAAAGGTTATGGTTTGTTTTAAAATGAATGCAGTCTTTGAAAAACGTCTCATATAGAGGTCAAAACCTCGCAACGAAATCAATTAATATGGAATGTTTTTAATCAATAAGAACGGGACATTTCATACATTACAGGTGGGTATATGATTCGGGCCCATTTGTTCCATGCAGCATTTAAATCTTGTGGTCTATCAAAATTATAGAATTTTATTGTTTTATGATAAACCTATGAAAGAAATCTTCCGATGTACATTTGCTCATTTTAGAGATATTACTTGGAGTCATTCATGACATATTTCAAAAGACGTTGCATTCGAGTCGTTGAGTTCATCAAGAATATTATTAAGTCATTTATAGTTGGATATGTTAAGAACTGGTATGCATGCCGTCAACTTTTGATGTAATGAAAGTTTGTCTTTTAAAAACGAATGCAATGTTTGTAAAATGTATCATATAGAGGTCCAGTACCTCGTGATGCAACCAAATGTAATGTATTCATCCAGATGGATTAGGACGGGTCATGAAAGTTGGTATCAGAGCGGTGGTCTTAGAGAACCAGGTCTGCATTAGTGTGTCTAACTGATAGTCGTTACGATACATTAGTGAGTCTGGACTTCGACCGTGTCTGCATGTCAAAAGTTTTGCTTATCATTTAGTGTCAAAAATTATTTGCTTATCATCCTTAAGGTCTAGACACGTCTTACTGCCTCTATTGCATAGACAGTGTATAGATAAATTCATATCTTAGCGTATCTGTTATTGTTACCTTTGCCTGACAGCTTTCGTAGATTCCTCCGTAACTTATAGGATTTTAGTATTATATATGCATATGTAACTTATGTATTGCAAGGTACTAATCTACATCCTATAATCTATTTCTTATCAAAAATCCTTCATCTAATCGTACGAGATGAATCCCTCAACCAGTTCGAGTCCTCAGATTCCGATAGCTATTCCGATAGTTATTCCAACAGCTATTCCGGTATGGAGTTTCACTCGAGCTCCGAAAGCAGCGTCACCAGAATGAATCAACCAAATCAGCTATCCCCAATTCATCTGATGGGTTAGGAGTCAACTTAATCAATGGAGACACGAAGAAGGCGATCCTTTCCACCAACCCTATTCACCTCTTGGTGAAGAACCCGAAGCACTTACCAGCGAATCTATCTGAAACACTATTTTCAGCCTTATTTCCAGAATAGCCCGACACGATTATATTCTATCCACAATTCTAAACCTTATTCATCTGCTTGTTCCGACCGACAATCATTCCGAAATATTAGAAGAAGTCAACGAACTTCGCGCCCGAGTAATCAATTTGGAGAATATGGTGCAAAATTTACCAGCTTCAACAACATCACCGGCATCAACAGTACCATCAATAACAGCACCAGTACCATCAACAATCCATGCCTTAACATCTCATTCTGTACCTCGAGTATAATCACCGTTCTACGTATCGATCTACATCAATTATCTTCATTCTTCATGGCGATTATGTAATCTCTAAAGTCTTAGAGATTATTTATTCTAGCTCAAACCGAAAATCAAATGAGTTTAATATCATATTGACTCATTAAATCCATGATTACATCTGAAGAAAATATATATGTATATATGTTTTCATAAAGATTGTAATTAAAAATTCTTTTGTACAAACTGATTATGGTGAAAATATTTTAACGGGTAGGTAATACCCGAGAAATATTTAGATTTCACATTAATAAGTTACACTGTACGTTCTTCGAATCTGATTCAACAGTCATTTACTATCCTACTTACATCTACAGATATACGAATCCGTTCACCACAGAGTAACCATTTTCATTCAATTTTATAATTGGATTTTGACTTATCAGAATCCAACAAGTGGCATAATGAAGAAAACATTGGACAAAATAAAATTTGTTAGAAACAGACAAATTAACTATGAGAAGAATCTTGTTAAGAATCCACGCTAACTGTTCCTTGCTAACTGATTACATTTTAATTATCGCAATTTAATTATCGCAATTTATATTCTCGCAATTTTATTTATCGTTATTTAATTTCTATTATTTATTTTACGCACTTTATTTATCGTCATTTAAATACTGTTATTTACGCATTTTAAATATCGGGACACGTATACAAGGTTTTGACATAACATATCGACGCATCTATATATATTATTTGGAATAACCATAGACACTCTATATGCAGTAATGATCAAGTTAGCTATACAGGGTTGAAGTTGATTCTACAATAATATATATACTTTGAGTTGTGATCGAGTCTGAGACATGTCCACGAGTCACGATACGTATTAATTAATTCGAATATTATATATTAAACTATATATGAATTATTGGACTGGTAACTGTAGACTATCGACTGTGGACTAATAATATTGGACAATTAAAATGAATTAAAATATTGATTATAATATATGAAACTAAACAATTCTTCAAGTTTGCCACTTGATTTCACCTTAAACCTCATTTGTATCTTGACGATTATGATCTGCGTTCAAACCTTTCATGATTCTTGAAAACACCTCAATCGAGAGAATGAACCAACCTCACTTCATCTACGGAAGGAAAGATTTATGCATATAGTTATGCACCTAAAAAACTCTCGGAACTTGAGTAAACGTTTAACACGTATCTATGCTAACTCCTTTGGCGTTGGTACTACCAAAAATAACTTTGCAATTCCTTTCCAAAGTAGCCAATTTTGTCACAGCTTCAGCAAATCAATTTTGACTTTTCATTCGAATATACTCTATTATAACTTTGATATATAAGTTCGCCCTTCGTCAACATTATCAGGGAAACTTTTACACCCCATCACATTAGCAGAAAACTTACCAGCAACTTCATTACTCATTGGCTTAAGTCTCTCCGAAGAACCATTATATTTGTTCGATAAAACCTATTCATATACTCATCCATATCTTATAACGAGAATTACTACATCAAATATCGAGAATCAGCAATCAGTATTTTGAAATTTCGCAACGTTTCTACATCTATCTTTTAGAATTATGATCTTCTATTCTGAAATTCTGAAAAGCAACCAGTCTACAAATCAATACTTCAAATTCTGAAAAAGCTGAATACAGCAGCAAAAACTGTACACGACCTTAACAATAGAAAGTTTGATGATAAAGAATGGAGGGTTGGAAATGCTCAATAGAAAGTTTCGTACCGAAAAGCGGATTATGCGAAACTATGAAGGAGACTCTGAACAAATCATAAGGACTAAACCAGTACTTAACGAATTCAGATGATTCTGTATCTAATGAACTCTTCAGCAAATATCTTGCTCCTTATTAATTCTAAAACCTTGCGAAAGGATTTTCTTCATCAACCTATGATCTTAGAAATTTCAAAATATCGTCATAAATATCCTCGATATTTCTAAAGATAATTTCATAACTATTCTTATCTGAAATCATTTATCTTCTCGCGCTATCAGTGTTACATCATATAAGAAACTGTTAGTTTCTATATTCTGTAAACTTTCGAGTTTAAACTATGAATGTTTTTGAAGTAGTGTTGGGAACTGAAGCATGAGTTAGTATAATATAATGACACTTGATCAACGTGATTATATTACAGTAAGTCATGCTGAGTTTCTAAATGAAACGTGATGATTCACAGACCAAAACGTCATCAAGTGCTATGTTACACGACCCTTGCATTCTATCTAATATACAAACATATCAAGAACATAATTTCCTGATAGTTCTAACAAATTCTTGATGTTCCCATAAGTTCGCTTCCTCATCTTCTATCTCCTCTTCAAGACGTTGTTCGATTTGGTAAACGAGGGAAATTAAATCCACGTCGTCCAGCCAATCTGGACGCCGTCCAGATGATCTATCTGGGGCTGTTTGATTTGGTCAGAGGATATAATTGTAAGCATTTTTATTAAGTAGAAGTACTTTGATAAGTGTCTTGAAGTCTTTCGGGGATGAAGCTAGTCAAATCTTAAACCATTATCACACAGGACCAACAGGAGGGCATTATTGAAATGTCCCGTTCTTATTGATTAAAAACATTCCATATTAATTAATTTCGTTGCGAGGTTTTAACCTCTATATGAGATGTTTTTCAAAGACTGCATTCATTTTTAAAACAAACCATAACCTTTATTTCATCAATAAAGGTTTAAAAAGCTTTACGTAGATTATCAAATAATGATAATCTAAAATATCCTGTTTACACACGACCATTACATAATGCTTTACAATACAAATATGTTACAACAAAATAAGTTTCTTGAATGCAGTTTTTACACAATATCATACAAGCATGGACTCCAAATCTTGTCCTTATTTAAGTATGCAACAGCGGAAGCTCTTAATAATCACCTGAGAATAAACATGCTTAAAACGTCAACAAAAATGTTGGTGAGTTATAGGTTTAACCTATATATATCAAATCATAATAATAGACCACAAGATTTCATATTTCAATACACATCCCATACATAGAGATAAAAATCATTCATATGGTGAACACCTGGTAACCGACATTAACAAGATGCATATATAAGAATATCCCCATCATTCCGGGACACCCTTCGGATATGATATAAATTTCGAAGTACTAAAGCATCCGGTACTTTGGATGGGGTTTGTTAGGCCCAATAGATCTATCTTTAGGATTTGTGTCAATTAGGGTGTCTGTTCCCTAATTCTTAGATTACCAGACTAAATAAAAAGGGGCATATTCGATTTCGATAATTCAACCATAGAATGTAGTTTCACGTACTTGTGTCTATTTTGTAAATCATTTATAAAACCTGCATGTATTCTCATCCCAAAAATATTAGATTTTAAAAGTGGGACTATAACTCACTTTCACAGATTTTTACTTCGTCGGGAAGTAAGACTTAGCCACTGGTTGATTCACGAACCTATAACAATATATACATATATATCAAAGTATGTTCAAAATATATTTACAACACTTTTAATATATTTTGATGTTTTAAGTTTATTAAGTCAACTGTCCTCGTTAGTAACCTACAACTAGTTGTCCACAGTTAGATGTACAGAAATAAATCGATAAATATTATCTTGAATCAATCCACGACCCAGTGTATACGTATCTCAGTATTGATCACAACTCAAACTATATATATTTTGGAATCAACCTCAACCCTGTATAGCTAACTCCAACATTCACATATAGAGTGTCTATGGTTGTTCCGAAATATATATAGATGTGTCGACATGATAGGTCGAAACATTGTATACGTGTCTATGGTATCTCAAGATTACATAATATACAATACAAGTTGATTAAGTTATGGTTGGAATAGATTTGTTACCAATTTTCACGTAGCTAAAATGAGAAAAATTATCCAATCTTGTTTTACCCATAACTTCTTCATTTTAAATCCGTTTTGAGTGAATCAAATTGCTGTGGTTTCATATTGAACTCTATTTTATGAATCTAAACAGAAAAAGTATAGGTTTATAGTCGGAAAAATAAGTTACAAGTCTTTTTTATAAAGGTAGTCATTTCAGTCGAAAGAACGATTTCTAGATGACCATTTTAGAAAACATACTTCCACTTTGAGTTTAACCATATTTTTTGGATATAGTTTCATGTTCATAATAAAAATCATTTTCTCAGAATAACAACTTTTAAATCAAAGTTTATCATAGTTTTTAATTAACTAACCCAAAACAGCCCGCGGTGTTACTACGACGGCGTAAATCCGGTTTTACGGTATTTTTCGTGTCTCCAGGTTTTAAATCATTAAGTTAGCATATCATATAGATATAGAACATGTGTTTAGTTGATTTTAAGAGTCAAGTTAGAAGGATTAACTTTTGTTTGTGAACAAGTTTAGAATTAACTAAACTATGTTCTAGTGATTACAAGTTTAAACCTTCAAATAAGATAGCTTTATATGTATGAATCGAATGATGTTATGAACATAATTACTACCTTAAGTTCCTTGGATAAACCTACTGGAAAAGAGAAAAATGGATCTAGCTTCAACGGATCCTTGGATGGCTCGAAGTTCTTGAAGCAGAATCATGACACGAAAACAAGTTCAAGTAAGATCATCACTTGAAATAAGATTGTTATAGTTATAGAAATTGAACCAAAGTTTGAATATGATTATTACCTTGTATTAGAATGATAACCTACTGTAAGAAACAAAGATTTCTTGAGGTTGGATGATCACCTTACAAGATTGGAAGTGAGCTAGCAAACTTGAAAGTATTCTTGATTTTATGTAACTAGAACTTGTAGAATTTATGAAGAACACTTAGAACTTGAAGATAGAACTTGAGAGAGATCAATTAGATGAAGAAAATTGAAGAATGAAAGTGTTTGTAGGTGTTTTTGGTCATTGGTGTATGGATTAGATATAAAGGATATGTAATTTTGTTTTCATGTAAATAAGTCATGAATGATTACTCATATTTTTGTAGTTTTATGAGATATTTCATGCTAGTTGCCAAATGATGGTTCCCACATGTGTTAGGTGACTCACATGGGCTGCTAAGAGCTGATCATTGGAGTGTATATACCAATAGTACATACATCTAAAAGCTGTGTATTGTACGAGTACGAATACGGGTGCATACGAGTAGAATTGTTGATGAAACTGAACGAGGATGTAATTGTAAGCATTTTTGTTAAGTAGAAGTATTTTGATAAGTGTATTGAAGTCTTTCAAAAGTGTATAAATACATATTAAAACACTACATGTATATACATTTTAACTGAGTCGTTAAGTCATCGTCAGTCGTTACATGTAAGTGTTGTTTTGAAACCTTTAGGTTAACGATCTTGTTAAATGTTGTTAACCCAATGTTTATAATATCAAATGAGATTTTAAATTATTATATTATCATGATATTATCATGTATGAATATCTCTTAATATGATATATATACATTAAATGTCTTTACAACGATAATCGTTACATATATGTCTCGTTTAAAAATCATTAAGTTAGTAGTCTTGTTTTTACATATGTAGTTCATTGTTAATATACTTAATGATATGTTTACTTATCATAGTATCATGTTAAATATATATATATATCCATATATATGTCATCATATAGTTTTTACAAGTTTTAACGTTCGTGAATCACCGGTCAACTTGGGTGGTCAATTGTCTATATGAAACATATTTCAATTAATCAAGTCTTAACAAGTTTGATTGCTTAACATGTTGGAAACATTTAATCATGTAAATATCAATCTCAATTAATATATATAAATATGGAAAAGTTCGGGTCACTACAATTATGGGCCTCAACTCACAGAAAGAAAAGTCGTATCTTTTCTCTTGAATTCTGGTAACTTAACCAATCAAGATCGTGCTATTACAATCTCTCTCTTGGAAAGTTAGTCATGTTCATACGAAACTTAATATCTACAAATTCTGGACCATTATTAGCTTGACTTAAAGTCAGGAAGAGAAAACCAAAGAATGGAACTCTAAAAATATAAAGAAAACGAAGGGGATGGATTTATAGTGAAATATCCGACATAGCAATCAAAACGAATTATCACATTTAAGCAAAGAAGATCTTAATTTCCTTAATTATTGAAGAATCAAATCTTTTAGATTTCTAAGATTTCCTATAAACCCCTTGAATTCTGGAAATCAACCGTGACTGCGTCACCGGTTAAGACGAACATGTAAATATTCATTTCACTCTTTAGTGATAGCTTCACTCGTACACTTCGAATAATCGAATTGTTTTATCCATATTACTCAATGATGATAAAACTCTACTTATCAACTCATATTCGTCATGAAAATATTTTTATAGTTAACCATGACCACCTCACTCAAATTTCGGGACAAAATTTCTTTAACAGGTAGGTACTGAGACGACCCAGAAATTTCCGAACAAAATTTAAACTTAATCTTTACATGTTTCTGACACAATTAGCATAAGTCTGTAATGTTGAGTCTCGAAAAATTTGGAACTATGTTCATATATTCAATTGACCTTTTGACTAGTTTCGACGATTCACGAACCTATAATTGTAAACAGAAATGTAAATACAAATAAATAACTATATTAAATATATTAACGAACTATTATGTAATTTAGTTACTATGAGAGATAACTTTAACTAACTAAAATTGTTATTTTGAATGCCTATAGTATAATAGATATAAACGGTTTCAAATATAACTATCAACATTATAAAAGTAATATATGTATAATGTTATACTTTAAGTTTAATCGTCTAATTTATATAATTAATTATCTACTTAATATTTAAAACATAATTATATATATAGTTGTATATATATATAAATCTATATATGATTTCTATTTATAATTATGATTATATTGTAATATATAAAATACATGCACATTAAATATTCAATGAATATTATCATATAATGTATTAAAAAAATTATTAAATATTTACATGGTTAATGAATTGTAATATATATATTAAATGTGGTTTCAAGAAGAATATAGTTGTATACTTACTTCATTATTGTTATAATTATAAGTTTTATTATTTATTATTAATGATTAGTATTATTATTAATATAGTTATTGTTATTATTATTGATGATATCATTATTAATATTAGTATATCATTATTATTACTATTTGTATTCTTACCAAAATTAATTTTATTAATGGATTTTATTAATAAGTTGATATCAATAATTTATAACATTCATATAAATACAGATATACTCCATAAATATAGTAATATACAAATATAATTAGTATTATTTCTTATTTAGATTATTAGTATTAATATATATCTATTAAATTATTAAAATTCTTTATATAATCAGAAAAAGGAAATCGATACAGTTCATGTATCTACCAATTTGTTGTTAGTCTTTGTTTCTGCCCCAAATCTGTTACCCATCGCAATCGTTCGTACCAATTTCCATCAAATCGATTCTTTATGATATTTGGCCATATTCTTGATTGATTTTCTGTAAACATGATATCACTATAAAATTTGCGAATTATTCATGTATCTAGTAAAAATCACCTACCTCACATTCTCATTAACAACTATCAATTCCAACAGCCTCTAGATTTTCGAACTTGAATAAAATTTTTGAGAAAACCCAGACTGGTTCTCTGTTCCTGAACCCAAATCATGTTAGCTCGAATTTGTTTGAATTTTAAAAAAATGTATTAATGCTATTTTGTTAGTAATATATTGAGTGATCTATCTGCAAAATTTCCTAATCTAATTCAAGTTATCGAGTTCCAATTTTTGAAGTCAAAGCTTAAAAAGAAAAAGTCAAAGATTGTGTTCATAGTGAAATTCGTAAATGTTTTGATGATTTGAATTAAATTGAAGATCCAAAAACATTATATGAACGATTTAGAACCTCTTTCATGTTATAAGTTTTGTCTAAAACTTCCTAAAAATTCGAAGTTGATTATGAGTTGGGTTCGTGATATACAGTGACTGACCAGCGTGTTTTTTTTTTCTTCTTTTCTGTTTTTAAATTGATTAGATCAATCTTTAGACATTTTTATATAAACTATAAATTTTAAAACCAATTGATAACTCGCTGATTAAATTAAATTCGAAGTTGGGTTGATCTGGTATCGAGCAAAGTAGAAGAAGAACACGAGGTGGAAACAAATACAGTAAAATAGGATACGGATGGGTATTATTCTAGAAAAACAATTATGGTCGAATGGTTACAGTTGGTTGTGGGTGTTCGAGAGGTCACGGGTTCGAGTCCCGGAGATGGCAGTTTTTTTTAGAAGCCTTTTCATTGAGAGGTTCGTGAATCCGAGGGTAACCCTGCATTGTTCAGTTGTTCAATGTCGTCATATGTATTTTTACTACAAAATACAGTATTGTGAGTTCATTTGATTCCCTTTTACTCTTTACATTTTTAGGACTGAGAATACATGCGCTACTTTTACAACTGCTTTATTAAATGCTTTTGAAATACATTTTGAACTGCGAATACATGAAATGCTTTTATAAATGTTTGACGAGATAGACATAAGCAAAACATTCCTCGAATGAATTATGTGGACGTGATAATTGACACCATTGAATTATGTGGACGTGATAATTGCCACAATTGATATGAATATTTTTCCCCTGATTATTATTGCTTGGTAACCTAAGAATTAGGGAACATCGCTAATTTTGAGAATTAGTGCACGCCTAATTGACGCGAATCCTAAAGGTAGCTACCGGGTTTAACACTCCCACCCAGAAAGTTCACTAGACGAAAGGGCTAGTGAGCGTGGTGTTTAGTACTTCGAAGTTTATATGATTATTATACAGACGAGATGTTCTGTTTTGGGGATATTATTATGCGCATTATATGTTAAGGTCGGTGTGATGACCTGGAAATTTTTGACCAAATTTAAACTTAATCTTTAACGTTTCTGACAAGATAAGCAAAGTCTGTAAAGTTGAATCTCAAAAATTTTGAACTATTCAATTACCTTTCGATTGTTCTCAACGATTCGCGAACAATTATAGGTAAATAGATACATATATATATATACCATAACTTGAAAACGTAACAAAGTGTTGAGTATAGGATACTGTACATTAAACTTATTGGTTTAAATATTTATTTGAATATATATGATAAGTTGGAATATTAATTGTATGAATAACTTACGACGTATATTTAAAATGTGTTTATGAATGTTGAAAATATATATTAACTTGGTCATAAAATGATTTGTTATTATATATATATATATATATATATTAATAAATAGCGAGACAATGATTTATAGAAGTAAATGACCAAAACACTCGAAAGTTTAAGATACACTTTGAATGATATAGTTTATTGATAATTTAAGACTATATTTTGACAAAAGTACGAGTCACAAAACGTAAATTGCGAGTTTTCTAAACGTACAAAAATGCGTTCGAGAAACCGGAACCGGGACATAAGTCGAGTGACAATGTACGAGTCATCAGAACGAAAATTACAAGTCAACTATGCACATGAATTTAATATAATATATAATTAATTATTTAAATTATATATATTATATATATTATATTTAATTATGTCGACAAACAAGAAAACAAAAAATATGTGAGCTGGATCTGACGGCCATGCGATCGCATGAGAAATAGGCATAAAACCCATTCGATCGCATGCGCATCAGAATCAGGCCACATTATAAAGCTCAATCATTCGGTTCAGTTTTGCACACACAATTCACTTCTCTCGATCTCTCAAGCATATAAATAAAAAAAATATTTATTATTAATTTTATTATTATTATTATTATTATTATTATTATTATTATTATTATTATTATTATTATTATTATTATTATTATTAAGATTAATATTATTATTAATCTTATTAATTATTAGTATTATTAATTATTAATTATTAATATACATAAAATACTACGACGAGGTTATGAGCGTGTCACTTTCAAAAATGGGTTTTTGAGTGGGATAAAGTTAAGGAAATTATGGGTTATAGCTATGGAAGTTATGGGTAATGTTCATGGGTATTATTTTCAAGTCAAACCTACTGTTATCATCTATGTTGCGTCTACGTACTTTTCTGCAATATTGAATCACAATATTGATACGTAAGCATTTATATTTTATCTTTTATATACTAATAGTGTATCCATGTCTAGTGCTCGAGTATATATATTTATGCATGCTCGTATGCAAAATTTCGTCGTTAAACAGTTTATGATGAATCACGAATTAAATACATATATTACTGGTAAAAGGTATATGATATGCATGTTTTTGGAAAGCTGGCGAAAAATCAATGACTTTTCATTTAGATATCGAATAGTTTCGATGAACGGATTAAAAGATATGATCAACTGAATTATGATTGACGTTAATTGAAATTGCTTTTGAATCTGCAATTAAGATTTAAACAACTTGTTTACGAGATTGATAAATTGGATTTTTGAATATTACCAACCGAGTAAATGAATCCTTATATAAGGTACGTCTCATTTTGTTAAACAACTGTCAAAATTGACTTTTTGAAACGACTATGGATAACTTTTGTATGTCGATCTCGAGCATTAGGATTATGATACACTATGACCTGACCTAGCTTGATAGACATTTATTGACCAACATATGTTCTCTAAGTTGAGATCTACGATTATTTGATATTTCGAGTTTCGGTCACATTACGATGAACAACTTTATGTGCTGCTAAGGTGAGTTTCATATGATCCCTTTTACTCAATACATTTTTGGGCTGAGAATACATGCAATTTATTTTAAACGCAATGGTCACAAGTACATACTAAATTCTACACTGAGTTTGAACCGAAAATCCCTTAGCTTTGGTAACTAGTAACTGTCGGTTATAAGAACCGATGGGCGCGAATAGAGGTATATGGATCCATAGGGCTTGATATCCCCGTCCGAGCTAGAGCGCTAGCCTTTTAACGGACGTATGCTATTTGAGAAGCGTACACGTTGGTTTGCGTGTATTTTTAAGATGATTATACAAAGGGTATAAAATATATATACGTTAAGTTTAGTTACCAGGGTGCTCAATTTCGTAGAATATTTTGATAAACGTTTCTGGATGTAACAACTGAAATCTTGTGATCCATCTTTATATACAGATTATGCGAAACATACAAACTATGAACTTACCAACCTTTGTGTTGATACTTGTTAGCATGTTTATTCTCAGGTTCCCTAGAAGTCTTCCGCTGTTTGCTTATATGATAGACAAGCTATGTGCATGGAGTCTTATATGGCATATTTTTCAAGAAAACATTGCATTCACCAATTCATCATCATGTACCTTATTTTGACTGCATTGTCAACGGAAGTACTATTGTAAACTATTATATATGGTGATTGTCTATATGTAGAAATCATCAGATGTCGAAAACCTTTGATTTAAATATTCATTTATAGTGTGCCTTTTCAAAAGAATGCAATGTTTACAAAACGTATCATATAGAGGTCAAATACCTCGCAATGAAATCAATGAATGACGTGTTCGTCCATATGGATTTGGAGCGATCGTCACAGTTGGTATTAGAGCGTTGGTCCTAGTGAACCAGGTCTTGCATAAGTGTGTCTAACTGATAGTTGTTAGGATGCATTAGTAAGTCTGGACTTCGACTGTGTCTGCATGTCAAAAGTTTTGCTTATCATTTCTTGTCAGAAATTACCTGTCTATCATCTTAAGTCTAAACGCGTCTTATTGCATTGATTGCATAGATAGTGTATAGACAAAATTCATATCTTGGCATATCTATTACAGTAAACTTTGACTGCCATCTTCCGAAAATTTCTCCGTAATTTACGGGATTTTGGTATTATATATACATATGTAAATTATGTATTGAAGAGTACCAATCAAATTCTATAATCTATTTCATATCAAAAATTATCTCTCTAATTATACAAGATGGATCCCGTATCTAGTTCAAATTCCTTAAATTCCGACAGCTATTCCGATATGGATATTCACCTGAACTCTGGAGAAAATGTAACCGGAATGGATCAACCAATCAGCCATCACCTATTCTGGATGAATTAGGGATGGGTTTGTAGCCTACTTAATCATTGGAGACAAGAATAAGGTGATCCCTTCCATCCACCACATTCACCTCTTGGCGAAGAACCTGAAGCACTTACCGGCGAACCTATTCGTAATACTATTTTCTCTCTCATTTCCAGAGTATCTCATCATGATTATATACTATCCCATATTATAAATCTTATTTATCCGATCGTCCGAACCACCGATCATCCCGGTATAATAGAAGAAGTCAACGAACTTCGTGCTCTGGTAGTGGCTTTGGAGAATATGGTGCAAGGGTTACGAACACCAGCAGCAACAGCCGCAGCATAACCCGTACCACAATCATCCACACCAACAGGATCAACACCACCACCAACAACCACATCCGCATCACACGCCTCAACATCACAATTTGTACCTCGGATATCAACATCATACGCACCATAGGTACCAAGAAGTGCCAGCAACAACAAACGATGAAGTATGGATTCATAACTTCATCGGAGAAACATTCTACGGAGATTATGTAATTTCTAAAGTTTAGAGATTATCTATTCTAGCCTTAACCCTAAATCAGATAGAGTAGAAACCCTTATCCGAATGGTGTAAGATACAAGCTAGACTTGTTTTACCAACAGCATCAACAGTACCCTTAGCCTTACCAGCACAGTCAGTGATGTCAACATCGTCAGAATCAGCAGCACCTCTAACATCACAAGCTCCGTCAGTTCAAGAAAGCACCATGGACATCATTACGAGTCAACAACAAGTATATTGTATCAATGAGTTATGAAGTAATAACTCAATTCATCTAAAGAATTTATATGTATATCTTATATATATAAATTTTAAAACCATCATGAATCTTTTCGTACTAAGCTATTACGTGTGAATTTTAAGGGGTAGATACTACTCGGTTAATTCATATTACTAATATGCTATGATGTACATCCTTCGTTAACAACTTAACCATCGTTAACTACAAATATCTGTTTCAACTCAATGAATTCCATTTCATAATGAACTTAGTGTATTAATCAATTACATGTTTGATTTTACACTTTTATCTTCGATGTACTCGAAACTTTCTAGAAAACATCATTTATATCTTATGAAGTTCATAAGAATTCCACGAGCATCAACATCCTTCACCGAGGAATAAGAATAAATAATGAAGTATTGATTTCATTAGTGAAATACTCCGCGAAGATTATGTAATCCTTAATGTTTTAGAGATTATTCATTCAATTCAAAAATCAAATGAGCTTAATATGATATTAACTCATCAAATCTGTATTACATCTGAAGAAAATATACATACATATATTTTCATAAAGACGGTAATAAAAAAATTCTTTTGTACAAAGTATTAATTGTGAAATCTTTAACGGGTAGGTAATACTCGAGAAATATATAAGTTCACAATTAATATGTTATACTGTACATTCTTCAACTTTGATTCAAAAATTATTAACTATGCTCACAGCGATATACAATCGTTTCCATACAAATTCAATTACATATTCTGATTTTGAAAAATCAGAATCCAAGCCAAGATTTAACAGAAAACATCACTCTTAGATTCTTACATCTTTCAAATGCTACATTTTGACTTCAAAACTGTGCTAAAATATCACTTCTATTCATAAACCCAGAAAAAAAAAAATTATCGTTCAAAATTATAGAACATCATATGTATCTTGACAATTACAATCTTCATGCAAACCCTTCAAACTTTTGAAAACACCTCGGATTAATAACCAACGATTCGGTTATGATAACTTTGAATGCTGATAAAGCAGCAAAAACTGTAAACGACCTTAACAGCCAAAAGTTTGATGATAAATAATAGTGTGTTGGCAAAGCTCAGAAAAAGAGAAGGTTTGGAACTGGAAAATGGATTGAGCAAAGTATGAAGGAGGCTGTGGATAAATCACAAAGACTAAACCTGCCTTCAAAGAATCCAAATTATTCAGTATCTGCTGAAGCCATTAACGAATACCTTGCTTCCGAATCTAAACCCTTGCGGACAATATTCTTCATCATCCTCTGATATTAGAAATTCTAAAATATTATCGTATCTTTCACTATAAATATCCTCCATATTTCTGGAGATAATTCCATAATCATTCTCATCGAAAATCAATTTTCTCTTTGAGATATCTGTATAACATCATAAAAGAAACTATTTTAGTTTCTAAATTCTGAAACCTTCGAGTTTAAAATATGAATATTTTTGAAGTGGTGTTGGGAACTGAAGCATGAGTTGGTATAATATAATGACACTTGATCAACGTGATTATATTACAGTAAGTCATGCAGACTTTCTAATGAAACGTGATAAAGGTTCACAGATCATACCCTCATCATGAACCATGTTACATAAATCTTTCATTCTATAAAACCTTTAAACATATCAAGAAAATATTTTTCTTGATGATTCGGCCTTTTTCGAGGTATTCTGGTAATTTGACAAGTTAGATTGTGCCATTACCGTTTCTTTCTTAGAACATTAATTATGTTCATTTCAAAATCCATACCTACGAATTTTGGACCATTATTCGCTTGACTTAAAGTCGGGAAGAGAAAACGAAAGCATGAAGCTCCGAAATATAATGGAAAATATAAAGCCCGAAAACAACCCCGAAATTACAAACCGTGTATATCAATGCGTATAGCAATATAAAGACACGGGAGAATCAAAAACAATATAACCCCAAGGTAATAGTAGAAGAAAATAACCTCCTCTGGTGGCAGATGAAAAAGAAGAATGAATGATATGATAGCCAAGAAAATATCAAGAATCAGAACTGGATGAAGCATTTTCACAAATCTTTTGTAAGTATGAAATAAGAAAGAAGATTATAGGAGTGGTGAAAATAAATGAAACGAAAGAGGTTAATTTATAGCAAAATATCAGACATAGCAATCGAGGCAGATTACGCATTTAATCAAAGGAAATCCTAATTTCCTTAAATTCTGAAGAATCAAATCTTATTTAAATTATGAAGATTTTCTATTCCTTAAATTCCAGAAATCAATCGTTACTACATCAAGAGATAAGATGAATCACTATTCTTCATTTCACTCTATTACGATAACTTCTCTCATACGCTTCGAGTAATCGGATTATTTTATTCGTATTATTCAATGGTGATAAAATTCTATTTACCAACTCATATTCGTCATGAAAACATTTTTATTGGCAGCCATGATGACCTCACTCAAATTTCGGGACGAAATTTCTTTAACGGGTAGGTACTGTGATGACCCGGAAATTTTTGACCAAATTTAAACTTAATCTTTAACGTTTCCGACATGATAAGCAAAGTCTGTAAAGTTGAATCTCAAAAATTTTGAACTATTCAATTACCTTTCGATTGTTCTCAACGATTCGCGAACAATTATAGGTAAATAGATACATATATATACCATAACTTGAAAACGTAACAAAGTGTTGAGTATATGATACTGTACATTAAACTTATTGGTTTAAATATTTATTTGAATATATATGATAAGTTAGAATATTAATTGTATGAATAACTTACGACGTATATTTAAAACGTGTTTATGAATGTTGAAAATATATATTAACTTGGTCATAAAACGATTTGTTATTATATATATATATATATATATTAACAAATAGTGAGACAATGATTTATAGAAGTAAATGACCAAAACATTCGAAAGTTTAAGATACACTTTGAATGATATAGTTTATTGATAATTTAAGACTATATTTTGACAAAAGTATGAGTCACAAAACGTAAATTGCGAGTTTTCTAAACGTACGAAAATGCGTTCGAGAAATCGGAACCGGGACATAAGTCGAGTGACAATGTACGAGTCATCGGAACGAAAATTACAAGTCAAATATGCACATGAATTTAATATAATATATAATTAATTATTTAAATTATATATATTACATATATTATATTTAATTATGTAGACAAACAAGAAAACAAAAAATATGTGAGCTGGATCTGACGGCCATGCGATCGCATGAGAAATAGGCATAAAACCCATGCGATCGCATGGGCATCAGAATCAGGCCACATTATAAAGCTCAATCATTCGGTTCAGTTTTGCACACACAATTCACTTCTCTCGATCTCTCAAGCATATAAATAAAAAAAATATTTATTATTAATTTTATTATTATTATTATTATTATTAAGAATAATATTATTATTAATCTTATTAATTATTAGTATTATTAATTATTAATTAGTAATATACATAAAATACTACGACGAGGTTATGAGCGTGTCACTTTCAAAAATGGGTTTTTGAGCGGGATAAATTTAAGGAAATTATGGGTTATAGCTATGGAGGTTATGGGTAATGTTCATGGGTATTATTTACAAGTCAAACCTACTGTTATCATCTATGTTATGTCTACGTACTTTTCTGCAATATTGAATCACAATATTGATACGTAAGCATTTATATTTTATCTTTTATATACTAATAGTGTATCCATGTCTAGTGCTCGAGTATATATATTTATGCATGCTCGTATGCAAAATTTCGTCATTAAACAGTTTATGATGATTCATGAATTAAATACATATATTACTGGTAAAAGGTATATGATATGCATGTTTTTGGAAAGCTGGCGAAAAATCAATGACTTTTCATTTAGATATCGAATAGTTTCGATGAACGTATTAAAAGATATGATCAACTGAATTATGATTGACGTTAATTGAAATTGCTTTTGAATCTGCAATTAAGATTTAAACAACTTGTTTACGAGATTGATAAATTGGATTTTTGAATATTACCAACCGAGTAAATGAATCCTTATATAAGGTACGTCTCATTTTGTTAAACAACTGTCAAAATTGACTTTTTGAAACGACTTTGGATAACTTTTGTATGTCGATCTCGAGCATTAGGATTATGATACACTATGACCTGACCTAGCTTGATAGACATTTATTGACCAACATATGTTCTCTAGGTTGAGATCTACGATTATTTGATATTTCGAGTTTCGGTCACATTACGATGAACAACTTTATGTGCTGCTAAGGTGAGTTTCATATGATCCCTTTTACTCAATACATTTTTGGGCTGAGAATACATGCAATTTATTTTAAAAGCAATGGTCACAAGTACATACTAAATTCTACACTGAGTTTGAACCGAAAATCCCTTAGCTTTGGTAACTAGTAACTGTCGGTTATAAGAACCGATGGGCGCGAATAGAGGTATATGGATCCATAGGGCTTGATATCCCCGTCCGAGCTAGAGCGCTAGCCTTTTAACGGACGTATGCTATTTGAGAAACGTACACGTTGGTTTGCGTGTATTATTAAGATGATTATACAAAGGGTATAAAATATATTTACGTTAAGTTTAGTTACCAGGGTGCTCAATTTCGTAGAATATTTTGATAAACGTTTCTGGATGAAACAACTGAAATCTTGTGATCCATCTTTATATACAGATTATGCGAAACATACAAACTATGAACTCACCAACCTTTGTGTTGACACTTGTTAGCATGTTTATTCTCAGGTTCCCTAGAAGTCTTCCGCTGTTTGCTTATATGATAGACAAGCTATGTGCATGGAGTCTTATATGGCATATTTTTCAAGAAAACGTTGCATTCACCAATTCATCATCATGTACCTTATTTTGACTTCATTGTCAACGGAAGTACTATTGTAAACTATTATATACGGTGATCGTCTATATGTAGAAATCATCAGATGTCGAAAACCTTTGATTTAAATATTCATTTATGGTGTGCCTTTTCAAAAGAATGCAATGTTTACAAAACGTATCATATAGAGGTCAGATACCTCGCAATGAAATCAATGAATGACGTGTTTGTCCATATGGATTTGGAGCGATCGTCACAGTCGGTTACCAAGCCAAGCTATGAAAGCAATGAAAAGTGAATGTTATGTATCGAGAGAATGATTTTATACACAGGTTATGTGTATGTTATTTTTGTGCACACGATATGTGTACGGTTACTAAGATTTATGAAAGATGATTTTGTACACGAGAAAGGTGTACTGTATTTAAAAGATATCGCATGTACATTACAGGTGGGTATAGGATTCGGGCCCATTTGTACCATGCAGCATTTAAATCTTGTGGTCTATCAAAATTACAGAATTTTATTGTTTTATGATAAACTTATGAACTCACCAACCTTTTGGTTGACACTTGAAAGCATGTTTATTCTCAGGTATGAAAGAAATCTTCCGCTGTACATTTGCTCATTTTAGAGATATTACTTGGAGTCATTCATGACATATTTCAAAAGACGTTGCATTCGAGTCGTTGAGTTCATCAAGAATATTATTAAGTCATTTATAGTTGGATATGTTAAGAACTGATATGCATGCCGTCAACTTTCGATGTAATGAAAGTTTGTCTTTTAAAAGCGAATGAATGTTTGTAAAATGTATCATATAGAGGTCAAGTACCTCGCGATGTAACCAAATGTAATGTATTCGTCCAGATGGATTAGGACGGGTCATGAAAGTTCTTGATGGTAAGTTTGTTCAACTCTCGGTAGTCGATACACAACCTGAATGTTCCATCCTTCTTTTTGACAAACAAAACAGGAGCTCCCCATGGTGATGTACTTGGTCGTATAAAACCACGCTCTAAAAGTTCTTGTAATTGGCTTTGGAGTTCCTTCATTTCACTGGGTGTGAGTCTGTATGGAGCACGAGCTATTGGTGCAGCTCCTGATACGAGATCTATTTGAAATTCAACAGATCGGTGTGGAGGTAGTCCCGGTAATTCTTTCGGAAATACATCGGCAAATTCTTTTGCGACGGGAACATCATTGATGTTCTTTTCTTCGGTATTGACTTTCTCGACGTATGCTAGAATGGCATAGCAACCTTTTCTTATTAGTTTTCGCGCCTTCAGGTTACTAATAAGATTTAACTTCGCGTTGCTCTTTTCTCCGTACACCATTAAGGGTTTTCCTTTTTCTCGTACAATGCGAATTGCATTTTTGTAACATACGATTTCTGCTCTCTCCTTTTTCAGCCAGTCCATGCCGATTATCACATCAAAACTCCCTAATTCTACTGGTATCAAATCAATCTTAAACGTTTCGCTAACCAGTTTAATTTCTCGATTCCGACATATATTATCTGCTGTAATTAATTTACCGTTTGCTAATTCGAGTAAAAATTTATTATCCAAGGGCGTCGGTAGACAACTTAGTTTAGCACAAAAATCTCTACTCATGTAGCTTCTATCCGCACCCGAATCAAATAAAACATGAGAAGATTTATTGTCAATAAGAAACGTACCCGTAACAAGCTCCGGGTCTTCCTGCGCTTCTGCCGTATTATTATTAAAAACTCTTCTGCGGCCTTGCCCATTAGTATTCCCCTTAATCGAGCAATCTCTATTAATGTGGCCCGGTTTTCCACATCCAAAACAAAATATGGCGGCATTATTTGTTCCGACATTATTTGTTCTTTTAATTCTGTTATACATTGGTCCGTAGACCTCACACTTCATCGCGCTATGACCATTTCTTTTACACCTGTTGCAAAATGTCATGCAGAACCCCGGGTGATGCTCTTCACACCTTTGGCATGGCTGTTTTTGGTTTTTGTTGCCATTGTTGTTGTTGAGATTGTTGTTGGGATTTTTATTGTTGTTGAAACGATTGTTGTAGTTGTTGTTGTTGTTGGGACGTTTATTGTAGTTATTGTTAGGATTGCGGTTATTGTTGCGATTGTTGTTGCGGTTGTTATGATTGTTATTGTGATTGTGGTTTTGATTGTTGTTGTTGTTATATTGGTGACCCTTGTCACTGGTTTCTTCCCACTTTCTCTTAACCTGTTTCATGTTGGCCTCTTCGGCTGCCTGCTCCTTAATCCTTCCCTCAATCTGGTTTACTAGTTTGTGAGCCATACGGCTTGCCTTTTGTATGGAGGCGGGCTCATGTGAACTCACATCTTCTTGAATCCTTTCTGGTAACCCTTTAACAAATGCGTCGATCTTCCCTTCTTCATCTTCGAACACTCTTGGACATAATAGGCACAACTCCGTGAATCATCATTCATACGTGGTAATGTCGAATCCTTGCATTCGTAATCCTCTAAGCTCTACTTTGAGCTTATTGACCTCGTTTCTGGGGCGATATTGTTCATTCATCAGGTGTTTGAATGCCGACCACGGTAGCGCGTATGCAGTATCTTGTCCCACCTGCTCGAGATAGGTATTCCACCATGTTAACGCAGTGCCTGTGAAGGTATGCGTAGTGTACTTTACTTTATCTTCTTCAGTGCACTTACTTATGGCAAACACCAATTTGACCTTCTCGGTCCACCGTTTTAATCCAATTGGACCCTCGGTTCCATCAAATTCCAGAGGTTTGCAGGCAGTGAATTCTTTGTAGGAGCATCCTACACGATTTCTTGTGGAATTAGTTCCACTGCTAGATTCATAGTTATTGTTATTTTGTATCACAGCCTGTACTGCGGCTATGTTTACTGCAAGGAAAACACAGAAGTCTTCCTCGCTCATGTTCAAGTTCTGACGAGTAGTCGGTGCCATTCCCTTCAAAAATAGCCAAAAGAATTAAGTTAATCATATAGAATATTAAGAGTAGTCAATAGTATTTCGTAGCATAATATGAACTTATTTATAAAAGCTTTTTCTTCATATTAGCATTTTATAATTTTTCATTCGGGTAGTACCTACCCGTTAAGTTCATACTTAGTAGCTAATATACAATTCAACTACTACAATTCTATATGAAAAACTGATTACAATAATATTTCGCGTTCAAACTTTTATACAATATTTTACAAACTTACAATACCACTATTCTACATATAGTATGAAATATAGCACACAATAACTTTAATACAAGGCAGTTGCGAAGACAATTCTAGTTAATACGCAAGTCGTTCAGCAAAGGCAATAAAGACATGTAATTCATAAGTCCAGAAACAAGTCATGCATTCGGGTTTTACTAGTACTATTTCCCATCCTTGATCTTGTGGAAAATAACCGTTGTGACCGTTGGCTAGGCACCATGTTGTAACATTTTCAAAAGGACGGAGGTTACGTAATGCCCAACAGCCCCGCAATAATCTAAAAATCTTATTTCTTACCCCAACTACTGAATCTGTCACTTGTGGGAATGTTTTATTTAGTAGTTGCAATCCTATGTTATTTTTGTCGATTTGGTGAGAAGCGAACATTACTAACTCGTAGACATAACATGCTTCTTTATGTTGCATGTTTGAAGCTCTTTCTAAAGAACGAAGTCCTATGTTGGGATAGGTAGAGTCAAAATAGGCTCTCAACCCGTAGCGTAAAATTGCATCTGGGTTCCTCGCATTCAATGCTTTAAAGAAAACACGGCGTAACTTATGGTCTCCCCAATGTGATATACCCCATCTATTAAAGGAAAGCCTTTTATAAACTAAGGCACGCCTGGAACATCTTTCAAATGTTTGACAAACTAATTTCGCCATAGATAATTGTGCCGATGAACTCTGACTGACTCTAGACAAGATTTCATCAATCATGTCCCAGAGTAGGTCTTCTAAAATATTCGGTTGTCTATCCTTAACGTCCATTGTGGTTTTTTATACTGTAAAAATAGATGAGGATTAGATTCGTAAAAGATAATTAACAAACAATACAAGCAATTTTTACACAACATGAAAATACAAGCACACTACAATACATATATTACACAACATGATTACAACTCTTTATTCCGACTCACTCATTTCTTCCTCTTCGGACTTGGTTCGTTTCGTTAATTTCCTAGGGATATATGGTGCTCCCCTAATACGAGCCGTTCTTTTCTCAAATGGTCTAGAAAAACCTGGTGGCTTAGATGTTCCCGGGTTATAGTGAAAGTTTAAGAAATACGGGTGTTTACGGTACACCCTATCAGGGTACTTCATGTTAACATAAAGTTCATCGGTTTTGGGCTCGGGTTTTTCTATTTTAATGCCTTTTCCCTTATCGTTTTCTTTTGCTTTTTCAAATTGGGTCGAGGTAATTTCTATAACATCATCGGAATCCTCATCGGGATCCGATTCATCAGAAAACTGGTAATTTTCCCAATATTTTGCTTCCATGGCGGAAACACCATTGCCCATTTTTAATTTTGGTCCATTGGTTGAGGATTTTCTTTTATTTAACCGTTTTTCTGTAGTTATTAATATTTCTTCCTCCGGAACCTCTTCTTCTTTCGGTTCCTCTTCTTCCGGTTCCTCCTCTTCCGGTTCCTCCTCTTCAGGTTCTTCCTCGGGAATTTGTGAATCTTCCCAAAATATATTCGACTCTTCATTATTATTAAGTGAGTCGATGGGATTTGTATTAGAGGTAGACATCTATCACACAATACCAAATGTAGTGACCCAAACTTTTCCATGTTTATATATATTAATTGAGATTGATATTTACATGATTAAATGTTTCCAACATGTTAAGCAATCAAACTTGTTAAGACTTGATTAATTGAAATATGTTTCATATAGACAATTGACCACCCAAGTTGACCGGCGATTCACGAACGTTAAAACTTGTAAAAACGACATGACGATATATATATGGATATACATATGGTTAACATGAGATTATGATAAGTAAGTATCTCCATAAGTATATTAACAATGAGTTATATATATATAAACAAGACTACTAACTTAAGGATTTCGAAACGAGACATATATGTAACGATTATCGTTGTAACGACATTTAAATGTATATATATCATATTAAGATATATTAATATATCATAATATCATGATAATATAATAATTTAACATCTCATTAGATATAATAAACAATGGGTTAACAACATTAATTGAGATCGTTAACTTAAAGGTTTCAAAACAACACTTACATGTAACGACTAACGATGACTTAACGACTCAGTTAAAATGTATATACATGTAGTGTATTTAGATGTATTAAAATACTTTTGGAAGACTTCAAGACATATATCAAAAAACTCATACTTAACAAAAATGGTTACAGTTACTTTTCCATTCTTTTCTTTCATCAAGAATTCTAGTCGTATTCTTACCCGTATTATACACAGCTTCAAAACGTACTTACTATGAGTATATACCAATAGGAACTAGCATGGGATTCCACTCTTGATTATGTCATGTATGACTAATCAATTTTAACTTCTACCATGAGCTAGTCAACTAACTAGAACTCCTTTTAACCCCACTCACCACTCACCAATTACCACTCATCATTCACTCCATTTCACTTCCAATTCTCTTTCTAATTCTCTCTCAACACACACACACACTATTATGAACGTATTTTTCCAGTAGTTAATCATCATCTTCATCAAAAATCACTTCAAGAATCAAGCTATAATCATCATAGGAAGAACACTTCAAGAACACTTCAAAAATCCCTTCAAGTTTACTAATTTACTTCCAAGCTTTCTAATCCATTCCAAGTAATCATCTAAGATCAAGAAACCTTTGTTATATATAGTAGGTTATCTTTCTTATTCAAGGTAATATTCAAATTCAAACTTTGATTCAATTTCTATAACTATAAACTATCTTAATTCGAGTAAAAATCTTACTTGAACTTGTTTTTGTGTCATGATCCTACTTCAAGAACTTTCAAGCCATCCAAGATCCTTTGAAGCTAGATCATTTTTTGACACTTCCAGTAGTTTTACCTACTAAACTTGAGGTAGTAATGATGTTCATAACATCATTCGATTCATATATATAAAACTATCTTATTCGAAGGTTTAAACTCGTAATCACTAGAACATAGTTTAGTTAATTCTAAACTTGTTCGCAAACAAAAGTTAATCCTTCTAACTTGACTTTTAAAATTAACTACACACATGTTCTATATCTATATGATATGCTAACTTAATGATTTAAAACCTGGAAACACGAAAAACACCGTAAAACCGGATTTACGCCGTCGTAGTAACACCGCGGGCTGTTTTGGGTTAGTTAATTAAAAACTATGATAAACTTTGATTTAAAAGTTGTTATTCTGAGAAAATGATTTTTATTATGAACATGAAACTATATTCAAAAATTATGGTTAAACTCAAAGTGGAAGTATGTTTTCTAAAATGGTCATCTAGACGTCGTTCTTTCGACTGAAATGACTACCTTTACAAAAACGACTTGTAACTTATTTTTCCGACTATAAACCTATACTTTTCTGTTTAGATTCATAAAATAGAGTTCAATATGAAACCATAGCAATTTGATTCACTCAAAACGGATTTAAAATGAAGAAGTTATGGGTAAAACAAGATTGGATAATTTTTCTCATTTTAGCTACGTGAAAATTGGTAACAAATCTATTCCAACCATAACTTAATCAACTTGTATTGTATATTATGTAATCTTGAGATACCATAGACACGTATACAATGTTTCGACCTATCATGTCGACACATCTATATATATTTCGGAACAACCATAGACACTCTATATGTGAATGTTGGAGTTAGCTATACAGGGTTGAGGTTGATTCCAAAATATATATAGTTTGAGTTGTGATCAATACTGAGATACGTATACACTGGGTCGTGGATTGATTCAAGATAATATTTATCGATTTATTTCTATACATCTAACTGTGGACAACTAGTTGTAGGTTACTAACGAGGACAGCTGACTTAATAAACTTAAAACATCAAAATATATTAAAAGTGTTGTAAATATATTTTAAACATACTTTGATATATATGTATATATTGTTATAGGTTCGTGAATCAACCAGTGGCCAAGTCTTACTTCCCGACGAAGTAAAAATCTGTGAAAGTGAGTTATAGTCCCACTTTTAAAATCTAATATTTTTGGGATGAGAATACATGCAGGTTTTATAAATGATTTACAAAATAGACACAAGTACGTGAAACTACATTCTATAGTTGAATTATCGAAATCGAATATGCCCCTTTTTATTAAGTCTGGTAATCTAAGAATTAGGGAACAGACACCCTAATTGACGCGAATCCTAAAGATAGATCTATTGGGCCTAACAAACCCCATCCAAAGTACCGGATGCTTTAGTACTTCGAAATTTATATCATATCCGAAGGGTGTCCCGGAATGATGGAGATATTCTTATATATATGCATCTTGTTAATGTCGGTTACCAGGTGTTCACCATATGAATGATTTTTATCTCTATGTATGGGATGTGTATTGAAATATGAAATCTTGTGGTCTATTGTTACGATTTGATACATATAGGTTAAACCTATAACTCATCAACATTTTTGTTGACCTTTAAAGCATGTTTATTCTCAGGTGAATACTAAGAGCTTCCGCTGTTGCATACTAAAATAAGGACAAGATTTGGAGTCCATGTTTGTATGATATTGTGTAAAAACTGCATTCAAGAAACTGATTTCGATGTAACATATTTGTATTGTAAACCATTATGTAATGGTCGTGTGTAAACAGGGTATTTTAGATTATCATTATTTGATAATCTACGTAAAGCTTTTAAACCTTTATTTATGAAATAAAGGTTATGGTTTGTTTTAAAAATGAATGCAGTCTTCCAAAAACGTCTCATATAGAGGTCAAAACCTCGCAACGAAATCAATTAATATGGAACGTTTTTAATCAATAAGAACGGGACATTTCAGTTGGTATCCGAGCGTTGGTCTTAGAGAACCAGAAAATTTGCATTAGTGTGTCTTATCGAGTTTGTTAGGATGCATTAGTGAGTCTGGACTTCGACCGTGTTTTCTTTAAAAATGATTGCTTAACATTTTTGTTGGAAACTATATATTTTTAACATATGAATATTATGTGATATATTAATCTCTTAACGTGTTTGATATTATGTGATAGATGTCTACCTCTAGAACAAGTCCCATTGACTCACCTAATAATAATGAAGAGTCAAATGCAAATTGGAATGATTCGTGGACTGATTCACAAGTTCCCGAAGAGGAACCGGAAGAAGAGTCGAAACCGGAAGAAGAATCGGAACCGGAAGAAGAATCGGAACCGGAAGAAGAAATAGAACCGGTGGGGGAAATAATAAAACGGTTAAGTAAAAGAGAATCCTCAACCAACCGACCAAGGTTAATTATGGTCAATGGTGTTTCCGCCAAGGAAGCAAAATATTGGGAGGATTACCAATTCTCCGATGAATCGGGTTCCGACGAGAATTCCGATGATGTTATAGAAATTACCCCAACTGAATTTAAAAAGGCAAAAGAAAATAATAAGGGAAAGGGCATAAAAATAGAGAAATCTAATTCCAACCCCGATGAACTTTATATGTATCGTCAACCCCCGAAGTCCTTAAGTTGTAACAATGACCCGGGAACCTCTAAACCACCAGGTTTTTCTAAACCAATGTGGACAACGACGGCTCGTATTAGGGGAACATCATATATCCCTAGAAACTTGGCAAAACGAACCAAAACCGAACAAGAAGAAACGAGCGAGTCGGAATAAGATAGTTGTATTCGTGTGGTGTAATATATGTAATATAGTGTGCTTATGCTTTATGATATATGTAAAAATTGCTTGTATTAATAAGTATTTTTTTTATGAATCTAACTCTTATCTATTTTACAGTATAAAAACACAAAATGGATAGACAACCCAATATTTTAAGAGACCTACCCGGAGACATGATTGATGAAATCTTGTCTAGAGTCGGTCAGAATTCCTCGGCACAACTATTTAAGGCGAGATCAGTTTGTAAGACATTCGAAGAACGTTCCAAGAATGCCTTGGTTTATAAAAGGCTTTCGTTCGAAAGATGGGGGATATCACATTGGGAAATCCATAAGTTACGATGTGTTTACTTTGACGCATATATTGCGGGGAACCCAAATGCTATTTTACGCAACGGGTTAAGAAATTATTTTGACTCAGTATATCCGAATATAGGACTTCGTGATTTAGAAAAAGCGGCTAACATGCAACATAAAGAAGCATGTTATGCTTACGGGTTAGTAATGTTCGCTTCTCACCAAAGTGAGAACAAGAACATCGGGCTACAACTATTAAATAAAACGTTCCCACAAGTGACGGAGTCGGTAATTGGGGTAAGAAATGAGGTTTTTAGGTTATTACGAGACTGTTGGTCATTACGTAACCCTCGTCCCTTTGACGACGTTACAACACGCTGTCTTATCAACGGCCATAACGGTTATGTTCCACAAGATCAAGGATGGGAAGTAGTCCTAGTAAAACCAGAATGCATGACTTGTTTCTGGACGTATGAATTACGTGTCTTTATTGCCTTTGCTGAACGACTTGTGTACTAGCTAGAATTATCTTCACAACTATCTTGTATCAAAGTTATTGTGTGCTATATTTCATGCTTTATGTAAAATAAGCGGTATTGTAAGTTTGTAAAATATTGTATAAAAGTTTGAACGCGAAATATTATTACAATCAGTTTTTCATATAGAATTGTAGTAGTTGAATTGTATATTAGCTACTAAGTATGAACTTAACGGGTAGGTACTACCCGAATTTAAACTTATAAAACGCTAATATGAAGAAAAAACTTTTATAAATGAGTTCATATTATGCTACGAAATACTATTAACTACTCTTAATATTCTGTATGATTAACTTGTTCCATTTGACTATTTTGAAGGAAATGGCACCGACTACTCGACACACCGTGAATATGAATGAAGAGGAATTCCGTACTTTCTAGCTTCAAAAATAGCCGCAGTACAGGCTGCGCTACATACCAACAATAACCTTGGATCTGGAAGTACAGGAAATCATGTAGGATGCACCTACAAAGAATTCACTGCCTGCAAACCTTTGGAATTTGATGGAACCGAAGGACCGATCGGATTGAAACGGTGGACCGAGAAGGTCGAATCGGTGTTTGCCATAAGTAAGTGTACTGAAGAGGACAAAGTGAAGTACGCTACGCATACCTTCACAGGTTCTACGTTAACATGGTGGAATACCTATCTAGAGCAAGTGGGACAAGATGATGCGTACGCACTACCATGGTCAGCATTCAAGCACTTGATGAACGAGAAGTACCGTCCCAGAACCGAGGTCAATAAGCTCAAGATAGAACTTAGAGGGTTACGAACCCAAGGATTTGATATTACCACGTACGAAAGACGATTCACAGAATTGTGCCTATTGTGTCCGGGAGCATTCGAAGATGAGGAAGAGAAGATCGACGCATTTGTGAAAGGATTACCGGAAAGAATCCAAGAAGATATAAGTTCACACGAGCCCGCCTCTATACAACAAGCATGTAGAATGGCTCACATACTAGTGAACCAGATTGAAGAAAGAATTAAAGAACAGACTGCTGAAGAGGCCAATGTGAAGCAAGTCAAAAGAAAGTGGGAGGAAAACGGTGATAAGAATCACCAATACAACAACAACAGCAATAATCGCAACAATTATCCCAACAATCGCAACATCAATCGCAACTACAACAAATGGCCCAACAACAACAACAACAACAACAACAACAACAACAACAACAGCAACTACAACAATCATCCCAACAACAATAATAATCGCAACAACAACAACAATCAGAAGCAGCTATGCCAAAGGTGTGAAAAGTATCACTCGGGGTTCTGCACCAAATTTTGCAACAAGTGTAAAAGAAATGGTCATAGCGCGGCGAAGTGTGAGGTCTACGGACCAGGGGTTAATAGAACGAAAGGAACAAATGGTGTCGGAATGAGTAATGGTGGAGCAAGTAGTGTCGGAGCAAGATATGCCAATGTAGTTTGTTATAAATGTGGAAAACCGGGCCACATTATTAGAAATTGCCCGAACCAGGAGAACACGAATGGACAAGGCCGCGGAAGAGTTTTCAATATTAATGCGGCAGAGGCACAGGAAGACCCGGAGCTTGTTACAGGTACGTTTCTTATTGACAATAAATCTGCTTACGTTTTATTTGATTCGGGTGCGGATAGAAGCTATATGAGTAGAGATTTTTGTGCTAAATTAAGTTGTCCATTGACGCCTTTGGATAGTAAATTTTTACTCGAATTAGCAAATGGTAAATTAATTTCAGCAGATAATATATGTCAAAATCGAGAAATTAAACTGGTTAGCGAAACATTTAAGATTGATTTGATACCAGTAGAGTTAGGGAGTTTTGATGTGATAATCGGTATGGACTGGTTAAAAGAAGTGAAAGCAGAGATCGTTTGTTACAAAAATGCAATTCGCATTATACGAGAAAAAGGAAAACCCTTAATGGTGTACGGAGAAAAGGGCAACACGAAGCTACATCTTATTAGTAATTTGAAGGCACAAAAACTAATAAGAAAAGGTTGCTATGCTGTTCTAGCACACGTCGAGAAAGTACAAACTGAAGAAAAGAGCATCAATGATGTTCCCATTGCAAAAGAATTTCCCGATGTATTTCCAAAAGAATTACCGGGATTACCCCCACATCGATCCGTTGAATTTCAAATAGATCTTGTACCAGGAGCTGCACTAATAGCTCGTGCTCCTTACAGACTCGCACCCAGCGAGATGAAAGAACTGCAAAGCCAATTACAAGAACTTTTAGAGCGTGGTTTCATTCGACCAAGCACATCACCGTGGGGAGCTCCTATTTTGTTTGTCAAGAAGAAAGATGGTACATTCAGGTTGTGTATCGACTACCGAGAGTTGAACAAACTTACCATCAAGAACCGCTACCCACTACCGAGAATCGACGACTTATTTGATCAACTACAAGGCTCGTCTGTTTATTCAAAGATTGACTTACGTTCCGGGTATCATCAAATGCGGGTGAAAGAAGATGATATTCCAAAGACTGCTTTCAGAACACGTTACGGTCATTACGAGTTTATGGTCATGCCGTTTGGTTTAACTAATGCACCAGCTGTGTTCATGGACCTTATGAACCGAGTGTGTGGACCATACCTTGACAAGTTTGTCATTGTTTTCATTGATGACATACTTATTTACTCAAAGAATGACCAAGAACACGGTGAACATTTGAGAAAGGTGTTAGAAGTATTGAGGAAGGAAGAATTGTACGCTAAGTTTTCAAAGTGTGCATTTTGGTTGGAAGAAGTTCAATTCCTCGGTCACATAGTGAACAAAGAAGGTATTAAGGTGGATCCGGCAAAGATAGAAACTGTTGAAAAGTGGGAAACCCTGAAAACTCCGAAACACATACGCCAGTTTTTAGGACTAGCTGGTTACTACAGAAGGTTCATCCAAGACTTTTCCAGAATAGCAAAACCCTTGACTGCATTAACGCATAAAGGGAAGAAATTTGAATGGAATGATGAACAAGAGAAAGCGTTTCAGTTATTGAAGAAAAAGCTAACTACGGCACCTATATTGTCATTGCCTGAAGGGAATGATAATTTTGTGATTTATTGTGACGCATCAAAGCAAGGTCTCGGTTGTGTATTAATGCAACGAACGAAGGTGATTGCTTATGCGTCTAGACAATTGAAGATTCACGAACAAAATTATACGACGCATGATTTGGAATTAGGCGCGGTTGTTTTTACATTAAAGACTTGGAGGCACTAATTATATGGGGTCAAAAGTATTATATATACCGACCACAAAAGTCTTCAACATATATTTAATCAGAAACAACTGAATATGAGGCAGCGTAGGTGGATTGAATTATTGAATGATTACGACTTTGAGATTCATTACCACCCGGGGAAGGCAAATGTGGTAGCCGATGCCTTGAGCAGGAAGGACAGAGAACCCATTCGAGTAAAATCTATGAATATAATGATTCATAATAACCTTACTACTTAAATAAAGGAGGCGCAACAAGGAGTTTTAAAAAAGGGAAATTTAAAGGATGAAATACCCAAAGGATCGGAGAAGCATCTTAATATTCGGGAAGACGGAACCCGGTATAGGGCTGAAAGGATTTGGGTACCAAAATTTGGAGATATGAGAGAAATGGTACTTAGAGAAGCTCATAAAACCAGATACTCAATACATCCTGGAACGGGGAAGATGTACAAGGATCTCAAGAAACATTTTTGGTGGCCGGGTATGAAAGCCGATGTTACTAAATACGTAGGAGAATGTTTGACGTGTTCTAAGGTCAAAGCTGAGCATCAAAAACCATCAGGTCTACTTCAACAACCCAAAATCCCGGAATGGAAATGGGAAAACATTACCATGGATTTCATCACTAAATTGCCAAGGACTGCAAGTGGTTTTGATACTATTTGGGTAATAGTTGATCGTCTCACCAAATCAGCACATTTCCTGCCAATAAGAGAAGATGACAAGATGGAGAAGTTAGCACGACTGTATTTGAAGGAAGTCGTCTCCAGACATGGAATACCAATCTCTATTATCTCTGATAGGGATGGCAGATTTATTTCAAGATTCTGGTAGACATTACAGCAAGCATTAGGAACTCGTCTAGACATGAGTACTGCCTATCAACCACAAACTGATGGGCAGAGCGAAAGAACGATACAAACGCTTGAAGACATGCTACGAGCATGTGTTATTGATTTCGGAAACAGTTGGGATCGACATCTACCATTAGCAGAATTTTCCTACAACAACAGCTACCATTCAAGCATTGAGATGGCGCCGTTTGAAGCACTTTATGGTATAAAGTGCAGGTCTCCGATTTGTTGGAGTGAAGTGGGGGATAGACAGATTACGGGTCCGGAGATTATACAAGAAACTACCGAGAAGATCATCCAAATTCAACAACGGTTGAAAACCGCCCAAAGTCGACAAAAGAGCTACGCTGACATTAAAAGAAAAGATATAGAATTTGAAATTGGAGAGATGGTCATGCTTAAAGTTGCACCTTGGAAAGGCGTTGTTCGATTTGGTAAACGGGGGAAATTAAATCCAAGGTATATTGGACCATTCAAGATTATTGATCGTGTCGGACCAGTAGCTTACCGACTTGAGTTACCTCAACAACTCGCGGCTGTACATAACACTTTCCACGTCTCAAATTTGAAGAAATGTTTTGCTAAAGAAGATCTCACTATTCCGTTAGATGAAATCCAAATCAACGAAAAACTCCAATTCATCGAAGAACCCATCGAAATAATGGATCGTGAGGTTAAAAGACTTAAGCAAAACAAGATACCAATTGTTAAGGTTCGATGGAATGCTCGTAGAGGACCCGAGTTCACCTGGAAGCGTGAAGATCAGATGAAGAAGAAATACCCGCATCTATTTCCAGAAGATTCGTCAACACCTTCAACAGCTTAAAATTTCGGGACGAAATTTATTTAACGGGTAGGTACTGTAGTGACCCGAACTTTTCCATGTTTATATATATTAATTGAGATTGATATTTACATGATTAAATGTTTCCAACATGTTAAACAATCAAACTTGTTAAGACTTGATTAATTGAAATATGTTTCATATAGACAATTGACCACCCAAGTTGACCGGCGATTCACGAACGTTAAAACTTGTAAAAACGACATGACGATATATATATATGGATATACATATGGTTAACATGAGATTATGATAAGTAAGTATCTCCATAAGTATATTAACAATGAGTTATATACATATAAACAAGACTACTAACTTAAGGATTTCGAAACGAGACATATACGTAACGATTATCGTTGTAACGACATTTAAATGTATATATATCATATTAAGATATATTAATATATCATAATATCATGATAATATAATAATTTTGAAGGTATTTCGTATGCCCGAGAGACATATTAAATTAATGTGGCTAATATGTTATGATCCAAGTCGGGTCATACCCAATAACAAACTTACCGACACCTTATACGTATTTGGTCTTAACGATTGGATCATTAAACAAATACGCGACACTTGGATTTTAGAAAATCGGGTTTCTAAAATATTATCACTTGAGATAAATTATTTGGATAATTTATATATAATTGTTTATAGGTTTAAATGATTATATTATGTTATATTTTATAAAAGGGTTTTATAAAATGTATAATTAACAAAATAATACATAATTTTATAACAAGTTTTAAACTTTTATAAAACTTATATGTATTATTATTTAACATGAAGTGTGGCAGAATTTGGGTCTCCAAGAAAGACCACACATGCTTGGTTTAGTTACTTTTAATGCTACACAACTTCACATAAGCATGTCTAATACTTTAACCAAGTTTTGACTAAATCCTCTCAAGTGATATACCAAAAAAGATACTTCAAAAATCTGCAAGAAAACCCTCCAAATACAGCTGCTGCTGCTGTGGGCTTTAGTGAGCTCCAAGAGGTTCTTAATTTGATTTTTGCAAGTGATATTCAAGTGCAATTAAATCCTAACCAAACTAGAAGGTGTTGGTGCAAAAGTTTGTGGGTATAACAAACTTGAGGCTTCAAGTTAGGAGCTCATTTCATCATCATCTCCTTCAAACTTTCTGCTCATTTTGAAGAACCCTCAAACTTGTTTTGAGGAGGTATAAACACTATCCTTTCTTGTTAATTAGTAAGTATTATTTCACAACTTGATCCATGGGATTTACATTTAAATGGTTGAATGATTAACAAGTTCTTAAACGGCTAAATATACTCATATTAACACGCTTCCGCAAGCTTACTAATAAATGGTTTTAAGGATATTGAAACTTGTTAAAATCCCTACAATGGTATCAGAGCCAAGGTTGTTGAAATATGCTTCGAATTGTTGTTTTAAAACCCATCAACTTTGCATTCTAAGTACATGCATGAAAGAAGAATGCAAAAATTGTTGGATTTGGGTGGGTTTATGTTTAATGCCGAATTGGTTAGGGTCCAAAAGTGGGTTTGGGCTCTTCCATTTGGTTCATATTTGGTTGCATGTTGAAGTTCACAATCTATGCCTTGACCTTGTGTTGATTGCATGCTATATTTGGTTGATTTGTTATATTCATTTGGTTTGTAATAATAATTATTCAATGGCATGTAATAATTGTTCAATTGGTTTGTAATAATTATTTCATTTGGTTATGTAATTCATTTTATATTTGGTATGTAAAATAGAATAGGTTGTAATTTCATTTTCTAGATAAAATGTATTAGGATACATATTTTGTAAAAATGAAGATACAAGGTGATGAAGACTTGAAGAACACAAGGAGCATATGGATGCAAGATTAAGTGGGAGATTTGAAATCTCCTACTTTGTATTATTACCCCTTAACCCGGTGACATTTGTTTTCGGCTAAACAAATGTCCACCAAAATGGCTAGATTGTGAACATACTTATTTTGCATGTGTAGTTGTTTGTATGTTTATGGATTGTATGTTTGATTGCAACAAATTAATCACACAAATTAACAACAAACATAACGAAAATTTAATTGGTTAAATTAGACGTATTAACGACATGCAAAACGGCAATTTAAATGGTTAAATTGAAAAAGGCAACTAAAGAACTTAATAAATGGTTATTGAGAACAAGAAAAGGATCACATATATATAAAATGGTTTATATCAAGTAATTGGCAAATTACAAGACTTGAAAATGGATTTCAAATGAACCATACACTAAATGCATGTTGGTGTATGGCATAAATGTTTTCTTAAACTAGAATTAACGAAAACTTAAAATCCCTTAATCGACAAGGTAAACAAGTTTAACGCCATCCTTTTGTGGAAACACTTAAAAATATTAGGGAACTCTTAATGGGATAAAGGTCACCTAACCGTTATGAGCTAACTAATATGGTTAAGGTAAAATTCGCATGCTTGTAGGATAAAGGTCACCTAACCACTTGTATGTTAATTTTACATGTTTACACAAGTAGGACGACTTGATTTGGGAATCATGAACTTAGGGTCACCGAAGCATGAGGAACAAATAGGCGTTGATGGGATAAATATGCCATGCAAAAGGATTGCATGATCCCATAATTTAGAAGTTGCAAAAGGATTGCAATTGTCATATAAATGACTACCTAGTTAAATCAAATAACGGGATAAAGGTCACCTAACCGAAATTTGATTTACCGTTGGATTCTAATATTTAATAAAACAATTATATATAAAAGGGTATTATTTATTAAATTTAAAATCGATACTTAAATGAACTTTGTTAATTTTGTAGATGGCCGCAAATAACAACAACATTCAAAATGCACCACTTAACCTAAACAACCTATCATTAAGGTCTCTCCTCGAGAAAGACAAACTCAACCATACAAACTTTATGGATTGGTTCCGTAATCTTAGAATTGTCCTCAAACTTGAGGATAAGGCGTATGTGTTGGAAGACCCCATTCCCGATCAACCCGACGAGGATGATACGGAAGGCATGGCTTATTGGGATAAGTATTGCGCCGATTCGGTGCAAGTCGCTTGCCTAATGCTTGGGACTATGATACCCGAACTCCAAAAGGATTTCGAACATCATAGTGCATATGACATGATTACGCAATTGAAGGAGATGTTCCTTCAACAAGCACGTGTCGAGCGCTTCGAAACGGTTCGAGCGCTACATGCATGTCGTATGGATGACACCCAATCCGTATCCTCTTATGTCCTCAAAATGAAAAGCCTTATTGATCGCGCAAACCGTCTTAATCTCAACATATCTAATGAGCTAGCCACTGATCTTATCCTAAACTCCCTGTCAAAGAGGTTTGACCAATTTGTAATTAGTTACAATATGAATGGGATGGATAAGACCATTGGTGAACTTCATGGCATGTTAAGAACGGCCGAAACTAGCATGGGTAAGAGGGCTTCACCCGTGCTAATGATCAATGATGGTGGGTCCAAAGGTAACAACACCTCTAAGCCAAAGGCGGCTAAAAGGAAAGGACCCGCCCATCAAGGCAAGGGAAAGGGGAGGATGGTTACCCCAACCAAAAACAAGAACAAGAAGCAAAAGGTTGCCGGACAAGCAAACCCCAAGGAAGACCCGTGCTTCGGTTGCGGTGAAATGGGTCACTGGAAACGCAATTGCCCGGTCTACCTTAAGGAGTTAAAGGAAAAGAGGGATGCGGGGCAATCCTCAGGTAACGTATATATGGTATATATAGAGCTTAGTATTACTTCTTCTAATACATGGATATTAGACACTGGATGTGGGACTCACATTTGCAATTCTTTGCAGGGGTTCAAAAGAAGTAGCAAGCAAACGGGAACATCAAGTCTCTTTATGGGTAATGGAGCCAAAGTGCAAGTGAAGGCTCAAGGAGACTTTGTATTAAAACTTCCAAGTGGTTTGGAACTTATTTTGAACAATGTTTTGTATGCACCGGATTTATGTCGAAACATTATTTCAGTTTCCCGTTTAAAACAATGTGGTTTTTATCTTAATTTTGTTAATGATGATATCCACGTTTATTTAGATAATGTATTTTATTTTAAGGCTTCGCCTTCAAATGGAATTTATGAATTGGTTCATGATGACACATCATCTAGTAGCTCAATATACCATACTAGCACCAAGAAACTCAAAAGGAATTTGAGTGATTCCTACTTATGGCATTGTCGCCTTGGTCACATAAACAAGAATCGAATGCATACACTCCAAAAGAATGGCCTTTTGAAATCAAATGAACTAGACTCGTTTGATGTATGTGAATCTTGTTTACAAGGCAAAATGACTAAAGCACCTTTCAAAGGGACCTACGGAAGGGCTAAGGACTTATTGGGATTAATACATTCGGATGTATGTGGAACCTTTAAGCCCATAGCTAGGAATGGTGAAAGATACTTCGTTACTTTCATTGATGACTTCAGTCGTTTCGGATATGTCTACTTGTTAAGACATAAAGACGAAACTTTTGAAGCATTCAAAGAGTATCAAAACGAAGTACAAAATCAACTCAATAAGACAATTAAAGTACTTCGAACCGATAGAGGAGGTGAATACCTAAGCGATGCCTTCCAAGATCATCTTAGAAGTTGTGGGATTATCTCGCAACTTACTCCACCCGGGACACCACAGCTTAATGGTGTGTCCGAAAGGAGGAACCGAACCCTAATGGATATGGTTCAATCTATGATGGCTAGAAGCTCGCTACCTCTATCATTCTGATGTTATTGTCTATGCTCCGCGGCTCGTATTTTAAATATGGCCCCAACCAAGAAAGTGGAACGAACTCCTCATGAGATGTGGTTTGGAAAACCTCCATCTCTATCATACTTAAAGGTATGGGGATGTGAAGCTTATCCTAAGCGTTACGTCCCTAATAAGTTGAATGTTCGATCCACGAAGTGTATCTTCATAGGATATCCCAAGGATGATATGGGATACTATTTCTATGATCCAACCGAGCAAAATGTATTTATTGCTCGAAAGGCTGAATTCCTTGAAACTAAGTTCCTATTGGAAGGAAATAGTGAAAGGAAGATAGATCTTGAAGAGGTTCAAGATCAAGTAGATGATACACAATTGGTTGACACTAGCACTCAACATGAAAATGTCGAGAGTGATCAGATGGATGATCAAAGTATACAAGACGTTCGCAGATCTGGTAGGATTAGTAATCCTCCTGAGAGATATGGGTTTCTCATGGATGATTGCTATGTGGTTGATTTGGATGAACCAACAAACTACCAAGATGCTTTATCAAGGATTGATAAAGATAAATGGCAGGAAGCCATGAACGCCGAGATGCAATCCATGTATGACAACCAAGTTTGGGAACTAGTTGTACAACCTACTAGCTCCAAGTTAGTTGATTGTAAATGGATTTTCAAGATGAAAACCGACATGCATGGAAACTTAAATGCATATAAAGCTAGACTTGTAGCAAAAGGTTTCACTCAAACTCAAGGGATTGACTATGATGAAACCTTTTCGCCTGTGGCAATGCTAAAGTCTATTAGGATATTATTTGCCATTGCTGCTCATTATGATTATGAAATATGGCAAATGGATGTCAAGACCGCTTTCCTAAATGGATATCTTGAGGAAGATGTCTATATGGTTCAACCTGAAGGTTTTGTCGATCCAAAACATCCTAACAAAGTATGTAAGTTAAAGAAGTCAATCTACGGATTGAAACAAGCATCTAGAATGTGGAATCATCGTTTTAATGAGGAAGCCAAGAAATTTGGCTTCATTAAAAATGGTGATGAAGCTTGTGTATACAAGAAAGCTAGTGGGAGCACTATCATGTTCCTTGTATTATATGTGGATGATATATTATTATTTGGGAATGATGTCCCGACAATGCAAGGAGTTAAAACTTGGCTAAAAGGCTGCTTCTCCATTAAGGATCTTGAAGAAGCACAATACATTTTGGGGATTAGGATCTACAGGGATAGATCTAAGAAATTGATAGGTTTGAATCAAAGTGCATACATTGAAAAGATCTTGAAAAGGTTCAAGATAGAGAACTCTAAGAAAGGTTTGGTACCTATTCAAAGAGGAACGCTCCTTAGTTCATCTCAGTGTCCCACCACGAAAGATGAACAGGAGAGAATGAAGAAAGTCCCATATGCGTCTGCCATTGGGTCAATCATGTATGCAATGATATGCACTAGACCGGATGTGTCATGCGCTCTTAGCTTGACAAGTAGATACCAGAATAACCCAGGTAACAGTCATTGGATTGCTGTCAAATGTATATTGAAATACCTTAGGAGTACTAAGGATATGTTTCTGATATATGGGTCTGGTGAAGAGTGAAATGTCCCGTTCTTATTGATTAAAAACGTTCCATATTAATTGATTTCGTTGCAAGGTTTTGACCTCTATATGAGACGTTTTTCAAAGACTGCATTCATTTTAAAACAAACCATAACCTTTATTTCATCAATAAAGGTTTAAAAAGCTTTATGTAGATTATCAAATAATGATAATCTAAAATATCCTGTTTACACACGACCATTACATAATGGTTTACAATACAAATATATTACAACAAAATAAGTTTCTTGAATGCAGTTTTTACACAATATCATACAAGCATGGACTCCAAATCTCGTCCTTATTTAAGTATACGACAGCGGAAGCTCTTAATAATCACCTGAGAATAGACATGCTTAAAACGTCAACAAAAATGTTGGTGAGTTATAGGTTTAACCTATATATATCAAATCGTAACAATAGACCACAAGATTTCATATTTCAATACACATCCCATACATAGAGATAAAAATCATTCATATGGTGAACACCTGGTAACCGACAATAACAAGATGCATATATAAGAATATCCCCATCATTCCGGGACACCCTTCGGATATGATATAAATTTCGAAGTACTAAAGCATCCGGTACTTTGGATGGGGTTTGTTAGGCCCAATAGATCTATCTTTAGGATTCGCGTCAATTAGGGTGTCTGTTCCCTAATTCTTAGATTACCAGGCTTAATAAAAAGGGGCATATTCGATTTCGATAATTCAACCATAGAATGTAGTTTCACGTACTTGTGTCTATTTTGTAAATCATTTATAAAACCTGCATGTATTCTCATCCCAAAATATTAGATTTTAAAAGTGGGACTATAACTCACTTTCACAGATTTTTACTTCGTCGGGAAGTAAGACTTGGCCACTGGTTGATTCACGAACCTATAACAATATATACATATATATCAAAGTATGTTCAAAATATATTTACAACACTTTTAATATATTTTGATGTTTTAAGTTTATTAAGTCAGCTGTCCTCGTTAGTAACCTACAACTAGTTGTCCACAGTTAGATGTACAGAAATAAATCGATAAATATTATCTTGAATCAATCCACGACCCAGTGTATACGTATCTCAGTATTGATCACAACTCAAACTATATATATTTTGGAATCAACCTCAACCCTGTATAGCTAACTCCAACATTCACATATAGAGTGTCTATGGTTGTTCCGAAATATATATAGATGTGTCGACATGATAGGTCGAAACATTGTATACGTGTCTATGGTATCTCAAGATTACATAATATACAATACAAGTTGATTAAGTTATGGTTGGAATAGATTTGTTACCAATTTTCACGTAGCTAAAATGAGAAAAATTGTCCAATCTTGTTTTACCCATAACTTCTTCATTTTAAATCCGTTTTGAGTGAATCAAATTGCTATGGTTTCATATTGAACTCTATTTTATGAATCTAAACAGAAAAGTATAGGTTTATAGTCGGAAAAATAAGTTACAAGTCATTTTTGTAAAGGTAGTCATTTCAGTCGAAAGAACGACGTCTAGATGACCATTTTAGAAAACATACTTCCACTTTGAGTTTAACCATAATTTTTGGATATAGTTTCATGTTCATAATAAAAATCATTTTCTCAGAATAATAACTTTTAAATCAAAGTTTATCATAGTTTTTAATTAACTAACCCAAAACAGCCCGCGGTGTTACTACGACGGCGTAAATCCGGTTTTACGGTGTTTTTCGTGTTTCCAGGTTTTAAATCATTAAGTTAGCATATCATATAGATATAGAACATGTGTTTAGTTGATTTTAAAAGTCAAGTTAGAAGGATTAACTTTTGTTTGCGAACAAGTTTAGAATTAACTAAACTATGTTCTAGTGATTACAAGTTTAAACCTTCGAATAAGATAGCTTTATATGTATGAATCGAATGATGATATGAACATCATTACTACCTTAAGTTCCTTGGATAAACCTACTGGAAAAGAGAAAAATGGATCTAGCTTCAATGGATCCTTGGATGGCTCGAAGTTCTTGAAGCAGAATCATGACACGAAAACAAGTTCAAGTAAGATCATCACTTGAAATAAGATTGTTATAGTTATAGAAATTGAACCAAAGTTTGAATATGATTATTACCTTGTATTAGAATGATAACCTACTGTAAGAAACAAAGATTTCTTGAGGTTGGATGATCACCTTACAAGATTGGAAGTGAGCTAGCAAACTTGAAAGTATTCTTGATTTTATGAAACTAGAACTTTTGGAATTTATGAAGAACACTTAGAACTTGAAGATAGAACTTGAGAGAGATCAATTAGATGAATAAAATTGAAGAATGAAAGTGTTTGTAGGTGTTTTTGGTCGTTGGTGTATGGATTAGATATAAAGGATATGTAATTTTGTTTTCATGTAAATAAGTCATGAATGATTACTCATATTTTTGTAATTTTATGAGATATTTCATGCTAGTTGCCAAATGATGGTTCCCACATGTGTTAGGTGACTCACATGGGCTGCTAAGAGCTGATCATTGGAGTGTATATACCAATAGTACATACATCTAAAAGCTGTGTATTGTACGAGTACGAATACGGGTGCATACGAGTAGAATTGTTGATGAAACTGAACGAGGATGTAATTGTAAGCATTTTTGTTAAGTAGAAGTATTTTGATAAGTGTCTTGAAGTCTTTCAAAAGTGTATGAATACATATTAAAACACTACATGTATATACATTTTAACTGAGTCGTTAAGTCATCGTTAGTCGTTACATGTAAATGTTGTTTTGAAACCTTTAGGTTAACGATCTTGTTAAATGTTGTTAACCCAATGTTTATAATATCAAAATAGATTTTAAATTATTATATTATCATGATATTATGATGTACGAATATCTCTTAATATGATATATATACCTTAAATGTCGTTACAACGATAATCGTTACATATATGTCTCGTTTCAAAATCATTAAGTTAGTAGTCTTGTTTTTACATATGTAGTTCATTGTTAATATACTTAATGATATGTTTACATATCATAATATCATGTTAACTATATATATAACCATATATATGTCATCATATAGTTTTTACAAGTTTTAACGTTCGTGAATCACCGGTCAACTTGGGTGGTCAATTGTCTATATGAAACCTATTTCAATTAATCAAGTCTTAACAAGTTTAATTGTTTAACATGTTGGAAACATTTAATCATGTAAATATCAATCTCAATTAATATATATAAACATGGAAAAGTTCGGGTCACTACAGTACCTACCCGTTAAATAAATTTCGTCCCGAAATTTTAAGCTGTTGAAGGTGTTGACGAATCTTCTGGAAATAGATGCGGGTATTTCTTCTTCATCTGATCTTCACGCTCCCAGGTGAACTCGGGTCCTCTACGAGCATTCCATCGAACCTTAACAATTGGTATCTTGTTTTGCTTAAGTCTTTTAACCTCACGATCCATTATTTCGACGGGTTCTTCGATGAATTGAAGTTTTTCGTTGATTTGGATTTCATCTAACGGAATAGTGAGATCTTCTTTAGCAAAACATTTCTTCAAATTTGAGACATGGAAAGTGTTATGTACAGCCGCGAGTTGTTGAGGTAACTCTAGTCGGTAAGCTACTGGTCCGACACGATCAATAATCTTGAATGGTCCAATATACCTTGGATTTAATTTCCCTCGTTTACCAAATCGAACAACGCCTTTCCAAGGTGCAACTTTAAGCATGACCATCTCTCCAATTTCAAATTCTATATCTTTTCTTTTAATGTCAGCGTAGCTCTTTTGTCGACTTTGGGCGGTTTTCAACCGTTGTTGAATTTGGATGATCTTCTCGGTAGTTTCTTGTATAATCTCCGGACCCGTAATCTGTCTATCCCCCACTTCACTCCAACAAATCGGAGACCTGCACTTTCTACCATAAAGTGCTTCAAACGGCGCCATCTCAATGCTTGAATGGTAGCTGTTGTTGTAGGAAAATTCTGCTAACGGTAGATGTCGATCCCAACTGTTTCCGAAATCAATAACACATGCTCGTAGCATGTCTTCAAGCGTTTGTATCGTCCTTTCGCTCTGCCCATCAGTTTGTGGATGATAGGCAGTACTCATGTCTAGACGAGTTCCTAATGCTTGCTGTAATGTCTGCCAGAATCTTGAAATAAATCTGCCATCCCTATCAGAGATAATAGAGATTGGTATTCCATGTCTGGAGACGACTTCCTTCAAATACAGTCGTGCTAACTTCTCCATCTTGTCATCTTCTCTTATTGGCAGGAAGTGTACTGATTTGGTGAGACGATCAACTATTACCCAAATAGTATCAAAACCACTTGCAGTCCTTGGCAATTTAGTGATGAAATCCATGGTAATGTTTTCCCATTTCCATTCCGGGATTTCGGGTTGTTGAAGTAGACCTGATGGTTTCTGATGCTCAGCTTTGACCTTAGAACACGTCAAACATTCTCCTACGTATTTAGCAACATCGGCTTTCATACCCGGCCACCAAAAATGTTTCTTGAGATCCTTGTACATCTTCCCCGTTCCAGGATGTATTGAGTATCTGGTTTTATGAGCTTCTCTAAGTACCATTTCTCTCATATCTCCAAATTTTGGTACCCAAATCCTTTCAGCCCTATACCGGGTTCCGTCTTCCTGAATATTAAGATGCTTCTCCGATCCTTTGGGTATTTCATCCTTTAAATTTCCCTCTTTTAAAACTCCTTGTTGCGCCTCCTTTATTTGAGTAGTAAGGTTATTATGAATCATTATATTCATAGATTTTACTCGAATGGGTTCTCTGTCCTTCCTGCTCAAGGCATCGGCTACCACATTTGCCTTCCCCGGGTGGTAACGAATCTCAAAGTCGTAATCATTCAATAATTCAATCCACCTACGCTGCCTCATATTCAGTTGTTTCTGATTAAATATGTGTTGAAGACTTTTGTGGTCGGTATATATAATACTTTTGACCCCATATAAGTAGTGCCTCCAAGTCTTTAATGCAAAAACAACCGCGCCTAATTCCAAATCATGCGTCGTATAATTTTGTTCGTGAATCTTCAATTGTCTAGATGCATAAGCAATCACCTTCGTTCGTTGCATTAACACACAACCGAGACCTTGCTTTGATGCATCACAATAAATCACAAAATCATCATTCCCTTCAGGCAATGACAATATAGGTGCCGTAGTTAGCTTTTTCTTCAATAACTGAAACGCTTTCTCTTGTTCATCATTCCATTCAAATTTCTTTCCTTTATGCGTTAATGCAGTCAAGGGTTTTGCTATTCTGGAAAAGTCTTGGATGAACCTTCTGTAGTAACCAGCTAGTCCTAAAAACTGGCGTATGTGTTTCGGAGTTTTCGGGGTTTCCCACTTTTCAACAGTTTCTATCTTTGCCGGATCCACCTTAATACCTTCTTTGTTCACTATGTGACCGAGGAATTGAACTTCTTCCAACCAAAATGCACACTTTGAAAACTTAGCGTACAATTCTTCCTTCCTCAATACTTCTAACACTTTTCTCAAATGTTCACCGTGTTCTTGGTCATTCTTTGAGTAAATAAGTATGTCATCAATGAAAACAATGACAAACTTGTCAAGGTATGGTCCACACACTCGGTTCATAAGGTCCATGAACACAGCTGGTGCATTAGTTAAACCAAACGGCATGACCATAAACTCGTAATGACCGTAACGTGTTCTGAAAGCAGTCTTTGGAATATCATCTTCTTTCACCCGCATTTGATGATACCCGGAACGTAAGTCAATCTTTGAATAAACAGACGAGCCTTGTAGTTGATCAAATAAGTCATCGATTCTCGGTAGTGGGTAGCGGTTCTTGATGGTAAGTTTGTTCAACTCTCGGTAGTCGATACACAACCTGAATGTACCATCTTTCTTCTTGACAAACAAAACAGGAGCTCCCCACGGTGATGTGCTTGGTCGAATGAAACCACGCTCTAAAAGTTCTTGTAATTGGCTTTGCAGTTCTTTCATCTCGCTGGGTGCGAGTCTGTAAGGAGCACGAGCTATTGGTGCAGCTCCTGGTACAAGATCTATTTGAAATTCAACGGATCGATGTGGGGGTAATCCCGGTAATTCTTTCGGAAATACATCAGGAAATTCTTTTGCGATGGGAACATCATTGATGCTCTTTTCTTCAGTTTGTACTTTCTCGACGTGTGCTAGAACAGCATAGCAACCTTTTCTTATTAGTTTTTGTGCCTTCAAATTACTAATAAGATGTAGCTTCGTGTTGCCCTTTTCTCCGTACACCATTAAGGGTTTTCCTTTTTCTCGTATAATGCGAATTGCATTTTTGTAACAAACGATCTCCGCTTTCACTTCTTTCAACCAGTCCATACCGATTATCACATCAAAACTCCCTAACTCTACTGGTATCAAATCAATCTTAAATGTTTCGCTAACCAGTTTAATTTCTCGATTCCGACATATATTATCTGCTGAAATTAATTTACCATTTGCTAATTCGAGTAAAAATTTACTATCCAAAGGCGTCAATGGACAACTTAATTTAGCACAAAAATCTCTACTCATATAGCTTCTATCCGCACCCGAATCAAATAAAACGTAAGCAGATTTATTGTCAATAAGAAACGTACCCGTAACAAGCTCCGGGTCTTCCTGTGCCTCTACCGCATTAATATTGAAAACTCTTCCACGGCCTTGTCCATTCGTGTTCTCCTGGTTCGAGCAATTTCTAATAATGTGGCCTGGTTTTCCACATTTATAACAAACTACATTGGCATAACTTGCTCCGACACTGCTTGCTCCGCCATTACTCGTTCCGACACCATTTGTTCCTTTCGTTCTATTAACCCCTGGTCCGTAGACCTCACACTTCGCCGCGCTATGACCATTTCTTTTACACTTGTTGCAAAATTTGGTGCAGAACCCCGAGTGATTCTTTTCACACCTTTGGCATAGCTGCTTCTGATTGTTGTTGTTGTTGCGGTTATTATTGTTGTTGGGATGATTGTTGTAGTTGCTGTTGTTGTTGTTGTTGTTGTTGTTGGGCCGTTTGTTGTAGTTGCGATTGATGTTGCGATTGTTGGGATAATTGTTGCGATTATTGTTGTAATTGCTGTTGTTGTTGTATTGGTGATTCTTATCACCATTTTCCTCCCACTTTCTTTTGACTTGCTTCACATTGGCCTCTTCAGCAGTCTGTTCTTTAATTCTTTCCTCAATCTGGTTCACTAGTTTGTGAGCCATTCTACATGCCTGTTGTATGGAGGCGGGCTCATGTGAACTTATATCTTCTTGGATTCTTTCCGGTAATCCTTTCACAAACGCGTCGATCTTCTCTTCCTCATCTTCGAACGCTCCCGGACACAATAGGCACAATTCTGTGAATCGTCTTTCGTACGTGGTAATATCAAATCCTTGGGTTCGTAACCCTCTAAGTTCTGTCTTGAGCTTATTGACCTCGGTTCTGGGACGGTACTTCTCGTTCATCAAGTGCTTGAATGCTGACCACGGTAGTACGTACGCATCATCTTGTCCCACTTGCTCTAGATAGGTATTCCACCATGTTAACGCAGAACCTGTGAAGGTATGCGTAGCGTACTTCACTTTGTCCTCTTCAGTACACTTACTTATGGCAAACACCGATTCAACCTTCTCGGTCCACCGTTTCAATCCGATCGGTCCTTCGGTTCCATCAAATTCCAAAGGTTTGCAGGCAGTGAATTCTTTGTAGGTGCATCCTACACGATTTCCTGTACTGCTAGATCCAAGGTTATTGTTGGTATGTAGCGCAGCCTGTACTGCGGCTATGTTTGAAGCTAGAAAAGTGCGGAATTCCTCTTCATTCATATTCACAGTGTGTCGAGTAGTCGGTGCCATTTCCTTCAAAATAGTTAAATGGAACAAGTTAATCATACAGAATATTAAGAGTAGTTAATAGTATTTCGTAGCATAATATGAACTCATTTATAAAAGCTTTTTCTTCATATTAGCGTTTTATAAGTTTAAATTCGGGTAGTACCTACCCGTTAAGTTCATACTTAGTAGCTAATATACAATTCAACTACTACAATTCTATATGAAAAACTGATTATAATAATATTTCGCGTTCAAACTTTTATACAATATTTTACAAACTTACAATACCGCTTATTTTACATAAAGCATGAAATATAGCACACAATAACTTTGATACAAGATAGTTGTGAAGATAATTCTAGCTAGTACACAAGTCGTTCAGCAAAGGCAATAAAGACACGTAATTCATACGTCCAGAAACAAGTCATGCATTCTGGTTTTACTAGGACTACTTCCCATCCTTGGTCTTGTGCAACATAACCGTTATGGCTGTTGATAAGACAGCGTGTTGTAACGTCGTCAAAGGGACGAGGGTTACGTAATGTCCAACAGTCCCGTAACAATCTAAAAACCTCATTTCTTACCCCAATTACCGACTCCGTCACTTGTGGAAACGTTTTGTTTAATAGTTGTAGCCCGATGTTCTTGTTCTCACTTTGGTGAGAAGCGAACATTACTAATCCGTAAGCATAACATGCTTCTTTATGTTGCATGTTAGCCGCTTTTTCTAAATCACGAAGTCCAATATTCGGATATATTGAGTCAAAATAATTTCTTAACCCGTTGCGTAAAATAGCATTTGGGTTCCCCGCAATATATGCGTCAAAGTAAACACATCGTAACTTATGGGTTTCCCAATGTGATATCCCCCATCTTTCAAACGAAAGTCTCTTATAAACCAAGACATTCTTGGAACGTTCTTCGAATGTCTTACAAACTGATCTCGCCTTAAATAGTTGTGCCGAAGAATTCTGGCCGACTCTAGACAAGATTTCATCAATCATGTCTCCGGGTAGGTCTCTTAAAATATTGGGTTGTCTATCCATTTTGTGTTTTTAAACTGTAAAATAGACAAGAGTTAGATTCATAAAAAAATACTTATTAATATAAGCAATTTTTACATATATCATAAAGCATAAGAACACTATATTACATATATTACACCACACAAATACAACTATCTTATTCCGACTCGCTCGTTTCTTCTTCTTCGGTTTTGGTTCGTTTTGCCAAGTTTCTAGGGATATATGATGTTCCCCTAATACGAGCCGTCGTTGTCCACATTGGTTTAGAAAAACCTGGTGGTTTAGAGGTTCCCGGGTCATTGTTACAACTTAAGGACTTCGGGGGTTGACGATACATATAAAGTTCATCGGGGTTGGAATTAGATTTCTCTATTTTTATGCCCTTTCCCTTATTATTTTCTTTTACCTTTTTAAATTCAGTTGGGGTAATTTCTATAACATCATCGGAATTCTCGTCGGAATCCGATTCATCGGAGAATTGGTAATCCTCCCAATATTTTGCTTCCTTGGCGGAAACACCATTGACCATAATTAACTTTGGTCGGTTGGTTGAGGATTTTCTTTTACTTAACCGTTTTATTATTTCCCCCACCAGTTCTATTTCTTCATCCGGTTCCGACTCTTCTTCCGGTTCCGATTCTTCTTCCGGTTCCGACTCTTCTTCCGGTTCCTCTTCGGGAACTTGTGAATCAGTCCACAAATCATTCCAATTTACATTTGACTCTTCATTATTATTAGGTGAGTCAATGGGACTTGTTCTAGAGGTAGACATCTATCACATAATATCAAACACGTTAAGAGATTAATATATCACATAATATTCATATGTTAAAAATATATAGTTTCCAACAAAAATGTTAAGCAATCATTTTTAAAGAAAACACGGTCAAAGTCCAGACTCACTAATGCATCCTAACAAACTCGATAAGACACACTAATGCAAATTTTCTGGTTCTCTAAGACCAACGCTCGGATACCAACTGAAATGTCCCGTTCTTATTGATTAAAAACGTTCCATATTAATTGATTTCGTTGCAAGGTTTTGACCTCTATATGAGACGTTTTTCAAAGACTGCATTCATTTTAAAACAAACCATAACCTTTATTTCATCAATAAAGGTTTAAAAAGCTTTATGTAGATTATCAAATAATGATAATCTAAAATATCCTGTTTACACACGACCATTACATAATGGTTTACAATACAAATATATTACAACAAAATAAGTTTCTTGAATGCAGTTTTTACACAATATCATACAAGCATGGACTCCAAATCTCGTCCTTATTTAAGTATACGACAGCGGAAGCTCTTAATAATCACCTGAGAATAGACATGCTTAAAACGTCAACAAAAATGTTGGTGAGTTATAGGTTTAACCTATATATATCAAATCGTAACAATAGACCACAAGATTTCATATTTCAATACACATCCCATACATAGAGATAAAAATCATTCATATGGTGAACACCTGGTAACCGACAATAACAAGATGCATATATAAGAATATCCCCATCATTCCGGGACACCCTTCGGATATGATATAAATTTCGAAGTACTAAAGCATCCGGTACTTTGGATGGGGTTTGTTAGGCCCAATAGATCTATCTTTAGGATTCGCGTCAATTAGGGTGTCTGTTCCCTAATTCTTAGATTACCAGGCTTAATAAAAAGGGGCATATTCGATTTCGATAATTCAACCATAGAATGTAGTTTCACGTACTTGTGTCTATTTTGTAAATCATTTATAAAACCTGCATGTATTCTCATCCCAAAATATTAGATTTTAAAAGTGGGACTATAACTCACTTTCACAGATTTTTACTTCGTCGGGAAGTAAGACTTGGCCACTGGTTGATTCACGAACCTATAACAATATATACATATATATCAAAGTATGTTCAAAATATATTTACAACACTTTTAATATATTTTGATGTTTTAAGTTTATTAAGTCAGCTGTCCTCGTTAGTAACCTACAACTAGTTGTCCACAGTTAGATGTACAGAAATAAATCGATAAATATTATCTTGAATCAATCCACGACCCAGTGTATACGTATCTCAGTATTGATCACAACTCAAACTATATATATTTTGGAATCAACCTCAACCCTGTATAGCTAACTCCAACATTCACATATAGAGTGTCTATGGTTGTTCCGAAATATATATAGATGTGTCGACATGATAGGTCGAAACATTGTATACGTGTCTATGGTATCTCAAGATTACATAATATACAATACAAGTTGATTAAGTTATGGTTGGAATAGATTTGTTACCAATTTTCACGTAGCTAAAATGAGAAAAATTGTCCAATCTTGTTTTACCCATAACTTCTTCATTTTAAATCCGTTTTGAGTGAATCAAATTGATATGGTTTCATATTGAACTCTATTTTATGAATCTAAACAGAAAAGTATAGGTTTATAGTCGGAAAAATAAGTTACAAGTCATTTTTGTAAAGGTAGTCATTTCAGTCGAAAGAACGACGTCTAGATGACCATTTTAGAAAACATACTTCCACTTTGAGTTTAACCATAATTTTTGGATATAGTTTCATGTTCATAATAAAAATCATTTTCTCAGAATAATAACTTTTAAATCAAAGTTTATCATAGTTTTTAATTAACTAACCCAAAACAGCCCGCGGTGTTACTACGACGGCGTAAATCCGGTTTTACGGTGTTTTTCGTGTTTCCAGGTTTTAAATCATTAAGTTAGCATATCATATAGATATAGAACATGTGTTTAGTTGATTTTAAAAGTCAAGTTAGAAGGATTAACTTTTGTTTGCGAACAAGTTTAGAATTAACTAAACTATGTTCTAGTGATTACAAGTTTAAACCTTCGAATAAGATAGCTTTATATGTATGAATCGAATGATGATATGAACATCATTACTACCTTAAGTTCCTTGGATAAACCTACTGGAAAAGAGAAAAATGGATCTAGCTTCAATGGATCCTTGGATGGCTCGAAGTTCTTGAAGCAGAATCATGACACGAAAACAAGTTCAAGTAAGATCATCACTTGAAATAAGATTGTTATAGTTATAGAAATTGAACCAAAGTTTGAATATGATTATTACCTTGTATTAGAATGATAACCTACTGTAAGAAACAAAGATTTCTTGAGGTTGTATGATCACCTTACAAGATTGGAAGTGAGCTAGCAAACTTGAAAGTATTCTTGATTTTATGAAACTAGAACTTTTGGAATTTATGAAGAACACTTAGAACTTGAAGATAGAACTTGAGAGAGATCAATTAGATGAATAAAATTGAAGAATGAAAGTGTTTGTAGGTGTTTTTGGTCGTTGGTGTATGGATTAGATATAAAGGATATGTAATTTTGTTTTCATGTAAATAAGTCATGAATGATTACTCATATTTTTGTAATTTTATGAGATATTTCATGCTAGTTGCCAAATGATGGTTCCCACATGTGTTAGGTGACTCACATGGGCTGCTAAGAGCTGATCATTGGAGTGTATATACCAATAGTACATACATCTAAAAGCTGTGTATTGTACGAGTACGAATACGGGTGCATACGAGTAGAATTGTTGATGAAACTGAACGAGGATGTAATTGTAAGCATTTTTGTTAAGTAGAAGTATTTTGATAAGTGTCTTGAAGTCTTTCAAAAGTGTATGAATACATATTAAAACACTACATGTATATACATTTTAACTGAGTCGTTAAGTCATCGTTAGTCGTTACATGTAAATGTTGTTTTGAAACCTTTAGGTTAACGATCTTGTTAAATGTTGTTAACCCAATGTTTATAATATCAAAATAGATTTTAAATTATTATATTATCATGATATTATGATGTACGAATATCTCTTAATATGATATATATACCTTAAATGTCGTTACAACGATAATCGTTACATATATGTCTCGTTTCAAAATCATTAAGTTAGTAGTCTTGTTTTTACATATGTAGTTCATTGTTAATATACTTAATGATATGTTTACATATCATAATATCATGTTAACTATATATATAACCATATATATGTCATCATATAGTTTTTACAAGTTTTAACGTTCGTGAATCACCGGTCAACTTGGGTGGTCAATTGTCTATATGAAACCTATTTCAATTAATCAAGTCTTAACAAGTTTAATTGTTTAACATGTTGGAAACATTTAATCATGTAAATATCAATCTCAATTAATATATATAAACATGGAAAAGTTCGGGTCACTACAAAGAGGAACTTGCTGTAAAAGGTTATGTGGATGCGAGTTTCCAAACTGATCGAGATGATTCTCGATCACAATCCGGTTATGTCTTCACACTAAATGGGGGTGCAGTCTCTTGGAAGAGTTCAAAACAGGATGTTGTTGCTTTATCCACTACAGAGTCGGAGTACATCACCGCATCATTGGCAGCTCAGGAAGCTGCATGGATAAAAAAATTCATCGACGACTTAGGAGTAGTCCCTTCCATTCAGGACCCTCTTGAGATCTTTTGTGACAACGAGGGTGCGATTGCTCAAATCAAGGAACCTCGTGCTCACCAAAAGACCCGTCACATTGAGCGGAGATTCAACTACATAAGGGATGAAGTTGAAAAGGGAAATATATGTATTCGCAAAGTTCACACAGATCTTAATATAGCGGATCCTCTCACGAAGCTCTTACATGGATCAAAACATGCAGGACATGTTTGTGCATTAGGGCTTCGATATTCTAGTGATTGGTCATGATCTGTTTTAAGTATTGTACCAGAACGAAATTATTCAAACTCATTAATATAACTATGGTGTTAATTTATTTGAGTTATGTTCCTATTTTGCATATTTCATCCATGAATAAGCAATTATTCTAAATTTCCGTAGTCGATCACATTTGTGGGAACAAGTGTGAGGTTTAGACTATTATGAACTTGGATTGGTATACATTCAGGATGAATGTGGGGCAAGGTTGCAACCAAGGTTCATAGATATTTGAGGGATACAAATATTGGAAGACCCGCTCTCAAGATTTACTAAATGGAGCCTTTGTGGTTGATCACATGTAATCTTGAGTAAAGGCGAATATCATCGTATCCTCTGACCTGGGATACATATTGGGTTCGGATATTTACCAAGTATTGTACCTTGATTCTTTCCTTCACTATTCTGAAATATGGTAGTTCATAAGGAAGAGCTCAGGCATAATACAAGGTGTATATTTAGGACGTATGTAGTCAAGATGGAATTTGTCCCTCTTATTCGTTGAGAGTCAGATGTCTAAGGCCTGAAAAGTTAAATCTAGAAGAGAGTGATCATTCTGTATCTCTTGGATTTAACATGACATCTAGGATGAAAGGATATAATGAAAGATTCACCTATTCACATTCGAGACGGGAACTCGAAAGGGATGATGTTATTGAATGGCACAAAGTCATAACATATTGGGGGTGATGGACGGTCGTTAGGTGGTATCCATCACTTGCATTAATTTCTTATGTATCTCGTGCAAGTGGGAGATTGAAGGTATTTCGTATGCCCGAGAGACATATTAAATTAATGTGGCTAATATGTTATGATCCAAGTCGGGTCATACCCAATAACAAACTTACCGACACCTTATACGTATTTGGTCTTAACGATTGGATCATTAAACAAATACGCGACACTTGGATTTTAGAAAATCGGGTTTCTAAAATATTATCACTTGAGATAAATTATTTGGATAATTTATATATAATTGTTTATAGGTTTAAATGATTATATTATGTTATATTTTATAAAAGGGTTTTATAAAATGTATAATTAACAAAATAATACATAATTTTATAACAAGTTTTAAACTTTTATAAAACTTATATGTATTATTATTTAACATGAAGTGTGGCAGAATTTGGGTCTCCAAGAAAGACCACACATGCTTGGTTTAGTTACTTTTAATGCTACACAACTTCACATAAGCATGTCTAATACTTTAACCAAGTTTTGACTAAATCCTCTCAAGTGATATACCAAAAAAGATACTTCAAAAATCTGCAAGAAAACCCTCCAAATACAACTGCTGCTGTCGTGGGCTTTAGTGAGCTCCAAGAGGTTCTTAATTTGATTTTTGCAAGTGATATTCAAGTGTAATTAAATCCTAACCAAACTAGAAGGTGTTGGTGCAAAAGTTTGTGGGTATAACAAACTTGAGGCTTCAAGTTAGGAGCTCATTTCATCATCATCTCCTTAAACTTTCTGCTCATTTTGAAGAACCCTCAAACTTGTTTTGAGGAGGTATAAACACTATCCTTTCTTGTTAATTAGTAAGTATTATTTCACAACTTGATCCATGGGATTTACATTTAAATGGTTGAATGATTAACAAGTTCTTAAACGGCTAAATATACTCATATTAACACGCTTCCGCAAGCTTACTAATAAATGGTTTTAAGGATATTGAAACTTGTTAAAATCCCTACAAATTTAACATCTCATTAGATATAATAAACAATGGGTTAACAACATTAATTGAGATCGTTAACTTAAAGGTTTCAAAACAACACTTACATGTAACGACTAACGATGACTTAACGACTCAGTTAAAATGTATATACATGTAGTGTATTTAGATGTATTAAAATACTTTTGGAAGACTTTAAGACATATATCAAAACACTCATACTTAACGAAAATGGTTACAGTTACTTTTCCATTCTTTTCTTTCATCAAGAATTCTAGTCGTATTCTTACCCGTATTATACACAGCTTCAAAACGTACTTACTATGAGTATATACCAATAGGAACTAGCATGGGATTCCACTCTTGATTATGTCATGTATGACTAATCAATTTTAACTTCTACCATGAGCTAGTCAACTAACCAGAACTCCTTTTAACCCCACTCACCACTCACCAATTACCACTCATCATTCACTCCATTTCACTTCCAATTCTCTTTCTAATTCTCTCTCAACACACACACACACTATTATGAACGTATTTTTCCAGTAGTTAATCATCATCTTCATCAAAAATCACTTCAAGAATCAAGCTATAATCATCATAGGAAGAACACTTCAAGAACACTTCAAAAATCCCTTCAAGTTTACTAATTTACTTCCAAGCTTTCTAATCCATTCCAAGTAATCATCTAAGATCAAGAAACCTTTGTTATATACAGTAGGTTATCTTTCTTATTCAAGGTAATATTCAAATTCAAACTTTGATTCAATTTCTATAACTATAAACTATCTTAATTCGAGTAAAAATCTTACTTGAACTTGTTTTTATGTCATGATCCTACTTCAAGAACTTTCAAGCCATCCAAGATCCTTTGAAGCTAGATCATTTTTTGTCACTTCCAGTAAGTTTACCTACTAAACTTGAGGTAGTAATGATGTTCATAACATCATTCAATTCATATATATAAAACTATCTTATTCGAAGGTTTAAACTCGTAATCACTAGAACATAGTTTAGTTAATTCTAAACTTGTTCGCAAACAAAAGTTAATCCTTCTAACTTGACTTTTAAAATTAACTACACACATGTTCTATATCTATATGATATGCTAACTTAATGATTTAAAACCTGGAAATACGAAAAACACCGTAAAACCGGATTTACGCCGTCGTAGTAACACCGCGGGCTGTTTTGGGTTAGTTAATTAAAAACTATGATAAACTTTGATTTAAAAGTTGTTATTCTAAGAAAATGATTTTTATTATGAACATGAAACTATATCCAAAAATTATGGTTAAACTCAAAGTGGAAGTATGTTTTCTAAAATGGTCATCTAGACGTCGTTCTTTCGACTGAAATGACTACCTTTACAAAAATGACTTGTAACTTATTTTTCCGACTATAAACCTATACTTTTCTGTTTAGATTCATAAAATAGAGTTCAATATGAAACCATAGCAATTTGATTCACTCAAAACGGATTTAAAATGAAGAAGTTATGGGTAAAACAAGATTGGATAATTTTTCTCATTTTAGCTACGTGAAAATTGGTAACAAATCTATTCCAACCATAACTTAATCAACTTGTATTGTATATTATGTAATCTTGAGATACCATAGACACGTATACAATGTTTCGACCTATCATGTCGACACATCTATATATATTTCGGAACAACCATAGACACTCTATATGTGAATGTTGGAGTTAGCTATACAGGGTTGAGGTTGATTCCAAAATATATATAGTTTGAGTTGTGATCAATACTGAGATACGTATACACTGGGTCGTGGATTGATTCAAGATAATATTTATCGATTTATTTCTGTACATCTAACTGTGGACAACTAGTTGTAGGTTACTAACGAGGACAGCTGACTTAATAAACTTAAAACATCAAAATATATTAAAAGTGTTGCAAATATATTTTAAACATACTTTGATATATATGTATATATTGTTATAGGTTCGTGAATCAACCAGTGGCCAAGTCTTACTTCCCGACGAAGTAAAAATCTGTGAAAGTGAGTTATAGTCCCACTTTTAAAATCTAATATTTTTGGGATGAGAATACATGCAGGTTTTATAAATGATTTACAAAATAGACACAAGTACGTGAAACTACATTCTATGGTTGAATTATCGAAATCGAATATGCCCCTTTTTATTAAGTCTGGTAATCTAAGAATTAGGGAACAGACACCCTAATTGACGCGAATCCTAAAGATAGATCTATTGGGCCTAACAAACCCCATCCAAAGTACCGGATGCTTTAGTACTTCGAAATTTATATCATATCCGAAGGGTGTCCCGGAATGATGGGGATATTCTTATATATATGCATCTTGTTAATGTCGGTTACCAGGTGTTCACCATATGAATGATTTTTATCTCTATGTATGGGATGTGTATTGAAATATGAAATCTTGTGGTCTATTGTTACGATTTGATACATATAGGTTAAACCTATAACTTACCAACATTTTTGTTAACGTTTAAAGCATGTTTATTCTCAGGTGAATACTAAGAGCTTCCGCTGTTGCATACTAAAATAAGGACAAGATTTGGAATCCATGTTTGTATGATATTGTGTAAAAACTGCATTCAAGAAACTGATTTCGATGTAACATATTTGTATTGTAAACCATTATGTAATGGTCGTGTGTAAACAGGATATTTTAGATTATCATTATTTGATAATCTACATAAAGCTTTTAAACCTTTATTTATGAAATAAAGGTTATGGTTTGTTTTAAAAATGAATGCAGTCTTCGAAAAACGTCTCATATAGAGGTCAAAACCTCGCAACGAAATCAATTAATATGGAACGTTTTTAATCAATAAGAACGGGACATTTCACCAAACACGTTAAGAGATTAATATATCACATAATATTTACATGTTAATAATATATAGTTTCCAACAAAAAGTGTTAAGCAATCGTTATTTTTTATTTTTATTTTTTAAAGAAAACACGGTCGAAGTCCAGACTCACTAATGTATCCTGAAAAACTCGGTAAGACACACTAATGCAAATTTCTGGTTCTCTAAGACCAACGCTCGGATACCAACTGAAACATCCCGTTCATATCGATTATAAACGTTCCATATTAATTGATTTCGTTGCGAGGTTTTGACCTCTATATGAGATGTTTTTCAAAGACTGCATTCGATTTTTAAATAAACCATAACCTTTATTTTATCGATAAAGGTTTAAAATATTATGAAGATTATCAAATAATGATAATCTAAAATATAGCGTTTTCACACGATTATTACATAATGGTTTACAATAATATTACACATCAATTTAAATCTTTGAATGCAGTTTTTAAACAATATTATACAAGCATGCTGACTCCAACTCTTGTCCATAAATTAGCATGCAACAGCGAAAACTCTTAATAATCACCTGAGAATAAACATGCTTTAAACGTCAACAAAAATGTTGGTGAGTTATAGGTTTAACCTATATATTTATCAATTTGTAATAATATGAAATGTCCCGTTCATATTGATTATAAACATTCCATATTAATTGATTTCGTCGCGAGGTTTTGACCTCTATATGAGACGTTTTTCAAAGACTGCATTCATTTTTAAAACAACCATAACCTTTATTTTATCGATAAAGGTTTAAAAAGAATTACATAGATTATCAAATAATGATAATCTAAAATATACCGTTTACACACGACCATTACATAATGGTTTACATTAAGAATATATTACATCAAAAATAAGTTTCTTGAATGCAGTTTTTACATAATATCATACAAGCATGGACTCCAAATCTTGTCCTTATTTTAGTATGCAACAGCGGAAGCTCTTAATAATCACCTGAGAATAAACATGCTTAAAACGTCAACAAAAATGTTGGTGAGTTATAGGTTTAACCTATATATTATCAAATCATAATAATAGACCACAAGATTTCATTTTAATAACACATCTCATATCAGGAATTTCGCAAACTGCATAGAGATAAAAATCATTCATATGTTGAACACCTGGTAACCGACCTTAACAAGATGCATATAGAATATCCCCATCATTCCGGGACTCTCATCGGATATGATAAATTGAAGTACTAAAGCATCCATAACTCGGATGAGGCTTGTTGGGCCAAATAGATCTATCTTTAGGATTCGCATCAATTAGGGGCTGATAATGCTAAAAATGAACATATATTTCATAGCATTATTCCTCAAGAAAGACAAGCTTTTAGTTGCAATTGTTCTATTTACAAGTGATAATCGTTTAAATAATAAAAGGTGAAGACAAAAGACAGATTCGACGAATTGAAGACGCAAACGACCAAAAAGCTCAAAAGTACAAAAGACAATCAAAAAGGTTCCAATTATTGATAAGAAACGTCTCGAAATCACAAGAGTACAAGATTCAAAACGCAAAGTACAAGATATTAAATTATACGCGAGGACGTTCGAAAATCCGGAACCGGGACCAGAGTCAACTCTTAACGCTCGACGCAACGGACTAAAAATTACAAGTTAACTATGTATATAAATATAATATAATATATAATTAATTATATTAATTATATATATATTATATATATATATTAAAAACCGTCGGCAGAGAAAACTCCAAGGACTGAGCTGTAATTTCTATCTCCGCGACTCGCGGAGTTTGAAGGGCATTTTGCCGCGAGTCGCGGAGCCCCAATTTTCAACTCTGGCTATAAAGCAAACCGAATTCTGATCAAATTTCATATCTTATTTCAATCTCTCTCTCAATATATACGTAATATATATATATATATAATTTATATTTTAATTTTAATTTTAATTTTAAATCCTAATAATAAGGGTATGTTAGCGAATGTTGTAAGGGTGTAAGTCGAAATTCTGTCCGTGTAACGCTACGCTATTTTTAATCATTGTAAGTTATGTTCAACCTTTTTATATTAATGTCTCGTAGCTAAGTTATTATTATGCTTATTTAAAACGAAGTAATCATGATGTTGGGCTAATTACTAAAATTGGGTAATTGGGCTTTGTACCATAATTGGGGTTTGGACAAAATAACGACACTTGTGGAAATTAGACTATGGGCTATTAATGGGCTTTATATTTGTTTAACTAAATGAAAGTTTGTTAATGTTAATATAAAGATTTACAATTGGGCGTCCCTATAAATTACCATATACACTCGATCGGACACGATGGGCGGGGTATTTATATGTACGAATAATCGTTCATTTAACCGGACACGGGAATGGATTAATAGCCACTAGAATAATTAAAACAGGGGTGAAATTACATTCAAGGGTAATTGGTGTAATTGTTAACAAAGTAGTAAAACCTTGGTTTACACGCAGTCGATAACCTGGTGTATTCATTAAACAAAGTATTAAAACCTTGTTACAATTCGAATCCCCAATTAGTTGGAATATTTAACTTCGGGTATAAGAATAATTTGATGAGGACACTCGCATTTTATATTTATGACTGATGGACTGTTATGGACAAAAACCAGACGGACATATTAAATAATCCAGGACAAAGGACAATTAACCCATGGGCATAAAACTAAAATCAACACGTCAAACATCATGATTACGGAAGTTTAAATAAGCATAATTCTTTTATTTCATATTTAATTTCCTTTATTTTATATTTAATTGCACTTCTAATTATCGCACTTTTATTTATTGTTATTTAATCGCATTTTTATTTATCGTACTTTTTAATTATCGCAATTTTATTTTATCGCATTTTTATTACTCGCAATTTCATTATCGTTATTTACTTTACGCTTTAATTTAAGTCTTGTATTTATTTAATATTTTACATTAGGTTTTAACTGCGACTAAAATCTTAAAATCGACAAACCGGTCATTAAACGGTAAAAACCCCCCTTTATAATAATAATATTACTTATATATATATTTGTATTTTTATAAAAGTAAACTAATATAGCGTTGAGCTTTGTTTAAAGATTTCCCTGTGGAACGAACCGGACTTACTAAAAACTACACTACTGTACGATTAGGTACACTGCCTATAAGTGTTGTAGCAAGGTTTAAGTATATCCATTCTATAAATAAATAAATAAATATCTTGTGTAAAATTGTATCGTATTTAATAGTATTTTCTGCTAAAATTAATAACTATTTTATATACCCCTCGCTTCACATCAAGTATTTTTGGCGCCGCTGCCGGGGAACTATCTTAAAAGCCGGAAGCGCAACGCTAATATAAAAAAAAAAATTTAGTTAACTTTTATTAAAAGTCGATTTTGTAAAAATACGTTTTAATTATTCAAAAATATAAAAAGAAAAACAAAAATATATGTATTTTTAAGATTTTGTTAAATATTTAAGTTTTATAAGTTTCTTTATTTTTATTTTAGTTTATAAAAATATAAGTTTTATTTTAAAATCTTTTATTTATTTAAAAAACAGAAAACATAAAATAAAAAAAATAAAAAAAATAAAAAAAGAAAAACGCGTCGAATAATCAAACCTGTCAACTGAATTTCTAAACCCCGCGACTCGCGGGGTTTAAAGCTTTAATTGCCGCGACTCGCGGAGCCTTTCTGACAGGCGACAAGGAAGCCCTAATCGAGCATTAATTACGGGATATTATTAATTATTATTAATATTTAAACCTAATTATTATTATTATTATTATTATTAGTTTTAGTTTTATTTTTACTTTTTATGTTTTTAGTATTAATTAGTTTTATTAAAATTGTAAAATTAATAGTTTAATAAAATAAATAATATAAAAATAATATTTTTATAAAAATTGTACTTTTTACAACTTTTTATATATTTTTATATTTTGTCCCTTTTTAATCGTTGTAGCGTAATATTTGTATTTTTAGCTCATATTTAATTTTAAACTTAGTTTTTGCTATAGTTATTTTTACTCCTAGATTTTTAGGCTTTGCCGTAGAATTCCTTAAGTGCTTTTTCTTTAGACTAAGATTTAGGTGCTTTAGAATTTTGCGACGCCTTTTTAAGTTTTAGTTTCTTTTTAAATTATTTCCATTTGGGATTTAGTTTTTCTTGTAAGCTTTAATATTTTTAGACACCTTTTACTATGTACCAATTATCATTCCAATTAGTAATATCAATTTGCGATTATAATTTTAAGTTAGTTGTAGTAATAAGGTTAGGTTAGTTAAGTATTTTTAAGTTTTTATAAGTTTCTTTTATTTTTCCGTCACCTTTTATTTTTCAACCATTTTTTTCTACCTTTTGCGACGAACTCTTTTTCTTTCTTATTTCTCGCTATTCTAGTTTTAGGACTTAGAAATTTTTCTACTTCTTATCTAAATTTCTTAAAATTACGAAAATTTATTTTAAGTGGTTAAATTAATAGACATCAAAATTTTCTGGTTCGTAGTAATAGTTGGATTTGTACGTGGACCGGGTTATTGGAGCCAAACAGTCCTCAATTATATTGAGACCAAACGAATCCTGCCCCTCTGCTGCATCTTTTGGCTATTCGAAACGTGGGCAAAATCAGAAAAGTCTATTGATTGGATAACTTATTATAATTTTTCTTTCCTTTTTAAAAACTAATAGGATATTCAGTGAATGCACCGAGCAAGACGTTCATCACCTTTTGTACGTTCACCACCTGTAACTCGATCAAGACATCGTTTAACGAATATCGCCGCCATTGATTTTTCTTTAGAATCGTCATCAAGTCGACCAAATCCTCAAACTCAAATTTCCGATAATCCAGTTTTTGAAACAAACCTCACAATTGAGAATCCGGAGAATATTCAGGAACGGTTTGTAGATCCCGAACCATTAAACTTTCCTCCAGAACCACCAATCATTCAAACAAAGATTGTTGAGGAACGAACCATTAAATCAGAATCATCTAGTGATACCGATTCAACAAATTCAATTATGGAGAATCTGGAACCTTTAAGTATGGAAGACCGAATGAGAGCTAAACGCACTGGTCAAGGTCACGCAATTACTCATCCAGACATTAATGCGCCAGATTATGAAATCAAAGGACAAATTCTACACATGGTGACTAATCAATGCCAATTTAGTGGTGCACCAAAGGAAGATCCCAATGAACATCTACGTACCTTTAATAGAATCTGCACACTATTTAAAATCCGAGAAGTGGAGGATGAACAGATATATCTCATGTTATTTCCCTGGACTTTAAAGGGAGAAGCCAAAGATTGGTTGGAATCGTTACCTGAAGGGGCGATTGATACATGGGATGTTTTAATTGACAAATTTCTTAAACAATTCTTTCCTGCATCTAAAGCCGTAAGACTTCAAGCAGAAATTGTTACGTTCACACAGAAGCCAAATGAAACTCTATATGAGGCGTGGACAAGATATGGAAAGTTATTAAGAGGATGTCCGCAACATGGTTTAGACACCTGTCAAATAGTACAAATATTCTACCGAGGATGCGACATCACTACAAGAAAAGACATAGATATAGCAGCTGGTGGTTCTATTATGAAGAAAACCGAAACTGATGCTTACAAAATTATTGATAACACTGCTTCCCACTCACATGAGTGGCACCAAGAAAAAGATATCATTAGATCATCTAAAGCAGCTAGAGCCGATTCTAGTCATGACTTAGATTCCATTTCGGCAAAGATAGATGCTTTCGAGAGACGAATGGAAAAGATGACTAAAGATATTCACTCTATACGAATTAGTTGTGAGCAGTGTGGAGGACTACATTTGACAAAAGATTGTCTCAGTATTGAATTAACAATGGAACAAAGAGAGAATATTTCATACATAAACCAAAGGCCTGGAAATAATTATCAGAATAATTATCAACCGCCAAGACCGATTTACAATCAAAACCAGAATTATAACCGAAATATTCCATACAACAACCAACAAGGTCCTAGCAATCAACAAGTATCCAATAATACTTACAATCAGCAAAGACCGAATTTTCAAAACAAACCACCACAACAAACCGATGATAAAAAGCCGAATTTAGAAGATATGATGACAAAGCTAGTTGAAACTCAAACACAGTTTTTCACATCTCAAAAACAAACCAATGAACAAAATGCTCAAGCATTTAGAAATCAACAAGCTTCTATTCAAAATCTGGAACAAGAAGTAAGTAACCTAGCAAGGTTAATAGGTGAAAGAAAACCGGGAAGTCTACCTAGTGATACAAACGCTAACCCCCGGAATGAAACAGCTAAAGCTATTACCACAAGAAGTGGTACAACACTTAAACCACCTGAAATACCTGTAACTTCTGATGAAACCATTCCTACTCCACAAGAACCACAACCTGATCAAGATAAGGAAAAAGAACCGGTAGTTGAAAAGGTTAATGAAGATAACACAGTTAAGAATAAACCTTATGTTAAACCATACCAACCACCACTTCCTTACCCGAGTAAAATGAAGAAAGAAAAACTTGAAGCCGAGCAATCCAAATTCTTGGATATGTTTAAACAGATAAATGTAAATCTTCCTTTCATTGATGTGATTTCAGGAATGCCAAGATATGCTAAATTCTTGAAAGATCTAATCTCAAATAGAAAGAAAATGGAAGAACTCTCGGCTGTTACTATGAATGCTAATTGTTCAGCAGTGCTGTTGAATAAGATACCAGAAAAACTATCTGATCCAGGAAGTTTCACAATTCCATGTTTTCTGGGTAGTCTTAGTTCAATAGAAGCATTGGCAGACTTAGGTGCTAGTATAAATCTAATGCCGTATTCACTATACGCTAAACTAGACCTTGGAGAATTGAAACCAACCAGAATAAGCATACAACTAGCCGATAGATCAATAAAATATCCTAGAGGGATAATGGAGAACATGCTAGTTAAAGTTGGTACTTTAGTATTTCCAGTAGATTTTGTTGTTTTGGACATGGAAGAAGATTCTCAAGTTCCTCTCATATTAGGAAGACCATTCTTAAACACGGCTAAAGCAATGATAGACGTGTTCGGTAAGAAACTGACCCTAAGTATAGAAGATGAGAGTGTTACCTTTTCAGTTGATAGAGCAATGCAACAACCACAATCTGCAGATGATACATGTTATTATATTCAAACTATAGATGCACATGCAGAATTATTAGAAGAATTTCCAGAATTACAAGGAACAGGAGAATGTTCTTTAGGAGAAGGTAATGAACCAATTGATGAAGCTGAAATGTTAGCTACACTTATAGCTAATGGATATGAACCAACAACAGAAGAAATTCAAATGCTAAAAGAAGAAGACAGATATCGATATAAATCATCAATAGAAGAACCTCCGAAATTAGAGTTAAAGCCACTTCCAAACCATTTGGAATACGCTTATTTACATGGTGAATCTGAATTACCTGTAATAATATCGTCTTCTCTTACTGAAAATGAGAAATCACAACTCATTTCTGTGTTGAAAGCTCATAAACCAGCCATTGCATGGAAGATTCATGATATTAAAGGAATAAGTCCTTCGTATTGCACACATAAAATCCTTATGGAAGAAGGTCATAAAACGTATGTGCAACGCCAACGAAGACTAAATCCTAATATGCAAGATGTAGTTAAGAAAGAGATTATTAAACTGCTAGATGCAGGTTTGATATATCCAATTTCTGATAGTCCATGGGCAAGCCCAGTTCAATGCGTGCCTAAGAAGGGAGGCATGACTGTCATTACAAATGAGAAAAATGAGCTTATTCCTACTCGGACTGTAACAGGATGGCGTGTATGTATTGATTATAGAAAATTAAATGACGCCACCAGAAAAGATCACTTTCCCTTTGTAACGACCCGGAAATTTCCGACCAAATTTAAACCCTAATCTCTATATGTTTCCGACACGATAAGCAAAATCTGTAATGTTGAGTCTAGAAAGTTTGAAAACTATATTCGGATATCCGTTACCCTTTGACCTTTGACAATTTCCAACGATTCACGAACCATTGTTTGTATATATATATATATATATATATATATATATATATATATACATATATATATAGGAGTAATACAAATACAATATAAAAGTAGGTATGAGAATACTAATATATGGTTATACAAATATACATACTACAGTTAATTACATATATAATTCGTATAACAAACATAGAAACACAATTCCATATCATTTATGTCATCGAATCGTACCCCCTAGGGAATAAAACAGATACACAATTCCAAATTTAGTTAAAACTCACTATCAACTTTTTACATTTTCAACCATTCTTCTGTTTATAATTGGTACTTTCTGACCCACTTCTTCTTTAAATTAAAGATTGATGATTCATAATACAAGTAAATCAATTCCCATATTGTTATTAATCGACCACTAGTTCCATGCTTGTTTAATACTCTCACCGTTGAAACAACCATTTTTTTTTTTTTTATGTGATAACCATCGAGCACTACAACAACTGGACTTTACATGGCCACCATGATAGTCACCTTCTTCGACCATCACTAAAGCTCTCTCATTCTACTTCTATTCGTTTTCGTTTATAACTGAAAGTCATCTGAAACCACCCAAGAATAACCTACAATTGTTCTTGTTTCTCTAGTTTATCAAACCACTTACCAGCTAATGATATTATCTGATCACCACACCACCACGATACCCATCAACACTTTGGTTTAAACCACCATACACCATCCCATGAACCACCCTCGCCTCACCGCTTTACATTTTCTACTGTTTCTGTTACTCGCACAAACAACAATCGCTACCACCTTAAAAACCTTGAAAACCTCCACGAACCACCAATTACACCATCCTAGAAACTGTGTTACTCGTAAACATTCCATTTTTTCTGTCCAAATTCAGCCGAGAACCATCACTTCAACCAACTTCTACTTCCTATCACCACCTACGGGTTCCACCACCCTGCACCACCTTTCTCCATCCTCTCTATTCTTTTCGTGAATCGTGTCACCACCATTAAATATCATAACCTTGCAACCACCACCAACTGCAGCTCGTATTTCTGTTTCTAATTTCAGTTAACTCCACAACCCAAGTCAACCTCTCTTGCAAACCCATGGCTACCACCATGACCACCGATGGTCACCGTAGCTGTTTATGCTCGCTGCTATTCCTTCTTCTTTTTCTATTTAAAAATGACCCAACGAACCCACTTTGCAGTTGCCATGTTGATTGTTACAGCTGCTATTCGACTTTCAATTAAACAATTTAAAAGTCACATTCAAATTAAATATACTTTAGGATGAGAAGGTGGCAGACAAGATTGGTTTTGAAGATGTGATACTTGATAGTGATTAAAACTAGGAGACAAATTTTTATATTTTTGATTAAAATGAACCAAATGATCCATGGATTGGAACTTCAAAACATTTTGGGCCTGAGTAATCTGTTTGAACTATAAAAATCGGGTTTTAATAGATGGGTTTCAGTTATTTGGCCTGTTGGGCCGAATTAATCTTGGGCCGAAATGAAAGAAACAGGTTTAAGAGAAATGATTTAGGAAACAAATCACTAAAGTAGAAGGTAGAGGAGTGGCAGGGTGTTGGCATGGGGAAGTAAGAGCTCCTAGGTTCGAGTCTCATTCACGGTGTTTCTTTTTAGAAAAAGCTTTTAAGGGTATACACAATTATCTTATTTCATTATTAGTATTATTATTTATTATCATGTATTATGAATATCGATTATTATTAAAAATATTAATTAAAATTATAAACATTATTATTATTATTAACACTTATTATTATTATTATTATTATTACTAATTAGTAGTATTATAATTATTATTAAGATTATCATTAATAATAAAATTGTTATAATAATTATTATTACGTATTATGTGTTAATATCAAAATTTCTAATTTCATTATCATTTTTATTAAACTTTTCATTTCATTAAAAACTATTGTTATTATTAAAATTATCATTAATATTATTATTAATAAAATCATTAATATCATTATCATTATTATTAACACTATATTATCATTATCATTATTCTAGTCACTACTAAAATTATATTAGTATTAATATAATTACTAATTTAACAAACGAATAAGATATGTACATATAAAATATTTGATACATATAACAAAACAAAAGTTATATTCTTATATAGTAATAATGTGATATATAAATTAATAATATAAAAACTATATCACTAATAATAATGTATAAATTTGTTCGATTACAAGTATATGTGTTAATGTATATATAAATAATATAGGTTCGTGAATCGAAGGCCAACCATGCACATGTTAAATGATGTTATATGTATTTTTACTACAAAATACAGTATGGTGAGTATATAGTCCCTTTTAAACTTTAAATATTTTTGGGCTGAGAATACATGCGCTATTTTTTTATAAATGATTTACGTTATGGACACAAGTGACTAAAATTACGTTCTACATGGGTTTGAATCAAAAATCCCCTAGCTTGGTAACTTTAACTATTGGTTTATGAACTGGTAGGCGCGAATCCTAAAGATAGATCTATCGGGTTTTACACCCCCACCCAGATGTTGTTCTAGTAAACTAGAAGAACGGGTGTTTAGTACTTCGAGGTTAACGGAACGCACTTGATTCGGTGCACATATTATTATAACTCAGGGGTACACACTCTTGTTAAGGCTAGTTACCGGGTGCCCATTGCTTGGAATGCTTTTCATACACTTGCGAGTGTATTATATTTTTTATATATGAAATCTTGTGGTCCATAGTTATAACGCTGCTTGCATCAAACCTATATATCTCACCAACTTTATGTTGACTTTTTAAAGCATGTTATTCTCAGGTACGATTTAAGTCTTCCGCTGTGCATAAGCTCATGTTAAGGACATTACTTGGATTCGATCAACGCAATGGAACCAGATGTTGATGATTTCGTCCAGGGGGATAAGGACGGGTTGTTACATGTGGTATCAGAGCGGTGGTCTTAGTGAACCAGGTCTTGCATTAGTGTGTCTGACTAGTAGTTGTTAGGATACATTAGTAAGTCTGGACTTTGACCGTGTCTGCATGTCAAAAAGTTTTGCTTATCATTTCTAGTCGGAAATCATCTGCTTATCATCCTTAGGGAATTGCCTGATTATCATTCTTAAAGTCTAGACACGTCGTACTGCATTTACTGCACCGATAGTGTATAGATGAAATTCATATCTTAGCATATCTGATAATTTCTATCTTGGAGTATCTGTAGATTTGCCTGTCATATGCTGTAGGTTCCTCTGTAGGCTACGCAATCTTTTGTATTACATGTAGATATTCTACGAAGTTAGAATATCATCCTATATTCGAAAATCATTTCACATCGAAGATCCATTCCATTCATCGATTTTCTCTTGGCAATGAACCTGAAAGCACTTACCGGCGAATCAATTCGAAACACCATTTTCTCGCCCATTCCTAGAGTATCTCGTCACGATTACATAATATCCTATATCACAAATCTTGTTTATTCGCTCGCTTCAACCGTCAATCATCCTGTAGTACTAGAAGGAGTTAACAAACGACGCGCTTGTGTGACGACTTTGGAGAAACTGGTGCGAAGGTTACAAACACCAGCAGTAGCACCAGCAGCATAATCAGTACCAACATCATCGACGTCGACAGTACCCTTATCATCCCTAAACCATAACCGCGCCGTAACTCTCAACATCACAATCTGTACCTCGAATATCAACATCACACGCCTCAATATTACCGTCTGTATTTGGAGTATGATCTTCGTTCTACATATCGTTCTACATCGATTAATTTCGTACTATGTATTGTTCTACCTCATTTATCCTCGTTCGACATGGCAATTATGTAATCTCTAATGTTTTAGAGATCATGTAATCAAGTGTCAACAATAAATCAAATGAGTATAATATTCTATTGACTCATTAAATTCATAATTACATCCGAAGAAAATATATATGCAAGTATATTTTCATAAAGATTGTAATTAAAACTTCTTTCGTACAAACTGTTAATGATAAGAATATTTTAACGGGTGGGTAGTACCCAAGGAATATTTAAAATTCACATTAACAAGTTACATTGTACATTCTTCGAATCTGATTCAACGGTCATTTATTATCCTACTTACAACCACCGATATTCATATCCGCTCAATTCGGAATAACCATTTTCATTCAAATTTCATATTCGGATTTTGACCTATTGGAATCCAACAAGTGGCATAATGAAGAAAACATTGGACATGATAAAAATTTGTTAGAAACAAACGAACTAATAAATTGAAATATTGTTAGGAATTCACGCTAACTGTTCCTAGCTAACTGTTCCCAGCTAACTGATTAACATTTAATTTATCGCAATTTACATTATAGCAATTTACATTATCGCAATTTACATTCTCGCAATTTTATTTACCGTCATTTAATTTCTGTTATTTACTTTTACGCACTTTATTTTACGCATTTTAAATAACGGGACACGTATACAAGGTTTCGACTTATCATACTGACCCATCTATATATATATTTCGGAACAACCATAGACACTCTATATGTGAAGGTGGGAGTTGGCTATACAGGGTCGGAGTTGATTCCAAAATATATATATACTTTGAGTTGTGATCGACACCGAGACCGGTACACGGGTCACGATACGTATTAAGTAATTCGAATATTGTATATCTAATTTATATATGAATTTATCGGACTATTGGACTGCTAACTTTGGACAATTAAAATGAGTTAAAATGTTGATTATAACATATGAAACTAAACGATTCTTCAAGTTTGCCACTTGATTCTATTTTAAACCTCATTCGTATCTTGACAACTACAATTCGCATCCACAACTTTTTATGATTCTTGAAAACATCTCGATCGAGAGGTTGAACCAGCCGCACTTTGTCTACGAAAGAAAGATTTATGCATACAGTTATGCACCTGAAAAACTTTCGAAACCGAAGTTATAGTAAAATCACATCCGCGTCGAATTCCTTATCATTAGCAAAAACAATCATATGATTTCCTTTTCAAGAAGCCAATTTTGTCACAACTTCAGCAAGTTAACTTCGACTCCTCAGTAAAGAATACTCTTATTATAATCTCGATATTTATACGCCGTCGTTACCGGAGAACCTTTTATTTTCCACCATATTACCATCAGCGTTTAATTATCTAAAAACACAATTCTCCCAAAACCACCTCGGTTTGAAAACCGATGACCCATATTCGTTAACTTTGAAAATGCTGATGAAGCAGCATGTTGTAGATAGTTTTAATGGTCAAAAGTTGATAATAAAGAAGGAAATGTTAGGAACGCTCGATAGAAAATTCGGTACTAAAAATCGAATTGAGCACACCATGAAAGAAACAAAGAACAAATACAAGGATCAAACCCTATATTCAAAGAATCCAGATGATTCGGTATCTGATGAAATCTTTAGCGAACACCTTGCTTCTGAATCTAAACCCTTACGGGTAAATCTTCATCATCATCCTTCGATATTAGAAATTTCAAGATATTATCGTATTGAAAATATCTTCAGTACCTCTGAAGATATCTTCAAAATACTCTCATCCGATATTACCTCTCCGCTCAATCTGTACTACATCATAAAAGAAACTGTATTAGTTTCTAAATTCTAAAACCTTCGAGTTAAAATAGGAATGTTTTGAAGTAGTGTTGGGAACTGAAGCATGAATTAATATAATATAATGAAACTTGATCAACTTCATTATATTACAGTAAGTCATGTTAAGTCTCTAATGAAATGTGATGATTCACAGTACCATCATCATGTGTCATGTTACACGGCACTTACATTCTATCCAATCTCCAAACATATTAGGAACATATCATCTTGATAATTCTATCTTTCTGGATATTCTGGTAATTTGACAAATCAAAAATCGTGCCATTACCATTTTTTTTTTAGAGCATTAGCTATGTTCATTTCAAATTTCATACCTACGAATTCCGGATCATTGCTCGCTTGACTCAAGGACGGGAAGAGGAAACGAAGGGAGTAATTTTATAAGTATCCGACAATGAAATCACAACAGATTTGCCGCATTAAATCAAAGAAGATCCTGTTTCCTAAATCGCCGAAGAACCAAATCTTATTACGAAAGATTTTCTTTAAATCCCTTAAATCCCGGAAATCAATCATAACAACGTCATCGGTTAAAACAATTTCATATTTACCCATTTCACTCTTTTGTGATAACTTCACTCGTACGCTTCACATGATCGAATCGTTTTATCCATATCTTCCAATAATGATAAAACTCTATTATTACCTCATATTCGTCATGAAAACATTCCTATTGTTATTTATGACAACCTCTACCAAATTTCGGGGACGAAATTTCTTTAACGGGTGGGTACTGTAACGACCCGGAAATTTCCGACCAAATTTAAACCCTAATCTCTATATGTTTCCGACACGATAAGCAAAATCTGTAATGTTGAGTCTAGAAAGTTTGAAAACTATATTCGGATATCCGTTACCCTTTGACCTTTGACAATTTCCAACGATTCACGAACCATTGTTTGTATATATATATATATATATATATATATATATATATATATATATATACATATATATATAGGAGTAATACAAATACAATATAAAAGTAGGTATGAGAATACTAATATATGGTTATACAAATATACATACTACAGTTAATTACATATATAATTCGTATAACAAACATAGAAACACAATTCCATATCATTTATGTCATCGAATCGTACCCCCTAGGGAATAAAACAGATACACAATTCCAAATTTAGTTAAAACTCACTATCAACTTTTTACATTTTCAACCATTCTTCTGTTTATAATTGGTACTTTCTGACCCACTTCTTCTTTAAATTAAAGATTGATGATTCATAATACAAGTAAATCAATTCCCATATTGTTATTAATCGACCACTAGTTCCATGCTTGTTTAATACTCTCACCGTTGAAACAACCATTTTTTTTTTTTTTTATGTGATAACCATCGAGCACTACAACAACTGGACTTTACATGGCCACCATGATAGTCACCTTCTTCGACCATCACTAAAGCTCTCTCATTCTACTTCTATTCGTTTTCGTTTATAACTGAAAGTCATCTCAAACCACCCAAGAATAACCTACAATTGTTCTTGTTTCTCTAGTTTATCAAACCACTTACCAGCTAATGATATTATCTGATCACCACACCACCACGATACCCATCAACACTTTGGTTTAAACCACCATACACCATCCCATGAACCACCCTCGCCTCACCGCTTTACATTTTCTACTGTTTCTGTTACTCGCACAAACAACAATCGCTACCACCTTAAAAACCTTGAAAACCTCCACGAACCACCAATTACACCATCCTAGAAACTGTGTTACTCGTAAACATTCCATTTTTTCTGTCCAAATTCAGCCGAGAACCATCACTTCAACCAACTTCTACTTCCTATCACCACCTACGGGTTCCACCACCCTGCACCACCTTTCTCCATCCTCTCTATTCTTTTCGTGAATCGTGTCACCACCATTAAATATCATAACCTTGCAACCACCACCAACTGCAGCTCGTATTTCTGTTTCTAATTTCAGTTAACTCCACAACCCAAGTCAACCTCTCTTGCAAACCCATGGCTACCACCATGACCACCGATGGTCACCGTAGCTGTTTATGCTCGCTGCTATTCCTTCTTCTTTTTCTATTTAAAAATGACCCAACGAACCCACTTTGCAGTTGCCATGTTGATTGTTACAGCTGCTATTCGACTTTCAATTAAATAATTTAAAAGTCACATTCAAATTAAATATACTTTAGGATGAGAAGGTGGCAGACAAGATTGGTTTTGAAGATGTGATACTTGATAGTGATTAAAACTAGGAGACAAATTTTTATATTTTTGATTAAAATGAACCAAATGATCCATGGATTGGAACTTCAAAACATTTTGGGCCTGAGTAATCTGTTTGAACTATAAAAATCGGGTTTTAATAGATGGGTTTCAGTTATTTGGCCTGTTGGGCCGAATTAATCTTGGGCCGAAATGAAAGAAACAGGTTTAAGAGAAATGATTTAGGAAACAAATCACTAAAGTAGAAGGTAGAGGAGTGGCAGGGTGTTGGCATGGGGAAGTAAGAGCTCCTAGGTTCGAGTCTCATTCACGGTGTTTCTTTTTAGAAAAAGCTTTTAAGGGTATACACAATTATCTTATTTCATTATTAGTATTATTATTTATTATCATGTATTATGAATATCGATTATTATTAAAAATATTAATTAAAATTATAAACATTATTATTATTATTAACACTTATTATTATTATTATTATTATTACTAATTAGTAGTATTATAATTATTATTAAGATTATCATTAATAATAAAATTGTTATAATAATTATTATTACGTATTATGTGTTAATATCAAAATTTCTAATTTCATTATCATTTTTATTAAACTTTTCATTTCATTAAAAACTATTGTTATTATTAAAATTATCATTAATATTATTATTAATAAAATCATTAATATCATTATCATTATTATTAACACTATATTATCATTATCATTATTCTAGTCACTACTAAAATTATATTAGTATTAATATAATTACTAATTTAACAAACGAATAAGATATGTACATATAAAATATTTGATACATATAACAAAACAAAAGTTATATTCTTATATAGTAATAATGTGATATATAAATTAATAATATAAAAACTATATCACTAATAATAATGTATAAATTTGTTCGATTACAAGTATATGTGTTAATGTATATATAAATAATATAGGTTCGTGAATCGAAGGCCAACCATGCACATGTTAAATGATGTTATATGTATTTTTACTACAAAATACAGTATGGTGAGTATATAGTCCCTTTTAAACTTTAAATATTTTTGGGCTGAGAATACATGCGCTATTTTTTTATAAATGATTTACGTTATGGACACAAGTGACTAAAATTACGTTCTACATGGGTTTGAATCAAAAATCCCCTAGCTTGGTAACTTTAACTATTGGTTTATGAACTGGTAGGCGCGAATCCTAAAGATAGATCTATCGGGTTTTACACCCCCACCCAGATGTTGTTCTAGTAAACTAGAAGAACGGGTGTTTAGTACTTCGAGGTTAACGGAACGCACTTGATTCGGTGCACATATTATTATAACTCAGGGGTACACACTCTTGTTAAGGCTAGTTACCGGGTGCCCATTGCTTGGAATGCTTTTCATACACTTGCGAGTGTATTATATTTTTTATATATGAAATCTTGTGGTCCATAGTTATAACGCTGCTTGCATCAAACCTATATATCTCACCAACTTTATGTTGACTTTTTAAAGCATGTTATTCTCAGGTACGATTTAAGTCTTCCGCTGTGCATAAGCTCATGTTAAGGACATTACTTGGATTCGATCAACGCAATGGAACCAGATGTTGATGATTTCGTCCAGGGGGATAAGGACGGGTTGTTACACCCTTACCTTTCATAGATCAAATGTTGGAAAGATTAGCCGGAAATAGTTACTATTGTTTTCTAGATGGATTTTCCGGATATTTTCAAATTCCAATAGCACCCGAAGATCAAGAGAAAACCACATTCACGTGCCCTTATGGTACTTTTGCTTACAAACGCATGCCATTTGGACTTTGCAACGCCCCTGCAACCTTTCAAAGGTGTATGATGGCGATTTTTCACGACATGATAGAAGAATGCATGGAATTTTTCATGGATGACTTTTCAGTCTTCGGTGATACATTTAAATCATGTCTAGTTAATCTAGAACGAATGCTAATTAGATGCGAAAAATCAAATCTAGTACTTAATTGGGAGAAATGCCATTTCATGGTTAAAGAAGGCATCGTTCTTGGACATAAAATTTCAAAAGAAGGAATTGAAGTGGATAGAGCTAAAGTAGATGTAATTGCTAAACTTCCACATCCCACCAATGTTAGAGGAGTTAGGAGTTTTCTAGGGCATGCCGGTTTTTACCGACGTTTTATAAAAGATTTTTCTAAAATTGCCACTCCTATGAATAAACTCCTAGAAAAGGATGCGCCATTCATCTTTTCAGATGAATGTATCAAATCTTTTAATATTCTTAAAGAAAAACTCACTAATGCGCCGATCATGATAACACCAAATTGGAATCTACCATTTGAACTAATGTGCGATGCAAGTGATTTTGCAATGGGAGCCGTTTTAGGACAAAGGATTGAAAAACGATTTCAACCTATATATTATGCTAGTAAGACGTTACAAGGAGCACAAACAAACTATACAACTACTGAAAAAGAACTCCTTGCTATTGTCTTTGCTTTTGACAAATTTTGATCATATCTCGTTCTAGCAAAAACGGTGGTCTATACCGACCATTCTGCTCTTAGATACCTATTTTCAAAACAAGATGCTAAACCAAGATTAATCCGTTGGATCTTACTCTTACAAGAGTTTGATATTGAAATCCGAGATAAAAAGGGAGCAGAAAATCTCGCCGCTGATCATCTTTCTCGTCTTGAAAATCCCGAATTAGAAGTTCTGAATGAATCGGCCATACAAGACAACTTTCCTGATGAATATCTATTGAAGATAGATTATAAAGAAATCCCATGGTTTGCAGACTATGCAAACTACTTAGTTTGTGGATTCCTTGAAAAAGGATTATCGTACCAAAGACGAAAGAAATTCTTCAGTGATATAAAACACTATTTCTGGGAAGATCCACACCTGTTTAAAAGTTATCCCGATGGAATAATACGCCGATGTGTATTTGGAGATGAAGCTAGTAAAATTTTAAACCATTGTCACACAGGACCAACAGGAGGGCATTATGGGCCTCAACTAACAGCAAGAAAAGTTTATGAAGCTGGATTCTATTGGCCTACAATTTACAAAGACGCACACCTTCTTTGCAAATCCTGTGATGCTTGTCAAAGGGCCGGAAAAATAAGTCAACGTGATGAAATGCCACAAAATGTCATCCAAGTATGTGAAGTATTTGACATTTGGGGTATTGACTTTATGGGTCCATTTCCAAAATCTCATAATAATCTATATATACTCGTAGCCATTGATTATGTATCTAAATGGGCGGAAGCACAAGCTCTCCCAACTAACGATGCACGAGTTGTAGTCAACTTTTTAAAACGTCTTTTTGCAAGGTTTGGAACACCGAAAGCTTTAATAAGTGATCGGGGTACTCATTTCTGTAATAATCAACTTGAGAAAGTTCTTAAAAGATATGGAGTAACTCATAAAATCTCCACCGCATATCATCCACAAATAAGTGGACAAGTTGAAAATACCAACCGAGCTTTAAAACGTATTCTAGAGAAAACCGTAGGATCAAATCCGAAGGAATGGTCCATTAAATTGGAGGATGCACTCTGGGCTTTTAGAACAGCCTACAAAACTCCAATTGGAACCACACCTTTTAGACTTGTTTATGGAAAAGCATGTCATCTTCCAGTAGAAATTGAACACAAAGCATTTTGGGCTTTGAAGACATGTAATCTTGATTTACATGAAGCCGGACGTCTACGATTAAGTCAACTAAACGAATTAGAAGAATTAAGACATGAAGCATACGAAAATTCGTTAATCTATAAAGAAAGAACGAAGAAATGGCATGATAAAAGAATCAGAAGTTCAAAAGAATTTAAAGAAGGAGACAGAGTTCTTCTTTTCAATTCACGATTCAAGCTATTTCCTGGAAAATTGAAATCAAGATGGTCTGGACCATTCATAGTCAAAAGAGTTTTCCCATACGGAACGATAGAATTAATAAATTCAAATGGGATTGAATTTAAAGTTAATGGTCACAGAGTTAAACATTACATACATGGTCCGATGGAAGTCGACAACGAAGTTAATCACAATTTCGACACCACAGCTAACTAAGTGTGGGGAGAATCAAGTCTTTAAAGGATAATATGTATTTCTGTAAGAGTTAGATTGTCTGTTTTCGTGTAGTTCTCGAAAATGGAACACGTATGGTCTTTCCCTAGCAGACCCTAAAGAACTAGTCTTCTCCCCCCATTCTGAATTTTTATTTTTTTTAGGTTTTTACAAAATGAAGACTGCCTGTGAACTAAACCATGGTCTAATGCTACACGCTTTGATCACTAAACGAAATAATGACATACTACCGAGCGAATTAGTATCAGTAATCAGAGAAAGAATGGACGGAGTTAGAAAAGAATCCAGATGCGAAGATAATAAGTTACAATTTGGTAAAGGAAAATCAAAATCCGCAGCAAAAAGAAGAGCACGACACCTAGAAAGATGTCACAAATGCGGAAAATGGTCACATGGAGGTAAATGTTCAAATAATCAAACCTATTCAAATACCGAATTTGTTACTTTATGCAGAGACGGACCGTTCATATGTTTAGAATAAAAGATACTGAATGCTCGAGGTTACGCCTATGCAGCCATGGAAAACCAATTAAACCGACTATCTTATGAATGGAATAGATCATATAACTAAGAAATCTATTCCACAGGTATGTCTGTACAGTTTTTTATTTTTATTTTTATTTTTAACCTTTTGATAATAAACGCTAATTTGTTCGCTAAAAAGTATTAAATTGGTATTAAATAAAATTAGGTTTGGCGACCGAAATTATTGATATCATTCAAAATTTTATTACATCACTGCGAAATTTAACGTTTATTCTTAAGGTATAAATATCTTTAATCAATCAACCCAAAATATTTCAAAAATTCGTCATGAGTTAAATTAGGTCTTGAAACCGAAATTACTTTACCGAAAAGAGGGGCGCATATTTTTGATAATATTTGATTGATTAAAGTGGGATAAAAAGACAAAAAGATTTTTAAATTTATTTTTACCATGTTTTTAAAATTAATATTTAAATCTTAAATTAATATTGTAAACTTTATAAAAACAATATATTTAAAATTGTAAATATTTGAAAAATTAATATAAGTTTGGTATGAATTTATAATATGAATTTTTAAATTAAGTTTGATGTGAATTTTTAATTTTTAAAATATTAATTTTTAATTTTATGCATTTCAAATTTTAAGTTTGGTGTGATTTTTTTTATTAATTTTGAATTTTATTTTTATGTTGTGTGAATTTAAAAACGCAAATTTACTTTATCTCATTAAGTTAAGAATATGATTTTTAAAATTCATCGTAAGTTGAAGACTAGGTCTTTGAACCGAAATTGCTTTACCCGAGGGAGAGACGAGAACTTTTATTATCATTATTTTTAATCTTATTGAATTAGAGTATGCCAAAAACATTGAAAAAACCCAAAAATCTTAGCTTTTAAAACAATCGCTACAAAAAGACAAATTTTAAAATTTTGTCGAAGGACGGACTAGGACATCGATCCGAAACGACCTCGTCCTAAATAACAAGGGAAACAAAATTTTAAAATTAATTTCTTAATTGTTTTATAAGTTAAAGATTATAAAAAAAAAAAAAAAAAAAAAAAAAAAAGAGCAAACTCCGCGACTCGCGGAGTTTGAAGTACAAAACCTCCGCGACTCGCGGAGGGACCAAAACCCAGAAAAAAAATAAAAGAGCTGCACGAACTGATCAGCTCCCCCACACAAAAACACCCAAAAACACTGCGAAAAGAGCTGCGCAAAAACACGAAAAAAACCCCCCAAAATCACAATTTTTAACCGTTAATCACCAAATCTTTTGCTAAAATCATGTTGAGAAGGATGCTATCTAAGAACTACTCAAGAAAAACGGTAAATTTCTACACCTAAACACCATTTAATTCAAAATTAGGTGTTCTTGAGCTAATTTTTCCCCAATTTGATTTTGATGCTTTTTAGTGTAATTAGACTTAAATTGTTTATGTATTATGCTTGTATAACCTAGATTGATGCTGTTTAACATGATTAGAAGCCTTAAACTTCAAATTTTGAGTAATCTAGGGTTTGTGTTCTTGAGCAATTTGGGGCTTTTTGATATAAACAGGTTATGGCCGATTTTTGTCATGAATTATTGCTAAATTGAGTAGTGTAACATGTCTAGGTAGTTAAATGATCCAAACTTTGAGCCTAAACATGATTTTGAGAATTAAAGTGGACTTTTTCAAGTCCAAAATTCATGAACTTGATTTTTGAAAGATAATGCCATTTGAGACTTGTTTGATTGTTAGTAATGATTATTTTGACATGTTATTTGAGTTGAATGCTTATGAACTTGGCGAAAATTTTCGTATATGCTTATTTGAAAAAGTGTAGATTTGATAAAAATGTGAAAATAAGCTTAAGTTTGATATAAATTGATAATGTCATTGTAATTATTTTGATTGATGATTTTGCTGACACTAATGCATATTTGGATGCACAAAATTTGTGTTTGATGTGTTTTGCAGAATGAAAGGGGTGAATCTTCATCCCAAGCCCGCAATGCTCCTGCTGAGAATTTGGAACAACAAGAGGTAGATAACTACTACAAGCAGGATGTACCTCATCCAGTCATGACCTTTTCCGATATGCATTTGGAAGAGTTGCACCCGAACCTGAGATTTGACAGACTTTGGATAGATTATCCAAAATATCAACGGGGTTTGCATACTCTTCACTCTAAGGTTGTTGAGGTACCGAGGGTCATAGAATGGGGACCCTTAGAAGCTGTAGAATTGGCCGGGCCAATTAGGGAATTACTTGTACAAAGGTATGGTAATTCTTCTTTTAATGACTGGATATGTTTATTCACCATACGCAGACCTGTATATAAAGTATGGTGTGAAGAGTTGTTATGTAGTATAGAGTTGAATGATCGGGTAGCTAGTTTAACCGATCGTTCTTTTATTAGATTTTTGTTAGGCGGTTCGATGCGCCACATGTCTTTACTGGACATGGCTCAGGCTTTACGTATATATACGCCTGAGGAGTTAGCGTCTGCCGATTGTAGAGGATTGATACTAAACGGTAGAAAGATAGATGAGAATTTTGATACACACGGTGTGTGGAGTCAAATGACAAGCCATCACCGTTTCAAAGGGGGAAACTACTCTTATTTGGATATAGATAGAGCCGAATTAAGAGTGATACATAGGTTTTTAGCTAATTCGATTACACAAAGGGGTAAGAACAAAGAAAAAGTAAATGAACAAGATTTGTTTTACCATATGTGTATTCGAGACCCACAGAGCGCTGTAAGTATACCATATTGTGTGGGTTATTATTTATCAGCTATGGTTCGGGGGATGCGTCCACATAGCATAATAGGAGGTGGTATTTTTATTACTTTGATTGGTGAATATCTCGGTGTGGATATAAGTCGGGGGGGATTATTACTAGAAGAGCCGGAACCCCGCGACACTATAGGTTTAAATGTATACCATGGTGCGAAAGTTTTGAAGAGGCGAAATAACGCCGCAGTACGATACCATGGTAGACATCCACAGGTGGAGAGAAACCAGGAGCAAGGTAATGTAGGAGGGGGGAATGAGATGCAAGAGATGCATAGGTTTATAGCTTCTCAGGAATACGAAAATGCTAGACAGAGAGCATTTGAAGATTGGCAAGTTCATCAGAACCAAATCATAGCGCATTGCCAACATATAGGTAGAAACTATATTCCTACACCGAAACCCGTCTTCCCTCCTTGGTCGATAGAGATGCAGCCACCATATCCTACGTATGACCCTGCCGAAGCATTCTATAGCACTTATGGTTATGCCTGGAACCCCTATTGGTACCAATATCATCCTTAGTTTACTTATTATTTTTTTTTATTATTTTGTAATTTGTAATTATTGATACATTTAATATTTTTGTTAATATTGTAATCATTTTTATAATTATCTAACTTTTATTCTTAGATTTTAATAATTTTTGAACGTGGGGTAATATACCAAACTTCAAAAATATGTATATATGTTTGCAGTTTATCTTATGTACACAACAGGGTAAAACAACGCATTTTCAAAGACTGGCATTAAGTTCAGCAAAAGCAACTAATTTTGACGACAAGATGCAAAATATATGTGAAATAACAACAAGACGGAATGAACAAATGATGTGCACCATTTATCATTCAGCAAACAAACGCCAATATATTTGGAAACTTTGGTAAAATTTAATCATTTTCACACAAATCACCCTCAATAATTTAAATTGTTACTGATTTCTTGCAAATGAGGGCATTGCAAGATCTTAAGTGTGGGAAGGGGTTAAATTCTTTCGGATTTTAAAATTTTTTACTTTATACACTTGGTTACCATTAAAAATACTAGTAAAGCAGTAGTTGTATTAGAATCTAGTGCTCTCTGATAAAAAAGAACAGCCCTAGTCTTATATACTGACTACCCAATTCTAGTAAAATTTTTCAATTAAATGAATTCAAATCATGTTTATACATATTTATGAACGATAAAACTAGGTTTTAACACCGAAATTATTGTTATCTCAGAAAGAATATAAATTAAGAAACAAACTAAAATGTCAAAATTCATTTAAAATGGAATAGAGGACGATAAAAAGGAAAATAAAAGCCAAGTGTGGGAAAATTTACCAAGTTATTTTAAACATATGTCACATATATCTGTAACAAATAACTGAAAATACTTTTGCTTTGGACTAAACTAAACTGTTTTACCCAATGAAAGAAAAGAAGAGATGGATCTACACGATGAATCAATTCCATCATTAAAAGGAAGTAAAGTCTTCCGAAAAAGAAACGCGCTTCTTGATTTAGGTCATGAAGTTGTCGTCCAGACCAGCTGTAGGTTGACGAAAAATCTAGAAAAGTCATCTCTAAAATCAGCAGGAAATCCACGGACCTCAGCATTAAACAGGGTCGCCAAGTGGTCAGATTTATCCTAACCATGAGAAGGATTTATCTCGTACAATGAGGGGGCACCATGCAAATTAGCTGGATAAGACTAATGAATCAGATCCCCAGAAAGGATAATCTCCTTAAAGATTAAAAATCAGCTTTTAAGACTGATATTACTCAATCCTAGAGATTGACCTTAAAGATTGAGAATTCAAACTCATGGAATTCAATGATATCTAAACTCGAGCTTAAACGAGAAAATATTTTGATCAAAATTACAAACCGATTTGTTTTCTGAAAACCCTATTTTCAATGCGTTCATTACCATTGAACGTAAAATCCTAGGAATTCACCTGGAATTCATTAGGTCACCTGAACTAAATCGGGTGTCAACCGTAAGAACGGTGGTTGCATAGCATGGTCAAAGACAGGACCTTGTGCCAGACCGAAAAATTATAAGAGTGAGCTTTACTATTGCTCCTACCAAGGATAGTAATTGCGTTCGACACGTTATAGACCATAATCAAAAGCATGTCACGGGACATTGCCTTAACAGTTGCTTGTTCAACGCTTTCCTTTATAACCGGACGGTAGTTTACCGAAAGGTAATATACGGGACAAGTAAACTGGATGTGTTGCTTTCCAAATACAAGGTTAGCAAGTGGGTGACACAAAACCGCAAGTTTTGAGCTAAAATTTTCAAATCTGAAACCCACCAAACCCACAAAAATATTTTGCAAACACCGGTAAAGGGTTATTCCGAAAAACTTACCTAGGGTAAAAAAACTAGGTTTAATTTTCAAAAGATCAAATGTTTTCATAAAGATCCAATTTCCTTAATGGATCTAAATTTTTATAGTCATGTGGGACTGTAAACCATATCGTTACTACCATTGTTTATACCGCCGTATAGAAATCACTGATGTACAAAGTGTGAAGAATAAAGAAGTGATTCTAGTATTTCAAGACAATATTGCTTGAGGACAAGCAACGCTCAAGTGTGGGAATATTTGATAATGCTAAAAACGAACATATATTTCATAGCATTATTCCTCAAGAAAGACAAGCTTTTAGTTGCAATTGTTCTATTTACAAGTGATAATCGTTTAAATAATAAAAGGTGAAGACAAAAGACAGATTCGACGAATTGAAGACGCAAACGACCAAAAAGCTCAAAAGTACAAAAGACAATCAAAAAGGTTCCAATTATTGATAAGAAACGTCTCGAAATCACAAGAGTACAAGATTCAAAACGCAAAGTACAAGATATTAAATTATACGCGAGGACGTTCGAAAATCCGGAACCGGGACCAGAGTCAACTCTTAACGCTCGACGCAACGGACTAAAAATTACAAGTTAACTATGTATATAAATATAATATAATATATAATTAATTATATTAATTATATATATATTATATATATATATTAAAAACCGTCGGCAGAGAAAACTCCAAGGACTGAGCTGTAATTTCTATCTCCGCGACTCGCGGAGTTTGAAGGGCATTTTGCCGCGAGTCGCGGAGCCCCAATTTTCAACTCTGGCTATAAAGCAAACCGAATTCTGATCAAATTTCATATCTTATTTCAATCTCTCTCTCAATATATACGTAATATATATATATAATTTATATTTTAATTTTAATTTTAATTTTAAATCCTAATAATAAGGGTATGTTAGCGAATGTTGTAAGGGTGTAAGTCGAAATTCTGTCCGTGTAACGCTACGCTATTTTTAATCATTGTAAGTTATGTTCAACCTTTTTATATTAATGTCTCGTAGCTAAGTTATTATTATGCTTATTTAAAACGAAGTAATCATGATGTTGGGCTAATTACTAAAATTGGGTAATTGGGCTTTGTACCATAATTGGGGTTTGGACAAAAGAACGACACTTGTGGAAATTAGACTATGGGCTATTAATGGGCTTTATATTTGTTTAACTAAATGAAAGTTTGTTAATGTTAATATAAAGATTTACAATTGGGCGTCCCTATAAATTACCATATACACTCGATCGGACACGATGGGCGGGGTATTTATATGTACGAATAATCGTTCATTTAACCGGACACGGGAATGGATTAATAGCCACTAGAATAATTAAAACAGGGGTGAAATTACATTCAAGGGTAATTGGTGTAATTGTTAACAAAGTAGTAAAACCTTGGTTTACACGCAGTCGATAACCTGGTGTATTCATTAAACAAAGTATTAAAACCTTGTTACAATTCGAATCCCCAATTAGTTGGAATATTTAACTTCGGGTATAAGAATAATTTGATGAGGACACTCGCATTTTATATTTATGACTGATGGACTGTTATGGACAAAAACCAGACGGACATATTAAATAATCCAGGACAAAGGACAATTAACCCATGGGCATAAAACTAAAATCAACACGTCAAACATCATGATTACGGAAGTTTAAATAAGCATAATTCTTTTATTTCATATTTAATTTCCTTTATTTTATATTTAATTGCACTTCTAATTATCGCACTTTTATTTATTGTTATTTAATCGCATTTTTATTTATCGTGCTTTTTAATTATCGCAATTTTATTTTATCGCATTTTTATTACTCGCAATTTCATTATCGTTATTTACTTTACGCTTTAATTTAAGTCTTGTATTTATTTAATATTTTACATTAGGTTTTAACTGCGACTAAAATCTTAAAATCGACAAACCGGTCATTAAACGGTAAAAACCCCCCTTTATAATAATAATATTACTTATATATATATTTGTATTTTTATAAAAGTAAACTAATATAGCGTTGAGCTTTGTTTAAAGATTTCCCTGTGGAACGAACCGGACTTACTAAAAACTACACTACTGTACGATTAGGTACACTGCCTATAAGTGTTGTAGCAAGGTTTAAGTATATCCATTCTATAAATAAATAAATATCTTGTGTAAAATTGTATCGTATTTAATAGTATTTTCTGCTAAAATTAATAACTATTTTATATACCCCTCGCTTCACATCAGGGGCCATTTCCCTAATTCTTAGGCTACCAAGCTAAAAAGGGGCATATTCGGTTCGATAATCCAACATAGAAAGTATTTTCGATTACTTGTGTCTATTTTGTAAAACATTTATAAAATCGCATGTATTCTCATCCCAAAAAAAATAATAGATTTTAAAAGTGAGACTATAACTCACTTTCACAGATTTTTACTTCGTCGGGAAGTAAGACTTGGCCACTGGTCCATTCACGAACCTATAACAAATATGTACATATATATCAAAGTATGTTCAAAATATCTTTACAACATTTTTAATACATTTTGATGTTTTAAGTTTATTAAGTCAGCTGTCCTCGTTAGTAACCTACAACTAGTTGTCCATAGTTAGATGTACAGAAATAAATCGTTATATATTATCTTGGATCAATCCACGACCCAGTGTATACACGTCTCAGGCTAGATCACAACTCAAAGTATATATAATTTTGGAATCAACCTCAACCCTGTATAGCTAACTCTAACATTACTGCATATAGAGTGTCTATGGTTGTTCCAAATAATATATATACATGGGTCGATATGATATGTCAAAACATTTGCATACGTATCTATGGTATCCCAAAATTACATAATATATTAGAATACATGTATAATACAATATAAGTTAGCTAGGATATGATTTGTATAGAATTGTTACAATATTTCCCGTAACTACAACAATCAAAAAATATCCAATCTTGTTTTACCCATAACTTCTTCGTTTTAAATCCGTTTTGAGTGAATCAAATTGCTATGGTTTTATATTGAACTCTATTTTATGAATCTAAATAGAAAAAGTATAGGTTTATAGTCAGAAATACAGATTACAAGTCATTTTTGTAAAGGTAGTCATTTCAGTCGAAAGAACGACGTCTAGATGACCATTTTGGAAAACATACTTCCACTTTGAGTTTAACCATGATTTTTGGATATAGTTTCATGTTCATAAGAAAATTCATTTTTCCAGAATAACAACTTTTAAATCAAAGTTTATCATAGTTTTTAATTAACTAACCCAAAACAGCCCGCGGTGTTACTACGACGACGTATGTCCGGTTTTACGGTGTTTTCGTGTTTCCAGGTTTTAAATCATTAAGTTAGCATATCATATAGATATAGAACATGTGTTTAGTTGATTTTAAAAGTCAAGTTAGAAGGATTAACTTTTGTTTGCGAACAAGTTTAGAATTAACTAAACTATGTTCTAGTGATTTCAAGTTTAAACCTTCGAATAAGGTAGTTTTATATATATGAATCGAATGATGTTATGAAGATCATTACTATCTCAGGTTTTGTGGATAAACCTACTGGAAATGAGAAAAATAGATCTAGCTTCAAAGGATCCTTGGATGGCTTGAAAGTTCTTGAAGCAGAATCATGACACGAAAACAAGTTCAAGTAAGATTTCCACTCGAAATAAGATTGTTATAGTTATAGAAATTGAATCAAAGTTTGAATATGAGTATTACCTTGTATTAAAAAGATATCTTACTGTAAATAATAAAGATTTCTTGAGGTTGGATGATCACTTTACAAGCTTGGAAGTAAGCTAGCAAACTTGGAAGTATTCTTGATTTTATGAAACTAGAACATATAGAATTTATGAAGGACACTTAGAACTTGAAGATAGAACTTGAGAGAGATCAATTAGATGAAGAAAATTGAAGAATGAAAGTGTTTGTAGGTGTTTTTGGTCGTTGGTATATGGATTAGATATAAAGGATGTGTAATTTTGTTTACATGTAAATAAGTCATGAATGATTACTAATATTTTTGTAATTTTATGAGATATTTCATGCTAGTTTCCAAATGATGGTTCCCACATGTGTTAGGTGACTCACATGGGCTGCTAAGAGCTGATCATTGGAGTGTATATACCAATAGTACATACATCTAAAAGCTGTGTATTGTACGAGTACGAATACGGGTGCATACGAGTAGAATTGTTGATGAAACTGAACGAGGATGTAATTGTAAGCATTTTTGTTAAGTAGAAGTATTTTGATAAGTGTCTTGAAGTCTTTAAAAATTGTATGAATACATATTAAAACACTACATGTATATACATTTTAACTGAGTCGTTAAGTCATCGTTAGTCGTTACATGTAAATGTTGTTTTGAAACCTTTAGGTTAACGATCTTGTTAAATGTTGTTAACCCATTGTTTATTATATCTAAAGAGATGTTAAATTATTACATTATCATGATATTATGATGTATTAATATATCTTAATATATATATATATATATATATATATATATATATATATATATATATATATATATATATATATATATATATATATATATTTAAATGTCGTTACAACGATAATCGTTACATATATGCCTCGTTTCGAAATCCTTAAGTTAGTAGTCTTGTTTTTACATATGTAGTTCATTGTTAATATACTTAATGATATGTTTACTTATCATAATACCATGTTAACTATATATATATATATATCCATATATATAACATCATATAGTTTTTACAAGTTTTTACAAGTTTTAACGTTCGTGAATCACCGGTCAACTTGGGTGGTCAATTGTCTATATGAAACCTATTTCAATTAATCAAGTCTTAACAAGTTTGATTGCTTAACATGCTGAAAACACTTAATTATGTAAATAACAATTTCATTTAATATATATAAACATGGAAAAGTTCGGGTCACTACATAATAGACCACAAGATATCATATTTCCATTTCTTGTAAACAACATGCATGCATAAAAATTATTCATATGGATTGAACACCTGGTAATCGACATTAACAAGATGCATATAAGAATATCCCCTATCATTCTGGGACATCCATCGGACATGATAAAACAACATCGAAGTACTAAAGCATCCGCAACCATGGATGGGGTTTGTTAGGCCCAATAGATCTATCTTTAGGATTCGCGTCAATTAGTACATCGATTTACTAATTTTTAGGCTACCAAGCAAAAAGGGGCATATTCGGCTTCTATCATTCACCCATAGAATGTAGTTTCGATTACTTGTGTCTATTTTGTAAAACATTTATAAAACTGCATGTATTCTCATCCCAAAAATATTAGATTTTAAAAGTGGGACTATAACTCACTTTTACAGATTTTTACTTTGCCGGAAATAAGACTTGGCCACTGGTCGATTCACGAACCTATAACAAATATGTACATATAAATCAAAGTATGATCAAAATACATTCACAACATTTTTAATACGTTTTAACGATTTAAGTTTATTAAGTCAGCAGTCCTCGTTAGTAACCTCTAACTAGTTGTCCACAGTTAGATGTACAGAAATAAATCAATATATATATTATCTCGAATCAATCCACGACCCAGTGTCTACAAGTCTCAGACTCGATCACAACTCAAAGTATATATATTATTTTGAAATCAACCTTAACCATGTATAGCTAACTCAAACATTACTGCATATAGAGTGTTTATGGTTGTTCCAAATAATATATATAGATGGGTCGATATGATATGTAAAAATATTGTATACGTGTCTATGGTATTCCAAGATTACATAATATATATTAGAATACATGTATAATACAATATAAGTTGGTTAGGTTATGATTTGAATAGATTTGTTACAAATTTTACGTAGCTACAACTAGCAAAATTATCCAATCTTGTTTCACCCATAACTTCTTCGTTTTAAATCCGTTTTGAGTGATTCAAGTTGCTATGGTTTCATATTTAACTTAAGTTTATGAATCTAAACAGAAAAAGTATAACTTTATATTCGGAAATACAAGTTACAAGTCGTTTTTGTAAAGGTAGTCATTTCAGTCGAAAGAACGACGTCTAGATGACCATTTTGGAAAACATACTTTCACTTTGAGTTTAACCATGATTTTTGGATATAGTTTATGTTCATAAGAAAAATCATTTTTTCAGAAGAATAGATTTTAAATCAAAGTTTATCATAGTTTTTAATTATCCAAACCAAAACAGCCCCCGGTTTTACTACGACGGCGTATATCCGGTTTTACGGTGTTCTTCGTGTTTCCAGGTTTTAAATCATTAAGTTAGCATATCATATAGATATAGAACATGTGTTTAGTTAATTTTAAAAGTTAATTTAGAAGGATTAACTTTGTTTACAAACAAGTTTAGAATATACCAAACTATGTTCTAGTGATTACAAGTTTAAATCTTCGAATAAGATAGTTATATATATATATGAATTGAATGATGTTATGAACATCATTACTACCTAGATTTTAGTAGGTAAACCTACTGAAAGTGACAAGAAATGATCTATCTTCAAAGGATCTTGGATGGCTTGAAAGTTCTTGAAGTAGGATCATGACACAAAAACAAGTTCAAGTAAGATTTTTACTCGAATTAAGATAGTTTATAGTTATAGAAATTGAATCAAAGTTTGAATATGAATATTACCTTAAATAAGAAAGATAACCTACTGTAAAGAACAAAGGTTTCTTGAACTTAGATGATTACTTGGAATGGATTAGAAAGCTTGAAAGTAAACTAGTAAACTTGAAAGGATTTTTGAATTGTTCTTGAAGTGTTCTGTAAGACCCAAATTGTAGTGACCCGAACTTTTCCATGTTTATATATATTAATTGAGATTGATATTTACATGATTAAATTTTTCCAACATGTTAAGCAATCAAACTTGTTAAGACTTGATTAATTGAAATATATTTCATATAGACAATTGACCACCCAAGTTGACAGGTGATTCACGAACGTTAAAACTTGTAAAAATTATATGATGACATATATATGGATATATATATATATATATAGTTAACATGATACTATGATAAGTAAACATATCATTAAGTATATTAACAATGAACTACATATGTAAAAACAAGACTACTAACTTAATGATTTTTAAACGAGACATATATGTAACGATTATCGTTGTACAGACATTTAATGTATATATATCATATTAAGAGATATTCATACATGATAATATCATGATAATATAATAATTTAAAATCTCATTTGATATTATAAACATTGGGTTAACAACAATTAACAAGATCGTTAACCTAAAGGTTTCAAAACAACACTTACATGTAACGACTAACGTTGACTTAACGACTCAGTTAAAATGTATATACATGTAGTGTTTTAATATGTATTTATACACTTTCGAAAGACTTCAATACACTTATCAAAATACTTCTACTTAACAAAAATGCTTACAATTACATCCTCGTTCAGTTTCATCAACAATTCTACTCGTATGCACCCGTATTCGTACTCGTACAATACACAGCTTTTAGATGTATGTACTATTGGTATATACACTCTAATGATCAGCTCTTAGCAGCCCATGTGAGTCACCTAACATATGTGGGAACCATCATTTGGCAACTAGCATGAAATATCTCATAAAATTACAAAAATATGAGTAATCATTCATGACTTATTTACATGAAAACAAAATTACATATCCTTTATATCTAATCCATACACCAACGACCAAAAACACCTACAAACACTTTCATTCTTCAATTTTCTTCATCTAATTGATCTCTCTCAAGTTCTATCTTCAAGTTCTAAGTGTTCTTCATATATTCTACAAGTTCTAGTTACATAAAATCAAGAATACTTTCAAGTTTGCTAGCTCACTTCCAATCTTGTAAGGTGATCATCCAACCTCAAGAAATCTTTGTTTCTTACAGTAGGTTATCATTCTAATACAAGGTAATAATCATATTCAAACTTTGGTTCAATTTCTATAACTATTACAATCTTATTTCAAGTGATGATCTTACTTGAACTTGTTTTCATGTCATGATTCTGCTTCAAGAACTTCGAGCCATCCAAGGATCCGTTGAAGCTAGATCCATTTTTCTCTTTTCTAATAGGTTTATCCAAGGAACTTAAGGTAGTAATGATGTTCATAACATCATTCGATTCATACATATAAAGCTATCTTATTCGAAGGTTTAAACTTGTAATCACTAGAACATAGTTTAGTTAATTCTAAACTTGTTCGCAAACAAAAGTTAATCCTTCTAACTTGACTTTTAAAATCAACTAAACACATGTTATATATCTATATGATATGCTAACTTAATGATTTAAAACCTGGAAACACGAAAAACACAGTAAAACCGGATTTACGCCGTCGTAGTAACACCGCGGGCTGTTTTGGGTTAGTTAATTAAAAACTATGATAAACTTTGATTTAAAAGTTGTTATTCTGGGAAAATGATTTTTATTATGAACATGAAACTATATCCAAAAATTATGGTTAAACTCAAAGTGGAAGTATGTTTTCTAAAATGGTCATCTAGACGTCGTTCTTTCGACTGAAATGACTACCTTTACAAAAACGACTTGTAACTTATTTTTCTGACTATAAACCTATACTTTTTCTGTTTATATTCATAAAATATAGTTCAATATGAAACCATAGCAATTTGATTCACTCAAAACGGATTTAAAATGAAGAAGTTATGGGTAAAACAAGATTGGATAATTTTTCTCATTTTAGCTACGTGAAAATTGGTCACAAATCTATTTCAACCATAACTTAATCAACTTGTATTGTATATTATGTAATCTTGAGATACCATAGACACGTATACAATGTTTCGACCTATCATGTCGACACATCTATATATATTTCGGAACAACCATAGACACTCTATATGTGAATGTTGGAGTTAGCTATACAGGGTTGAGGTTGATTCCAAAATATATATAGTTTGAGTTGTGATCAATACTGAGATACGTATACACTGGGTCGTGGATTGATTCAAGATAATATTTATCGATTTATTTCTGTACATCTAACTGTGGACAACTAGTTGTAGGTTACTAACGAGGACAGCTGACTTAATAAACTTAAAACATCAAAATATATTAAAAGTGTTGTAAATATATTTTGAACATACTTTGATATATATGTATATATTGTTATAGGTTCGTGAATCAACCAGTGGCCAAGTCTTACTTCCCGACGAAGTAAAAATCTGTGAAAGTGAGTTATAGTCCCACTTTTAAAATCTAATATTTTTGGGATGAGAATACATGCAGGTTTTATAAATGATTTACAAAATAGACACAAGTACGTGAAACTACATTCTATGATTGAATTATCGAAATCGAATATGCCCCTTTTTATTAAGTCTGGTAATCTAAGAATTAGGGAACAGACACCCTAATTGACGCGAATCCTAAAGATAGATCTATTGGGCCTAACAAACCCCATCCAAAGTACCGGATGCTTTAGTACTTCGAAATTTATATCATATCCGAAGGGTGTCCCGGAATGATGGGGATATTCTTATATATTCATCTTGTTAATGTCGGTTACCAGGTGTTCACCATATGAATGATTTTTATCTCTATGTATGGGATGTGTATTGAAATATGAAATCTTGTGGTCTATTATTATGATTTGATATATATAGGTTAAACCTATAACTCACCAACATTTTTGTTGACGTTTTAAGCATGTTTATTCTCAGGTGATTATTAAGAGCTTCCGCTGTCGCATACTTAAATAAGGACGAGATTTGGAGTCCATGCTTGTATGATATTGTGTAAAAACTGCATTCAATAAACTTATTTTGTTGTAACATATTTGTATTGTAAACCATTATGTAATGGTCGTGTGTAAACAAGATATTTTAGATTATCATTATTTGATAATCTACGTAAAGCTTTTTAAACCTTTATTGATGAAATAAAGGTTATGGTTTGTTTTAAAATGAATGCAGTCTTTGAAAAACGTCTCATATAGAGGTCAAAACCTCGCAACGAAATCAATTAATATGGAACGTTTTTAATCAATAAGAACGGGACATTTCAGTTGGTATCCGAGCGTTGGTCTTAGAGAACCAGAATTTTGAATTAGTGTGTCTTATCTAGTTTGTTAGGATGCATTAGTGAGTCTGGACTTCGACCGTGTTTACTTGAAAAATGATTGCTTAACAAATTTTGTTGGAAACTATATATTTTTTAACATGTGAATATTATGTGATATATTAATCTCTTAACGCGTTAGATATTATGTGATAGATGTCTACCTCTAGAACAAGTCCCATTGACTCACCTAATAATAATAAAGAGTCAAATGTAAATTGGAATGATTCGTGGACTGATTCACAAGTTCCCGAAGAGGAACCGGAAGAAGAGTCGGAACCGGAAGAAGAATCGGAACCGGATTAAGAAATAGAACCGGTGGGGGAAATAATAAAACGGTTAAGTAAAAGAAAATCCTCAACCAACCGACCAAGGTTAATTATGGTCAATGGTGTTTCCGCCAAGGAAGCAAAATATTGGGAGGATTACCAATTCTCTGATGAATCGGGTTCCGACGAGAATTCCGATGATGTTATAGAAATTACCCCAACTGAATTTAAAAAGGCAAAAGAAAATAATACGGGAAAGGGCATAAAAATAGAGAAATCTAATTCCAACCTCGATGAACTTTATATGTATCGTCAACCCCCGAAGTCCTTAAGTTGTAACAATGACCCTGGAACCTCTAAACCACCAGGTTTTTCTAAACCAATGTGGATAACGACGGCTCGTATTAGGGGAACATCATATATCCCTAGAAACTTGGCAAAATGAACCAAAACCGAAGAAGAAGAAATAAGCGAGTCGGAATAAGATAGTTGTATTCGTGTGGTGTAATATAAGTAATATAGTGTGCTTATGCTTTATGATATATGTAAAAATTGCTTGTATTAATAAGTATTTTTTTTATGAATTTAACTCTTGTCTATTTTACAGTATAAAAACACAAAATGGATAGACAACCCAATATTTTAAGAGACCTACCCGGAGACATGATTGATGAAATCTTGTCTAGAGTCAGTCAGAATTCTTCGGCACAACTATTTAAGGCGAGATCAGTTTGTAAAACATTCGAAGAACGTTCCAAGAATGCCTTGGTTTATAAAAGGCTTTCGTTCGAAAGATGGGGGATATCACATTGGGAAATCCATAAGTTACGATGTGTTTACTTTGACGCATATATTGCGGGGAACCCAAATGCTATTTTACGCAATTGGTTAAGAAATTATTTTGACTCAATATATCCGAATATTGGACTTCGTGATTTAGAAAAAGCAGCTAACATGCAACATAAAGAAGCATGTTATGCTTACGGATTAGTAATGTTCGCTTCTCACCAAAGTGAGAACAAGAACATCGGCCTACAACTATTAAACAAAACGTTCCCACAAGTGACGGAGTCGGTAATTGGGGTAAGAAATGACGTTTTTAGATTGTTACGGGACTGTTGGACATTACGTAACCCTCGTCCCTTTGACGACGTTACAACACGCTGTCTTATCAACGGCCATAACGGTTATGTTCCACAAGACCAAGGATGGGAAGTAATCCTAGTAAAACCAGAATGCATGACTTGTTTCTGGACGTATGAATTACGTGTCTTTATTGCCTTTGCTGAACGACTTGTGTACTAGCTAGAATTATCTTCACAACCATCTTGTATCAAATTTATTGTGTGCTATATTTCATGCTATATGTAAAATAAGCGGTATTGTAAGTTTGTAAAATATTGTGTAAAAGTTTGAACGCGAAATATTATTATAATCAGTTTTTCATATAGAATTGTAGTAGTTGAATTGTATATTAGCTACTAAGTATGAACTTAACGGGTAGGTACTACCCGAATTTAAACTTATAAAACGCTAATATGAAGAAAAAGCTTTTATAAATGAGTTCATATTATGCTACGAAATACTATTAACTACTCTTAATATTCTGTATGATTAACTTGTTCCATTTGACTATTTGAAGGAAATGGCACCGACTACTCGACACACCGTGAATATGAATGAAGAGGAATTCCGTACTTTTCTAGCTTCAAACATAGCCGCAGTACAGGCTGCGCTACATACCAACAATAACCTTGGATCTAGCAGTACAGGAAATCGTGTAGGATGCACCTACAAAGAATTCACTGCCTGCTAACCTTTGGAATTTGATGGAACCGAAGGACCGATCGGATTGAAACGGTGGACCGAAAAGGTCGAATCGGTGTTTGCCATAAGTAAGTGTACTGAAGAGGACAAAGTGAAGTACGCTACGCATACCTTTACAGGTTCTGCGTTAACATGGTGGAATACCTATCTAGAGCAAGTGGGACAAGACGATGTGTACGCACTACCGTGGTCAGCATTCAAGCACTTGATGAACGAGAAGTACCGTCCCAGAACCGAGGTCAATAAGCTCAAGACAGAATTTAGAGGGTTACGAACCCAAGGATTTGATATTACCACGTACGAAAGATGATTCACAGAATTGTGCCTATTGTGTCCGGGAGCATTCGAAGATGAGGAAGAGAAGATCGACGCGTTTGTGAAAGGATTACCGGAAAGAATCCAAGAAGATATAAGTTCACACGAGCCCGCCTCCATACAACAGGCATGTAGAATGGCTCACAAACTAGTGAACCAGATTGAAGAAAGAATTAAAGAACAGACTGCTGAAGAGGCCAATGTGAAGCAAGTCAAAAGAAAGTGGGAGGAAAACGGTGATAAGAATCACCAATACAACAACAACAGCAATTACAACAATAATCGCAACAATTATCCCAACAATCGCAACATCAATCGCAACTACAACAAACGGCCCAACAACAACAACAACAACAACAACAACAACAACAACAACAACAACAACAACAACAACAAAACAATAGCTACAACAATCATCCCAACAACAATAATAACCGCAACAACAACAACAATCAGAAGCAGCTATGCCAAAGGTGTGAAAAGTATCACTCGGGGTTCTGCACCAAATTTTGTAACAAGTGTAAAAGAAATGGTCATAGCGCGGCGAAGTGTGAGGTCTACGGACCAGGAGTTAACAGAACGAAAGGAACAAATGGTGTCGGAACGAGTAATGGCGGAGCAAGTAGTGTCGGAGCAAGTTATGCCAATGTAGTTTGTTATAAATGTGGAAAATCGGGCCACATTATTAGAAATTGCCCGAACCAGGAGAACACGAATGGACAAGGCCGCAGAAGAGTTTTCAATATTAATGCGGCAGAGGCACAGGAAGACCCGGAGCTTGTTACGGGTACGTTTCTTATTGACAATAAATCTGCTTACGTTTTATTTGATTCGGGTGCGGATAGAAGCTATATGAGTAGAGATTTTTGTGCTAAATTAAGTTGTCCATTGACGCCTTTGGATAGTAAATTTTTACTCGAATTAGCAAATGGTAAATTAATTTCAGCAGATAATATATGTCGGAATCGAGAAATTAAACTGGTTAGCGAAACATTTAAGATTGATTTGATACCAGTAGAGTTAGGGAGTTTTGATGTGATAATCGGTATGGACTGGTTGAAAGAAGTGAAAGCAGAGATCGTTTGTTACAAAAATGCAATTCGCATTATACGAGAAAAAGGAAAACCCTTAATGGTGTACGGAAAAAAGGGCAACACGAAGCTACATCTTATTAGTAATTTGAAGGCACAAAAACTAATAAGAAAAGGTTGCTATGCTGTTCTAGCACACGTCGAGAAAGTACAAACTGAAGAAAAGAGTATCAATGATGTTCCCATTGCAAAAGAATTTCTCGATGTATTTCCGAAAGAATTACCGGGATTACCCCCACATCGATCCGTTGAATTTCAAATAGATCTTGTACCAGGAGCTGCACCAATAGCTCGTGCTCCTTACAGACTCGCACCCAGCGAGATGAAAGAACTGCAAAGAGAATTACAAGAACTTTTAGAGCATGGTTTCATTCGACCAAGCACATCACCGTGGGGAGCTCCTGTTTTGTTTGTCAAGAAGAAAGATGGTACATTCAGGTTGTGTATCGACTACCGAGAGTTGAACAAACTTACCATCAAGAACCGCTACCCACTACCGAGAATCGACGACTTATTTGATCAACTACAAGGCTCGTCTGTTTATTCAAAGATTGACTTACGTTCCGGGTATCATCAAATGCGGGTGAAAGAAGATGATATTCCAAATACTGCTTTTAGAACACGTTACGGTCATTACGAGTTTATGGTCATGCCATTTGGTTTAACTAATGCACCAGCTGTATTCATGGACCTTATGAACCAAGTGTGTGGACCATACCTTGACAAGTTTGTCATTGTTTTCATTGATGACATACTTATTTACTCAAAGAATGACCAAGAACACGGTGAACATTTGAGAAAGGTGTTAGAAGTATTGAGGAAGGAAGAATTGTATGCTAAGTTTTCAAAGTGTGCATTTTGGTTGGAAGAAGTTCAATTCCTCGGTCACATAGTGAACAAAGAAGGTATTAAGGTGGATCCGGCAAAGATAGAAACTGTTGAAAAGTGGGAAACCCCGAAAACTCCGAAACACATACGCCAGTTTTTAGGACTAGCTGGTTACTACAGAAGGTTCATCCAAGACTTTTCCAGAATAGCAAAACCCTTGACTGCATTAATGCATAAAGGGAAGAAATTTGAATGGAATGATGAACAAGAGAAAGCGTTTCAGTTATTGAAGAAAAAGCTAACTACGGCACCTATATTGTCATTGCCTGAAGGGAATGATGATTTTGTGATTTATTGTGACGCATCAAAGCAAGGTCTCGGTTGTGTATTAATGCAACGAACGAAGGTGATTGCTTATGCGTCTAGACAATTGAAGATTCACGAACAAAATTATACGACGCATGATTTGGAATTAGGCGCGGTTGTTTTTGCATTAAAGACTTGGAGGCACTACTTATATGGGGTTAAAAGTATTATATATACCGACCACAAAAGTCTTCAACACATATTTAATCAGAAACAACTGAATATGAGGCAGCGTAGGTGGATTGAATTATTGAATGATTACGACTTTGAGATTCGTTACCACCCGGGGAAGGCAAATGTGGTAGCCGATGCCTTGAGCAGGAAGGACAGAGAACCCATTCGAGTAAAATCTATGAATATAATGATTCATAATAACCTTACTACTCAAATAAAGGAGGCGCAACAAGGAGTTTTAAAAATGGGAAATTTAAAGGATGAAATACCCAAAGGATCGGAGAAGCATCTTAATATTCGGGAAGAATGAACCCGGTATAGGGCTGAAAGGATTTGGGTACCAAAATTTGGAGATATGAGAGAAATGGTACTTAGAGAAGCTCATAAAACCAGATACTCAATACATCCTGGAACGGGGAAGATGTACAAGGATCTCAAGAAACATTTTTGGTGGCCGGGTATGAAAGCCGATGTTGCTAAATACGTAGGAGAATGTTTGACATGTTCTAAGGTCAAAGCTGAGCATCAGAAACCATCAGGTCTACTTCAACAACCCGAAATCCCAGAATGGAAATGGGAAAACATTACCATGGATTTCATCACTAAATTGCCAAGGACTGCAAGTGGTTTTGATACTATTTGGGTAATAGTTGATCGTCTCACCAAATCAGCACACTTCCTGCCAATAAGAGAAGATGACAAGATGGAGAAGTTAGCACGACTGTATTTGAAGGAAGTCGTCTCCAGACATGGAATACCAATCTCTATTATCTCTGATAGGGATGGCAGATTTATTTCAAGATTCTGGCAGACATTACAGCAAGCATTAGGAACTCGTCTAGACATGAGTACTGCCTATCATCCACAAACTGATGGGCAGAGCGAAAGGACGATACAAACGCTTGAAGACATGCTACGAGCATGTGTTATTGATTTCGGAAACAATTGGGATCGACATCTACCGTTAGCAGAATTTTCCTACAACAACAGCGACCATTCAAGCATTGAGATGGCGCCGTTTGAAGCACTTTTTGGTAGAAAGTGCAGGTCTCCGATTTGTTGGAGTGAAGTAGGGGATAGACAGATTACGGGTCCGGAGATTATACAAGAAACTACCGAGAAGATCATCCAAATTCAACAACGGTTGAAAACCGCCCAAAGTCGACAAAAGATCTACGCTGACATTAAAAGAAAAGATATAGAATTTGAAATTGGAGAGATGGTCATGCTTAAAGTTGCACCTTGGAAAGGCGTTGTTCGATTTGGTAAATGAGGGAAATTAAATCCAAGGTTTATTGGACCATTCAAGATTATTGATCGTGTCGGACCAGTAGCTTACCGACTTGAGTTACCTCAACAACTCGCGGCTGTACATAACACTTTCCACGTCTCGAATTTGAAGAAATGTTTTGCTAAAGAAGATCTCACTATTTCGTTAGATGAAATCCAAATAAAAGAAAAACTTCAATTCATCGAAGAACCCGTCGAAATAATGGATCGTGAGGTTAAAAGACTTAAGCAAAACAAGATACCAATTGTTAAGGTTCAATGGAATGCTCGTAGAGGACCCGAGTTCACCTGGGAGCGTAAAGATCAGATGAAGAAGAAATACCCGCATCTATTTCCAGAAGATTCGTCAACACCTTCAACAGCTTAAAATTTCGGGACGAAATTTATTTAACGGGTAGGTACTGTAGTGACCCGAACTTTTCCATGTTTATATATATTAATTGAGATTGATATTTACATGATTAAATGTTTCCAACATGTTAAGCAATCAAACTTGTTAAGACTTGATTAATTGAAATATGTTTCATATAGACAATTGACCACCCAAGTTGACAGGTGATTCACGAACGTTAAAACTTGTAAAAATTATATGATGACATATATATGGATATATATATAGTTAACATGATACTATGATAAGTAAACATATCATTAAGTATATTAACAATGAACTACATATGTAAAAACAAGACTACTAACTTAATGATTTTTAAACGAGACATATATGTAACGATTATCGTTGTACAGATATTTAATGTATATATATCATATTAAGAGATATTCATACATGATAATATCATGATAACATAATAATTTAAAATCTCATTTGATATTATAAACATTGGGTTAACAACAATTAACAAGATCGTTAACCTAAAGGTTTCAAAACAACACTTACATGTAACGACTAACGTTGACTTAACGACTCAGTTAAAATGTATATACATGTAGTGTTTTAATATGTATTTATACACTTTTGAAAGACTTCAATACACTTATCAAAATACTTCTACTTAACAAAAATGCTTACAATTACATCCTCGTTCAGTTTCATCAACAATTCTACTCGTATGCACCCGTATTCGTACTCGTACAATACACAGCTTTTAGATGTATGTACTATTGGTATATACACTCCAATTGAAATGTCCCGTTCTTATTGATTAAAAACGTTCCATAACTTTTTGACCGTAGCTCCGTTTTAGATGAATCAAATATCGTTGGAAACGTAATAAGATTTTCTTTCCAATGGTAAGGCTTTGAAACATCAACACAAACTTTATTTGGGGTTGAAAAGATACGTACACATCTTGTCACTTCAGACAACGTCCAGTCTCCTTCGACGTTCGAGCAAGCAACATGTACATGCTTCGTACACTTTATACACGCATCGTACACCATAAATACATTATGTACAATAAATATTTGTGAAATGTCCCGTTCTTATTGATTAAAAACGTTCCATATTAATTGATTTCGTTGCGAGGTTTTGACCTCTATATGAGACGTTTTTCAAGGACTGCGTTCATTTTAAAACAAACCATAACCTTTATTTCATCAATAAAGGTTTAAAAAAAGCTTTACGTAGATTATCAAATAATGATAATCTAAAATATCCTGTTTACACACGACCATTACATAATGGTTTACAATACAAATATGTTACAATAAAATAAGTTTCTTGAATGCAGTTTTTACACAATATCATACAAGCATGGACTCCAAATCTCGTCCTTATTTAAGTATGCGACAGCGGAAGCTCTTAATAATCACCTGAGAATAAACATGCTTAAAACGTCAACAAAAATGTTGGTGAGTTATAGGTTTAACCTATATATATCAAATCATAATAATAGACCACAAGATTTCATATTTCAATACACATCCCATACATAGAGATAAAAATCATTCATATGGTGAACACCTGGTAACCGACATTAACAAGATGCATATATAAGAATATTCCCATCATTCCGGGACACCCTTCGGATATGATATAAGTTTCGAAGAACTAAAGCATATATACATTAAATGTCTTTACAACGATTATTGCATACTTCGAAATTTATATCATATCCAAAGGGTGTCCCGGAATGATGGGGATATTCTTATATATGCATCTTGTTAATGTCGGTTACCAAGTGTTCACCATATGAATGATTTTTATCTCTTTGTATGGGATGTGTATTGAAATATGAAATCTTGTGGTCTATTATTATGATTTGATATATATATAGGTTAAACCTATAACTCACCAACATTTTTGTTGACGTTTTAAGCATGTTTATTCTCAGGTGATTATTAAGAGCTTCCGCTGTCGCATACTTAAATAAGGACGAGATTTGGAGTCCATGCTTGTATGATATTGTGTAAAAACTGCATTCAAGAAACTTATTTTATTGTAACATATTTGTATTGTAAACCATTATGTAATGGTCGTGTGTAAACAGGATATTTTAGATTATCATTATTTGATAATCTACGTAAAGCTTTTTAAACCTTTATTGATGAAATAAAGGTTATGGTTTGTTTTAAAATGAATGCAGTCTTTGAAAAATGTCTCATATAGAGGTCAAAACCTCGCAACGAAATCAATTAATATGGAACGTTTTTAATCAATAAGAACGGGACATTTCACAAATATTTATTGTACATAATGTATTTATGGTGTACGATGCGTGTATAAAGTGTACGAAGCATGTACATGTTGCTTGCTCGAACGTCGAAGGAGACTGGACGTTGTCTGAAGTGACAAGGTGTGTACGTATCTTTTCAACCCCAAATAAAGTTTGTGTTGATGTTTCAAAGCCTTACCATTGGAAAGAAAATCTTATTACGTTTCCAACGATATTTGATTCATCGAAAACGGAGCTACGGTCAAAAAGTTATGGCCAAAACAAGTTACTGAAAACTGACCTGAAGGTTGGATCGGCGCTCCACCTTATGGAGCGGCGCTCCGAATGCATCTGATGCAATTTTCAGCATTTTTAAAGTGTTTAAATGAGGGGTACTTTGGTCTTTTCACTTGGGGTCGGTTTGGGGTCATCAAAACTGATTGATCAAATCCTCATTTCACCCACATAAACACTTTCATCAAACCCTAGAGGGAGAAACCCATTTTAGTGAGAGAGGGCTCCAATTGGAGAAGAAGAAGAGTGTTTCGAGTCAAACCTCAAGTATTAAATTTTTCATCTCGTCAACGGCATCAATTATTCCGTATCAAAATACTCGTTTCACTTCTAGTTTTACAAGGAACCTTGGGAACCCGCTTAGACATGAGTACCGCGTACCACCCACAAACTGACGAACCGAGCAAACGAACGATTTACGTCTTGAAAAGACATGTCACAAACTCGTATTGTCACCTTTAGTAGATCACTCTTACAACAGTAGTTACCACTCGTGTGTTCACGCGCACTTTCCGAAACCCTATATGACCGCTAATGTCATACCCCTGTTCATTTAACCAAAGCATCAACCACCGAAATCTGAACTCCATCAAGAAACAACAATTGAAATCATTCAAATCCGAGGAGGGCTCGAGATGATCCGTAGTCTCCAAAAGAGTTATACCAAACTTAGATGAAAACCTCACAAATCCCAGTGTGTAACCGCGTAATATTGAGAAACCGCACCTTGGAAAGGTGTAATCCATTTTGGGAAATCGAGAAAGGCTATAGCCGCAATATTGAACCTTTTGAAACCTTGGGGCGTATTGGAACCGCTTCCTACCGTTTAGAACTTCCGACTCAATTAAGTTTCCGTTTACCTTACATTTCGTGTAACAAACATAGAAACGTGTCCTGCGGAACAGGAACGTGCAATTCTTCTAAATGCACCAACTATTGAAGACAAACTTCTCTTCATAGGAAAACCAGTTGAAACCGGCGATCGTAAAAATCCAAATTCATGAGAACACTCAAGGACGTACCTTCACTTATTCATAGCATTGACATCTCCGATCTCGAGTGAGAGGCATCGATTATTATTTTCCAACTAAATTTTGGGACGAAATTTCTTTTGAGGTGTGGATAATGTAACATCCCGCATTTTTTCGTTAAATTATTTTAACGCCCGTCTTTTTCTTTTTAAATAATACCCTTCATATCTAGATTCGTATCCTTTGTTAAGTAACATTTTAAATATTCTCGTTATCGGATTTTTAATATCTCCCGTACTTCCGTGTAATTTAAAATAATTCGTTTGGTCAATTCACGCACCCGCAACCGAACGCGAGGGACTAGTTTCGCCATTGGAGCAAAGATGTGACTAGCTTGACTAGTCAACACCCACCTCCCCATTTTCCTTTTCATTTTCATTTCCATTTTCTTTCTATACTTTCCAATTTTCTCTCAAACACCACTACAAAGAATCATCATCTAAATTCGGATTTGGAAGCTTCAACCAAAACAAAATACATATTTGGAATCCTCTCTTCATCCTCTTCAATTTGATACCAACTTCATCTCATTTGGGTAACTTTCTAAAATCACTAATTTTATGTGTTCTTGAGATTTTTGAGTTATAAAGTTGTTAATTAGTGTCTATGGCTCATTGTGATGTCGTGTATGTAATTTGTATGCTCGATTCGTTGTTTTTGGTGTAACTAGTTCAATATGAAAATTACTTGCTAAATCCTTGATTTTGGATGATCAAATGTTGTTAGATTGTTAAAGTGCATGTTTTAAAAAGTGTTACTAGTATCATTAGCTTCGTTTTGATGTATAGGTTGATTAAGGAAACTCCAAGAACATGATTAATGATTTTGTGAACTTGGATTAGGGTTTGATGAGCTTTACATGAACTTTTGATGCGTCAAATGCTATGAGATATTGTTGTTAAGTGTCTTGTTGCAATGTGTGTTTGATTACCTTCGAAACGGCATAACATACATGTAAATTGGTTGCCCGAATCATAAAATGCGTTTTTGGAACTTGAACTTTGATTATGAATGTTTAATTGTGGTTTTTGGTTGTTATAAGTGGAAGTTTGATTGATGATATGTGTTTAGTTGCATTCCTCGCCAAAATACCTTTCCAACGATGTATGATAGGCGTTATAAGTGTTTGCGGGTCAAGAGTTGTGTTAGAATTGGTTTTGGCTCGTGCATAGTTTGAAAGACAGAAAAATAGCTGAACTACAGGTCGCGCGGTGCGCACCCTACCCCGCGCGGCGCGCCAAATGGCCTGGACAGATTCTGACCTCCATGTCCCTTTTAACGTGAAATGTTTGACTAGCTACCGACCTCCGATTCACATGAAACTTGTTTTAATATACTTGTATATGAATAATTAGCATGGAAAATTTGTCCGGGACCCGACCCGAACATGTTGACTTTTTCGTTGACTTTGACCCGACCAAGTTTGACTTTTTGTCAAACTTAACCAATTAATTATGCAATCTTCCTAACATGCTTTTATACTTGTATCTTGCATGAAACTTGACAATTTGCTTCACATGCTATATTAATCGAGTCGTATTGAGCCATAGGACTAATTGAACATCTTTGACCCTTCGTGACTATCGTTATTGATACAACCTAATTGTTTAGGTCGAGACTAGCATTGTTCTTTGCACGTTTACTTGTTGAAGTACTATTTCACTCTTGCAATCAAAGGTGAGATCATAGTCCCACTTATTACTCTTTTGAACTTACTTTTGGGATGAGAAAACATAAACGATTCTTTTGAACTAAGTGAACACAAGAACGGGAAAACAAACATTCTACATACGAGTTTAGAACGAAAATCCTCAATCTGATTATCATTAGTTACATCAGATGGTGTAAGCGAGAACTTATGTTATATGGCCATATGGGTTTGACAACCCTCATCTTTGACGGTTCGCTACCGTCTACGGATGAAATATATTTTCGAGAATCAGTGTTTGTTCTAGCACTATGGATGGGGTATACAATGGATGGAATGTTAAGCTTTGATAATTGGGTGCTCGTGAATATTAACTTTTAGAATGTATTACTATTATTTCAACTTTGCAAACCTTGTGGTTCGACTTACTTACTTTTACTCACTTACTTACTTAAACCTATGATTTCACCAACGTTTTCGTTGACAGATTTCTATGTTTTTCTCAGGTCTTGCACGATATGTGATACATGCTTCCGCTCACTATTTGATACTTGCATTGGATGTCGAGTATACATGCATTACTTGGAGCGTCTTTTGACTTTACTTTAAACCGTGTCGCCTAGATTTCAAATGTACTTATAACCTTGTAACTTAACTTTTGGTTGAACAATTCTTGTAAACTTTGAAAACAATCTTTATTTTGAAATGAGGGTGACATATTTTGGTCAAACATTGTCATAAAGACTTATGACCAGGTAATGGGACCCATGTAGTCGACGCCGTCACTTGACGATTTGTCGGGGTCGCTACAAGTGGTATCAGAGCCTTGGTTGTAGGGATTTAGAGTTCATTTGTGTTCACCCCGAGTCATAGGGTACATAGGTGAATCTAGACTACAACCGGCATATAGACTGAAGTAGGAATTACTTGACTATTTGTGCATTTATACTCGAACTCTTCTATCATATCTAACTCGTATTCGATCTTGATCTTACGTTGATAAATTTTGTTGACGCGCCACCTTGACTTTATGAAGTAATGTTAAATGCACATGAGAATCAGGGTAATATAATTTCCGGGATTATATTACGGTGATTCACATGGACGTTCCGACATTATGACATAAAGAATTTAAGGCGAGTCAAGGAAAAATTTTCTCTATATCCTTATTCCATATCACGGTTAGTATTGTTAAGAATACTAATCAACGATATTCTTGTGTCTTGAAGGAACAATGGCTCACCAAGGTCAACACAATACCCCTCTCGAAACTCTAGAACAAGCTCTTCAACGAATGATAACCACCGCCGTGGGTACGGCCGTGGCCGATCACTTTTCCAACAACACCAATCGTGGAGCCGGTAATTCAAGCGAAGGTTGCTCCTACAAGAACTTCATGAAGTACAACCCTCCCACTTTCGATGGAACCGGAGGACCGGTTGTTCTCACCCGATGGTTTGAACAAATGGAGACCGTTTTTAACACAAGCGGTTGTCGAGACCAAGATAAGGTCAAGTTTTCCACCCTCACTTTCACCGGCATTGCTCTTTCGTGGTGGAACAAGTACGTACAATCGGTGGGTATCGATGAAGCCCACACACTCTCATGGACCGAATTAAGAGAGAGAATGATCACCGAATATTTTCTGCGCGACGAGACTCGAAGGCTCGAACAGGGTCTAAGGAATTTAAGAACGGTCGGGAATGACCTCGGAGCTTATAATCAACGGTTTACCGAACTAGTCTCAATGTGTCCAAATCTCATGACTCCCGAATCCCTAAGAGTCGAACTTTACATGGATGGCCTCCCTAAGAGCATTCAACACGGGGTAATGGCATCCCAACCCACTAACCTACAAGAGGCTTTAACAAAGGCCCACCAAACTTTAGAAACGGTGAATGAAATGGAAGCACCGGTACGAATGGTCGAGAACCACCCGGGTAACAACAAAAGAAAATGGGAAGCCTCGCAACCAAGCAACCACAACAATAACAACATCTCCAAGAAGCCTTTCACCCCCGGCGGCAAGAAGGGGTATGCCGGAACCCTACCTCACTGTAACAAGTGTCGCAAACATCATTTTGGTGAATGTGGCAAACCATTTTGCGTCAAGTGTCAAAGAAGTGGCCATGTGGCCCATGTCTGTAAGGGTACCGTTACCGTCGCTCGAAGGGTGCCCAACGCACACAGGACGGGTGCATGCTTTGAGTGTGGCCAACTGGGTCATTTTAGGAATGTGTGCCCAAAGAAGAAATCAACCTCAACGCACGCCATTGAACTTTCAACATCGACACCTAGGATGCCCGAGACGACGATGGACTAGTCACGGGTACGTTTCTTCACAACAAACCGTATACTTCATACTTGTTCGATTCGATTACCGCTAGACGTTTTACAACCAAGACTTTGACTTGTACTCATTACCTTCCATCTTTTCCCCTAGATACTATTTAGGCGATTTAAGCGACCAACGGAAAAATATTGTGTGCCTATAAATATTATCGGAGGATATACGTTAAGAAATTGAACTCAACACCAATAGAACTAAGGAACTCAAAACCTATTCATTAAGGAGAAATTGTTGCCCTACATTTATGTATAGATTATTGTGAACTAAGAAATTTTCGGTTGGAAACCGATACCCTCTCCCTCGCATCCATGACCTCATGATTATTTGCACGAATCCCGTATGTTCCAAATCGACCTCCGTTCCGGTTATCATCAATTGGGGGTTAAGTGAGACGATGTCTCCTAAGCCACTTTTCGAACTCGCAACGTTAGTTGTAAATCTCTCTTAGTACCGTTTGATTTATTTAGGGCTCGCCCGTATCCATAAACCTCTTGAACCGCGTATGCAAATTCATATAGACTAATCTGTTATCGTATTTATAGATGACATCTTAACTTATTCAAGTAAAGAAGGAAAACGAACAACATCACCATCTTAAGCTCGAACTTTTGAGAAAAGAGCAACTCTATACCAAATTCTCCGAGTGAGAATTTCTGTTGAACGAAGTCCAATTTTCTAGACCATGATGTTAATGGTCAAGGCATTACAATCAATCTCGAAATCAAGCCACATGTAATCAGGAAACTCTCCCAACTCAGACTTATATTCGTAAAAATATTAGATCTCACCGGTTGTTACCGAAGATTCATTTCTGACTTTTCTCGTGTGTTATCGCCAAGAAAAAGCCGTGCGCCTGCGGGCAAAGCGGACAATATTGTGGTCATGTTAAGCTGGGGTGTTACAGAATGGTATCACACGGTGTCACACGACTTTTAAACTCGTTAACTCACTAAGAAAAACTCTAAACCTCTCCGTGTTCGAACCTTGAGCGTGATTCTTCACACCAACATTTCTAGTTAAAATCGTATAGCAACAGATGGAACTCGAACATGGAAATATTTCTATTTGAACGCCGAAAGGCATACTCTCTCGACTCAAAAATCAACATAACTAAAATTCGTTATTTTACACGAAGAATTCGAATACTAAATTGTGGATCCGATCAATCTTCTCGTCATCACGTACCACACTACATACCTCTGTTATTTCACCGTCACCGTCTGATATTACTGGAATTTAAGATAGCACACAATCCAACGATACTTCACTCTTCTTTGACTTAACGCCCTCGTGTTTCTGATAATCGGTCAACTATTATTCAACCCCGAACTATACAACTACGTGTACTACCTCGTTTCTCTTTCAGACTTCAACTTTTGACAACTAGAGGCACGTTATGGCAACCTCGAGATGTAAACTCATCCTATTCTAAGTCCTCATTTCACTACTATCTTTACCGTTCGCATTTCCGTTTAAAGAAACTCCTTGTAACATTTCTCCATGGATAGAGAAACTCCTCATATTACATAAGTATTCGCCACGAGGGTGAATAGTCCTAACGAACATTTTTCGAACCCTAACTAACTTGTTCAAACGTATCTTAAGAGATTCTATTCCAACACGGTGTATCTTTGTCAATTATTCCGTATCGAAATACTCGTTTAACTTCTAGTTTTACAAGGAACCTTGGGAACCCGCTTAGACATGAGTACCGCGTACCACCCACAAACTGACGAACCGAGCAAACGAACGATTTACGTCTTGAAAAGACATGTCACAAACTCGTATTGTCACCTTTAGTAGATCACTCTTACAACAGTAGTTACCACTCGTGTGTTCACGCGCACTTTCCGAAACCCTATATGACCGCTAATGTCATACCCCTGTTCATTTAACCAAAGCATCAACCACCGAAATCTGAACTCCATCAAGAAACAACAATTGAAATCATTCAAATCCGAGGAGGGCTCGAGACGATCCGTAGTCGCCAAAAGAGTTATACCAAACTTAGATGAAAACCTCACAAATCCCAGTGTGTAACCGCGTAATATTGAGAAACCGCACCTTGGAAAGGTGTAATCCATTTTGGGAAATCGAGAAAGGCTATAGCCGCAATATTGAACCTTTTGAAACCTTGGGGCGTATTGGAACCGCTTCCTACCGTTTAGAACTTCCGACTCAATTAAGTTTCCGTTTACCTTACATTTCGTGTAACAAACATAGAAACGTGTCCTGCGGAACAGGAACGTGCAATTCTTCTAAATGCACCAACTATTGAAGACAAACTTCTCTTCATAGGAAAACCAGTTGAAACCGGGGATCGTAAAAATCCAAATTCATGAGAACACTCAAGGACGTACCTTCACTTATTCATAGCATTGACATCTCCGGTCTCGAGTGAGAGGCATCGATTATTATTTTCCAACTAAATTTCGGGACGAAATTTCTTTTGAGGTGTGGATAATGTAACATCCCGCATTTTTTCGTTAAATTATTTTAACGCCCGTCTTTTTCTTTTTAAATAATACCCTTCATATCTAGATTCGTATCCTTTGTTAAGTAACATTTTAAATATTCTCGTTATCGGATTTTTAATATCTCCCGTACTTCCGTGTAATTTAAAATAATTCGTTTGGTCAATTCACGCACCCGCAACCGAACGCGAGGGACTAGTTTCGCCATTGGAGCAAAGATGTGACTAGCTTGACTAGTCAACACCCACCTCCCCATTTTCCTTTTCATTTTCATTTCCATTTTCTTTCTATACTTTCCAATTTTCTCTCAAACACCACTACAAAGAATCATCATCTAAATTCGGATTTGGAAGCTTCAACCAAAACAAAATACATATTTGGAATCCTCTCTTCATCCTCTTCAATTTGATACCAACTTCATCTCATTTGGGTAACTTTCTAAAATCACTAATTTTATGTGTTCTTGAGATTTTTGAGTTATAAAGTTGTTAATTAGTGTCTATGGCACATTGTGATGTCGTGTATGTAATTTGTATGCTCGATTCGTTGTTTTTGGTGTAACTAGTTCAATATGAAAATTACTTGCTAAATCCTTGATTTTGGATGATCAAATTGTTGGGATTTAACAAGTTTCATAATACTTAAAACCTTTTAAGAATCAAATACAAGCGGAAGCATGAAAATCATTATCAATTGAACTTGTTAATCTTTAACCAATTAAAGTTAAATCCCATTTAGGATCAAGTTGTGATATATACTTACAAACTACAAGCAAGTAAAGAGATTATACCTTCTCCAAGCTTGCTAGTAAATGATGAAGATGATGATGATGAATGGAGCTCCAAAACAATGAAACCTCAAGTTGTTATACCCCAAACTTGTGCACCAACACCCTAGCTTTTGGTTAGGATTTAATGACACTTGAAAATGAACTTGTAAGATCAAAAATTGAACCCTTCCTTGCCCTTCAAACCCACGGTTTTTTCAGCAGAAAATGGAAGGAGTTTTGCTAATTTTTGATAAGTTTGAATGCATGTAAGAGTTGTTGACTCAATGCCTTGATACTTATGCAAAATACATGGGAAGTAGCCATTCTTGAAAGTGTGTCTAGCATGCTACACCATACTCCAATGCCACTTCCATATGTTTTATATAATAAATGTTTTATAAAACTAGCTTTTAAAAAAAAGAACTAATTTTATAAAATACATTTTATAAATTTGCATATTATTTATGTACATTTTATATAAAACCATTTATAAAATGTAACATAACATTATTAATTATTTAACCTATAAATAATTAAATCCATAATATATATAAATTATTCCATAATTTATATATATATATATATATATATATATATATATATCAAGTAATATTTAAGAAAACCATTTTTCTTAAAGTTCAAGTGTCGCGTATTTGATCAATGAACCAATCGTTAAAATCAAATACGAATAAGGTGTCGGTAAGCTTGTTATTGGGTATGACCCGACTTGGATCAAAACATATTAGTCACGTTAATTTAATATGTCTCTCGGGCATATGAAACATCTTCAATCTCCCACTTGCACGAGAAACATAAGAAATTAATGCAAGTGATGGATACAGCCTAACACACCGTCCATCACCCCTAATATGTCATGACTTTGTCCCATTCAATAACATCATCCCTTTCGAGCTCCCTAGTCGAACTGATATATGTAGGTGAATCTTTCATTATATCCTTTCATCCTAGATGTCATGTCAAATCCAAGAGATACAGAGTGACCACTCTCTTATAGATTTAACTTTATCAGGCCTTAGACATCTGACTCTCAACGAATAAGAGGGACAAATTCCATCTTGATTACATACGTCCAAGATACATACTTTGCATTATACCTGAGCTCTTCCTTATGAACTACTATATTTCAGAATAGCGAAGGAAAGAATCAAGGCATAATACTCGGTGAATATTAGGACCCAATATGTATCTCAGGTCAGAGGATACTATGATATTCGCCTTTACTCAAGATTACATGTGATCAACCACAAAGGCTCCATATAGTAAATCTTGAGAGCGGGTCTTCCAATATTTGTGTCCCACAAATATCTATGAACCTTGGTTGCAACCTTGCCCCACATTCAACCTATGAATGTATACCAATCCGAGTTCATAATAGTCTAAACCTCACACTTGTTCCCACAAATGTGATCGACTACGGAATTTTAGAATAATTACTTATTCATGGATAAAATATGCAAAATAGGAACATAACTCAAGATAAATTAATGCCATAATTGTATAAATGAGTTTGAACTACTTCGTTCCGTTACAATACTTAAAACAGATCATAACCAATCACTAGAATATCGAAGCCCTAATGCACAAACATGTCCAGCATGTTTTGATCCATGTAAGAGCTTCGTGAGAGGATCCGCTATATTAAGATCTGTGTGAACTTTGCGAATACATATCTTTCCCTTTTCAACTTCATCCCTTATGTAGTTGAATCTCCGCTCAATGTGACGGGTCTTTTGATGAGCACGAGGTTCCTTGATTTGAGCAATCGCACCCTCGTTGTCACAAAAGATCTCAAGAGGGTCCTGAATGGAAGGGACTACTCCTAAGTCGTCGATGAATTTCTTCATCCATGCAGCTTCTTGAGCTGCCAATGATGCGGCGATGTACTCCAACTCTGTAGTGGATAGAGCAACAACATCCTGTTTTGAACTCTTCCAAGAGACCGCACCTCCATTTAATGTGAAGACATAACCGGATTGTGATCGAGAGTCATCACGATCAGTTTGGAAACTCGCGTCCACGTAACCTTTTACAGCGAGTTCTTCCTTACCAGACCCATATATTAGAAACATATCCTTAGTTCTCCTAAGGTATTTCAATATACTTTTAACAGCAATCCAATGACTGTTTCCTGGGTTATTCTGGTATCTACTTGTCAAGCTTAGAGCGCATGACACATCCGGTCTAGTACATATCATTGCATACATGATAGACCCAATAGCAGATGCGTATGGGACTTTCTTCATTCTCTCTTGTTCATCTTCCGTGGTAGGACACTGAGATGAACTGAGAACGGTTCCTTTTTGAATAGGTACCAAACCTCTCTTAGAGTTTTCCATCTTGAACCTTTTCAAGATTTTATCAATGTATGTACTTTGACTTAAACCTATCAATCTCTTGGATCTATTCCTATAGATCCCTATCCCCAATATGTATTGTGCATCTCCAAGATCCTTAATGGAGAAGCAACTCTTTAGCCAAGTTTTGACTCCTTGCATTGTGGTAATATCATTTCCAAATAATAATATATCATCCACATATAGTACAAGGAACATGATAGTGCTCCCACTAGCTTTCTTATATACACAAGCTTCATCACCATTTTTAATGAAGCCAAATTTCTCGGCTTCCTCATTAAAACGATGATTCCACATTCTAGATGCTTGTTTCAATCCGTAGATTGACTTCTTTAACTTGCATACACTTTTAGGATATTTTGGATCAACAAAACCTTCAGGCTGGACCATATAGACATCTTCCATAAGATATCCATTTAGGAAAGCGGTTTTGACATCCATTTGCCATATATCATAGTCGTAGTGAGCAGCAATGGCAAATAATATCCTAATAGACTTTAGCATTGCAACAGGCGAGAAAGTTTCATCATAATTAACCCCTTGAGTTTGAGTGAAACCTTTTGCAACAAGTCTAGCTTTATATGTATCCAAGTTTCCATGTATGTCGGTTTTCATTTTGAAAAGCCATTTGCAATCAACTAGCTTAGAGCTAGGAGGTTGCTCAACAAGTTCCCACACTTGGTTTTCATACATGGATTGCATCTCGGCGTTCATGGCTTCCTGCCATTTATCTTTATCAATCCTTGATAAAGCATCTTCGTAGTTTATCGGTTCATCCAAATCAACCGTGTAGCATCCATCCACGAGAAAACCATATCTCTCAGGAGGATTACTAATCCTACTAGATCTTCGAACGTCTTGTGTACTTTGATCATCCACTTGATCATTTTCAACATCCTCATGTTGAGTACTAGTGTCAACCATTTGTGTATCATCAACTTGATCTTGTACCTCTACAAGATCTATTTTCCTTTCACCATCACCTTCCATTAGGAATTTGGTTTCAAGGAATTCCGCCTTTCGAGCAACAAATACATTTTGCTCGGTCGGATCATAGAAATAGTATCCCATATCATCCTTGGGATATCCTATGAAGATACACTTTGTGGATCGAGCATGTAACTTATTAGCTACATGGCGCTTAGGATAAGCTTCACATCCCCATACTTTCAAGTATGAAAGAGAAGGAGGTTTTCCAAACCACATCTCATGAGGAGTTCGTTCCACTTTCTTGGTTGGGGCCATATTTAAAATACGAACCGCGGAGCTTAGACAATAACCCCAAAATGATAGAGGCAACGAGCTTCTTGCCATCATAGATCGAACCATATCCATTAGGGTTCGGTTCCTCCTTTCGGAAACTCCATTAAGTTGGGGTGTTCCGGGTGGAGTAAGTTGTGAGATAATCCCACAACTCCTAAGATGATCTTGGAATGCATCGCTTAGGTATTCACCTCCTCTATCGGTACGAAGTACCTTAATTGTCCTATTGAGTTGATTTTGTACTTCGTTTTGATATTCTTTGAATGCTTCAAAAGTTTCGTCCTTATGTCTTAACAAGTAGACATATCCAAAACGACTGAAGTCATCAATGAAAGTAACGAAGTATCTTTCACCATTCCTAGCTATGGGTTTAAAGGGTCCACATACATCCGAATGTATTAATCCCAATAAATCTTTAGCCCTTTCATAAGTTCCTTTGAAAGGTGCTTTAGTCATCTTGCCTTGTAAACAAGATTCACATACATCAAACGAGTCCATCTCATTTGATTTCAAGAGTCCATTCTTTTGAAGTGTATGCATTCGGTTCTTGTTTATGTGACCAAGGCGACAATGCCATAAGTAGGAATCACTCAAATCCCTTTTGAGTTTCTTGGTGCTAGTATGGTATATAGAGCTCGATGATGTGTCATCATGAACCAATTCATAAATTCCATTTGAAGGCGAAGCCTTGAAATAGAATACATTATCTTTAGAAACATGAATATCATCATCAATAAAATTAACAACGTAACCACATTGTTTTAAGCGAGAAATAGAAATAATGTTTCTACACAAATCCGGAGCATACAAAACATTTTCTAAAATAAGTTCCAATCCGCTTGGAAGCTTCAAAATAAAATCTCCTTGAGCTTTAACATGCACCTTTGCACCATTGCCCATATAGAGACTTGATGTTCCCGCCTTATGTTCACTTCTTTTGAACCCCTGCAAAGAATTGCAAATATGAGTTCCACATCCCGTGTCTAATACCCATGTATTAGAAGAAGTAATACTAAGCTCTATATATACCATATACATATTACCTGAGGTTTGCCCTGCATCCCTCTTGTCCTTCAACTCCTTAAGGTAGACCGGGCAGTTTCGTTTCCAATGACCCATCTCACCGCAACCGAAACACGGGTCTTCCTTGGGGTTTGCCTTTTCCGCAACCTTTTGCTTTTTATTCTTGTTCTTGGTTGGGGTAACCATCTTCCCCTTTCCCTTGCCTTGATAGGCGGGTCCTTTCCTCTTAGCCACCTTTGGCTTAGAGGTGTTACCTTTTGACCCACCTTGATCGATTGCTAACACGGGTAAAGCCCTTTTTCCCATGCTAGTTTCCGCCGTTCTAAGCATACCGTGAAGCTCACCTATGCTCTTATCCATCCCATTCATATTGTAATTAATTACAAATTGATCAAACCTTTTTGATAGGGAGTTAAGGATAAGATCGGTGGCTAACTCATTTGATATGTTTAGGTTAAGACGGTTAGCACGATCGATAAGGCTTTTCATCTTAAGTACATAAGATGAAACCGATTGGGTATCGTCCATACGACAAGCATGTAGCGCCCGAACCGTTTCGAAACGCTCGACACGCGCTTGTTGGAGGAACATCTCCTTCAATTGCGTTATCATGTCGTATGCACTATGATGCTCGAAATCCTTTTGGAGTTCGGGTATCATAGTCCCAAGCATTAAGCATGAGACTTGAAGGGAATCGTGGCAATACTTATCATAAGAGGCCATTGCTTCCACATCATTCTCATCCGGTTGATCGGGAATGGGGTCCTCAAGTACATACATTTTATCCTCTTGTTTGAGGACAATCCGAAGATTGCGGAACCAATCCATAAAGTTTGTATGGTTGAGTTTGTCTTTCTCTAAGAGAGACCTTAATGATAGGTGGTTTAGATTAAGTGGTGCGTTTGGAATGTTGTTGTTGTTATTGGCGGCCATCTACAAAATTAACAAAGTTCGTTTAAGTATCGATTTTAATTTAACATTCAATACCCTTTAAATCAAATTGAATTATTAAATTCTAGAATCCAACGGTAAACCAAATTTCGGTTAGGTGACCTTTATCCCGCAATTTGATTTAGCTAGGTAGTCAATAAATGACAATTGCAATCCATTTGCAACTTCTAGAGTATGGGATCATGCAATCCTTTTGCATGGCATATTTATCCCATCAACGCCTATTTGTTCTTCATGCTTCGGTGACCCTAAGTTCATGATTCCCAAATCAAGTCGTCCTACTTGTATAGACTTGTAAATTTAACATACATGTGGTTAGGTGACCTTTATCCCACAAGCATGCGAAATTTACCTTAATCACATTAGTTTGCTCATAATGGTTAGGTGACCTTTATCCCATCATGAGTTCCCTAATACTTTTAAGTGTCACACAATAGGATGGCGTTTAACTTGTTTACCTTGTTAATGAAAGGGATTTTGAGTTTTTGTTAATTCTAGTTTGAGAAAACTTTTATACCATACACCAACATGCATTTAGTGCATGGTACTTATGAAAAACCATTTTCATGTCTTGTAATTAAGCCAATTACTTAATATAAACCATTTTATATGTATGATCCTTATCATGTCCTTAATAACCGTTTATTAATGTCCTTTTAGCCGTTTTTAATTTAACCATTTAAATTTGACGTTTTGCATGTCGTTAATAATGTCAATTTTTACCAATTTAAATTGCCATTTTAGTTTGTTGTTAACTTGTGTGATTAACTTGTAGCATACAAACATACAATCCACATAATCATACAAAACAACCACGCATGCAAAATCATATGTTCACAATCAAGCCAATTTTGGTAGACATTTGTTTAGCCGAAAACAAATGCCACCGGATAAGGGTAATAACACAAAGTAGGAGGTTTTAACCTCCCACTTAATCTTGCATCCAAATGCTTCTTCATGTGTTCTTCAAGTCTTCATCATCTTCATCATTTTACAAAATATATCCTAATACATTTTGTCTAGAAAATGAAAATACAACCTAATCTATTTTACATACCAAATATAAAATAAATTACATAACCAAAATAATAAATATTACAACCAAATGAATAATTATTACATGCCTTTTGAATGAATGATAATACATACCAAATGAATCATAAATCAACCAAACAAACATTCATTCAACCACAAGGTCTTGGCTATGATTGTGAACATCAAAATATCACCAAATATTAACCAAATGGCAAACCCAAAACCATTTTGGAACACCCATAAATTCGGCCAAAAGACCAACCCACCCAAATCCATTAATTTTTGCATTTTTCTTTCATGCATGTACATAAAATGCAAAATATAGTGGGTTTAATAAATCATCTCGAAGCATATTTCAACAACTTCGGCTCTAGATACCAATGTTGGGATTTAACAAGTTTCATAATACTTAAAACCTTTTAAGAATCAAATACAAGCGGAAGCATGAAAATCATTATCAATTGAACTTGTTAATCTTTAACCAATTAAAGTTAAATCCCATTTAGGATCAAGTTGTGATATATACTTACAAACTACAAGCAAGTAAAGAGATTATACCTTCTCCAAGCTTGCTAGTAAATGATGAAGATGATGATGATGAATGGAGCTCCAAAACAATGAAACCTCAAGTTGTTATACCCCAAACTTGTGCACCAACACCCTAGCTTTTGGTTAGGATTTAATGACACTTGAAAATGAACTTGTAAGATCAAAAATTGAACCCTTCCTTGCCCTTCAAACCCACGGTTTTTTCAGCAGAAAATGGAAGGAGTTTTGCTAATTTTTGATAAGTTTGAATGCATGTAAGAGTTGTTGACTCAATGCCTTGATACTTATGCAAAATACATGGGAAGTAGCCATTCTTGAAAGTGTGTCTAGCATGCTACACCATACTCCAATGCCACTTCCATATGTTTTATATAATAAATGTTTTATAAAACTAGCTTTTAAAAAAAAGAACTAATTTTATAAAATACATTTTATAAATTTGCATATTGTTTATGTACATTTTATATAAAACCATTTATAAAATGTAACATAACATTATTAATTATTTAACCTATAAATAATTAAATCCATAATATATATAAATTATTCCATAATTTATATATATATATATATATCAAGTAATATTTAAGAAAACCATTTTTCTTAAAGTTCAAGTGTCGCGTATTTGATCAATGAACCAATCGTTAAAATCAAATACGAATAAGGTGTCGGTAAGCTTGTTATTGGGTATGACCCGACTTGGATCAAAACATATTAGTCACGTTAATTTAATATGTCTCTCGGGCATATGAAACATCTTCACAAATGTTGTTAGATTGTTAAAGTGCATGTTTTAAAAAGTGTTACTAGTATCATTAGCTTCGTTTTGATGTATAGGTTGATTAAGGAAACTCCAAGAACATGATTAATGATTTTGTGAACTTGGATTAGGGTTTGATGAGCTTTACATGAACTTTTGATGCGTCAAATGCTATGAGATATTGTTGTTAAGTGTCTTGTTGCAATGTGTGTTTGATTACCTTCGAAACGGCATAACATACATGTAAATTGGTTGCCCGAATCATAAAATGCGTTTTTGGAACTTGAACTTTGATTATGAATGTTTAATTGTGGTTTTTGGTTGTTATAAGTGGAAGTTTGATTGATGATATGTGTTTAGTTGCATTCCTCGCCAAAATACCTTTCCAACGATGTATGATAGGCGTTATAAGTGTTTGCGGGTCAAGAGTTGTGTTAGAATTGGTTTTGGCTCGTGCATAGTTTGAAAGACAGAAAAATAGCTGAACTACAGGTCGCGCGGCGCGCACCCTACCCCGCGCGGCGCGCCAAATGGCCTGGACAGATTCTGACCTCCATGTCCCTTTTAACGTGAAATGTTTGACTAGCTACCGACCTCCGATTCACATGAAACTTGTTTTAATATACTTGTATATGAATAATTAGCAAGGAAAATTTGTCCGGGACCCGACCCGAACATGTTGACTTTTTCGTTGACTTTGACCCGACCAAGTTTGACTTTTTGTCAAACTTAACCAATTAATTATGCAATCTTCCTAACATGCTTTTATACTTGTATCTTGCATGAAACTTGACAATTTGCTTCACATGCTATATTAATCGAGTCGTATTGAGCCATATGACTAATTGAACATCTTTGACCCTTCGTGACTATCGTTATTGATACAACCTAATTGTTTAGGTTGAGACTAGCATTGTTCTTTGCACGTTTACTTGTTGAAGTACTATTTCACTCTTGCAATCAAAGGTGAGATCATAGTCCCACTTATTACTCTTTTGAACTTACTTTTGGGATGAGAAAACATAAACGATTCTTTTGAACTAAGTGAACACAAGAACGGGAAAACAAACATTCTACATACGAGTTTAGAACGAAAATCCTCAATCCGATTATCATTAGTTACATCAGATGGTGTAAGCGAGAACTTATGTTATATGGCCATATGGGTTTGACAACCCTCATCTTTGACGGTTCGCTACCGTCTACGGATGAAATATATTTTCGAGAATCAGTGTTTGTTCTAGCACTATGGATGGGGTATACAATGGATGGAATGTTAAGCTTTGATAATTGGGTGCTCGTGAATATTAACTTTTAGAATGTATTACTATTATTTCAACTTTGCAAACCTTGTGGTTCGACTTACTTACTTTTACTCACTTACTTACTTAAACCTATGATTTCACCAACGTTTTTGTTGACAGATTTCTATGTTTTTCTCAGGTCTTGCACGATATGTGATACATGCTTCCGCTCACTATTTGATACTTGCATTGGATGTCGAGTATACATGCATTACTTGGAGCGTCTTTTGACTTTACTTTAAACCGTGTCGCCTAGATTTCAAATGTACTTATAACCTTGTAACTTAACTTTTGGTTGAACAATTCTTGTAAACTTTGAAAACAATCTTTATTTTGAAATGAGGGTGACATATTTTGGTCAAACATTGTCATAAAGACTTATGACCAGGTAATGGGACCCACGTAGTCGACGCCGTCACTTGAAGATTTGTCGGGGTCGCTACAGTTTAAGTGTCATTTTGGGCAAGATAGGTGTTTAACACCTATGATTGGGTTTAATTGGCGTATTAGGACCATTCTCACTTGTGTTAGTGATTATTGGTTAATTTTGGGCGCGGTTTGTACTTGGAAGTGCATTTGGGTCGAAATTGCACTAAGTGTCAATTGGGTTAGTTTGTAAGTCAACTGTAATTGTGTTACTTGTTATGTGATAAATGGAATAGGTACATTCCATCAGCGATTGCGGATTTTGGTTTGGCATCCATCAAGACTTCAATGTGAGTGTTAATATCCTATGTGCATATGTATGTGTAGGATGGGTGCGGGTCGGGTGAAGTGATTCTCGGCTATAGAGCTCACTTCACATATAGGTGGTTTTGAAGGACTCGTGTATAGGTCCAATTGGCACAGTTGTGCGTTTTGGTTGATCACCTTTGGCGAAGTACACATTTGGTGTGTACATTATCACACGTGGTTGTGATGTGGATGATATAACCCCAATGGCGAAGGGTTTTGATGTTGAGAAGTGAGTCGCGTGTAGTTCGGATTCACGATGACGCGTGTAGTTCGGTCATCTTATTGAGGTAGTAATCTCGTGTGGTTTCGGATTACTAAGGCTCGTGTAGTTCGGCCAACCTCGATGTTGTCTTGTTGAAGATAGTAATCTCGTGTGGTTTCGGATTACTAAGGCTCGTGTAGTTCGGTCAATCTTCATTGTGGTGTTTGGTATTCGGTAATGGGTTAAGGGGTTAACCTTATTCGTTTATATATTGTTATATATGTATATATTGTTGTATTGTCGTGATGTAGCTAACCCTCCGGGTGTAGCTTCTTGGCGTTGTTCACATCGTCGTTGGTGAACTTATGTTTGTTGATGCATATTTAGCTTGTTGCTTAGTGATCGTACGGTATGCTTAGATTAGCTTGCCTTTATGCTTGGATGCTCCGGTATGCGGTATTTGTTTATTTATGTGGCGTGTCCATTTTATGCATATATATGTATGTAGTATATTTTCACTCACTAAGCGTTAGCTTACCCTCTCGTTGTTTACATTTTTATAGATTGCATGGAGACGATGGATTGGGTAAGCGTGGGGACTAGTGGACTTGGGTAGTTTGCTTTAGAGGATGTGCATTTGGATCGATTAGGATTGGGTAGCGTATCCCCAATCACCATGTTCGGTCTTTATTTTGTATTAAAGTCATATGGTCAAAGTTTGCATTTTGTACAAAAAGGGTAATTTGGGCATATGTGGGCCCGGTGTCGTATAACTTATTTTATTATTGTAACGTGTTAGTTTTAACTATTATTAAATGTTGTGAAAACCGTTTCGTCTAAAAGTTTCGGGAAGCGGAAGATCTTTTTGCGGGAAAACGACATTTGGGACAGCAGGGTTTGGAGCGGCGCTCCATTTGCCTGAAAAGCTGATCCTTGTAAAAAAAAAATTTAAGCGTGTATTGGTTGGATAACGGGTTGGGTTGTTACAAGTGGTATCAGAGCAAGGTCTAAGGGATTTAGGTGACTTGAGATAGGTGCCTAGACTTAGACTTTTGTGTGTGCTTAATTTGTTGCGGGACTTGTAGGAGTACGGGTCGGAATAAGTTATAGTTAGTGCCTTGTTTGTAGGTGAACTAACGTTTATATTAGTAATGCGGATATTATTAATATATTATTGTGTTGTGATGATAATTCTTTCGTGTGTTCATATCGCGTAGAATTTTGTTTGTGTTTGTTTATATCATCGAGCGAGGCGGTCGTTGTACTAACTAGTTGATACGTCGTGTGTGCATAATAAGGACTTGCAAACCTTATTACGGGTGCAAATCGTGTCTAGCAAGTGATGTACAACGAGTGTTTAGCAAGATGGGGACGGTATTGTGTGTGTGCTTTATACGTTCGTGATCTAATCGCTTTTGCATTCCTTAGAATGGCGACGGGAAACGGGATCGAGACGAACAACGTGGAGTTTAACGCTAGAGTTGCGGCCGCCGTTGCGGAGAAAATGAGTGCGTTACGAGAAGAAATGGATAGGAAGTATTCTGAACTTCAAGGTAGTAGTGGAATGGAGCGTTGTCTTAAGAGCTTCATGAGGACTAAACCCCCAATGTATGACGGGAAACCGGATCCTTTGATAAGCACAACTTCGATTTCAGATGTCGAAGGGTGTTTTCGTACTATTGAATGCCCTCCCGAGAAGAGGACAAGACTCGCTACTAGTTTGTTGCGGGGTAGGGCGAAGGATTGGTTGGATGGTAAGATTGATCTTGTCGGTGGTGAGCCGTTTAAGGCTTTATCGTGGGACGAGTTTAAGAAGGAATTCTTTGAGGAATTTCGGACTTCAGTCGATTTGTCGGAATTGCGTAGTGAGTTGCGACATTTGCAACAGGGCTCTATGGATTTGAATACTCTCAAGAGACCTTTATGGCGAAGGCTCATTTTTGCCCGGAGTATTTGGGGAATGACAATTTGTTGATGCAAGATTTCTATCGGACCTTGAATGATGACTTGAAGAGTAAAATTAGCCGGGGTTAAGCGAAATCGTTTACGGAATTATTCGACTTGGCTAGAGGTTTCTAGTCGTATTCACGATCCAAGAAGGGTGAACCTTCAAGTGAGAGAAGGGTTGTTTCGTATGGTGCTCCGAGTAAGAGGACTAAGGGTCCGAGTGTGAGCACGGGTGGTACGCGGACGGGTATACTGGATTCTAGTGCGTCTAGATGTCACAATTGTGGCATGAGGGGTCACAAGTCTTGGGAATGTTCGGTACCAAGGGATGATGGCATGGTGTGCTTCCATTGCCAAGGAGAAGGACATCGTAAGTCGGAATGTCCCAAGTTAGCGGGGACGGGTGCGGCAAGGAGACGTTAAGGTACGTTTCGTTTTAATAAATATGTCCTTTGATTATTTATTAAGTGCCGTTTGTGTTGAGTTGTAATATGCCTTGTGTTGTGCATATAGTTGTTATGGGTGACGTTCCTAATGGAAGTACCCTATGGTGACATTTGATTGTCGGCGAAGGGCGTAAGACTTGGTGCAACCAAGCATTCCTTAGTATTTGGGAAATGTTTCTACCAAGCCATTGAAATGGGTTTTGGTGTTCGGTTGTTAAGCGCGTGTTCGCTTTTGTGTTGAAGTTGATGAACCGTGAGGTTCATCGGGTGGATGAAACCCGAAAGAGATCGAGTGTTGGATCTCGATGTATGTTGGTAAAGGAGTCTACGTAACGCGACATTAGGTGCCTCTTTTATACCTACTAGCGTGGTGTTCGACTCCGATTGTGTTGCGGTTACATTGTACTTAGGGTACCGAAGTGAAACCCTTAGGTACATGAGCGATCGGGTGAAATTTGACAAATTAAAGCAATTGGATGATTGCGAGGGTATGGTTTGTGTAATCGTGGTACACTTTTTGTTCGAAGTGTTTAAGGATTGATTGAAATCCTTCGTGTGCTCAAGGGTGGAGCAAGATGTGGTGATGGGTCGTGTGAACCCAATTGGTCGGTAAAGTCTACCTTTGGTAGCATTGTAAGGTTGTACAAGATGCGGTAATGGAACGTAGTTCCAAGTGGGGGAGTTACACTCCCGTACGAGGAAGTTCTAGTGTGAGATTTCGGATGACGTTTTTAGTAGATCCGAAAATTTATTTGGGACCTAGTTTTGGTCGATTTGTGGTAGAGTACGATTTCAGTTAAATTGTACTTATGATTTTGGGTTTGAATTATCACCGAGGTGGTAATGTGGTAAATCTCGTTGGGAGATAATGGACCTGTTTGGCGAGCAAGGTGAATCCCTCGGTTAAGGGATGTGCGTATCGGATTCTCTTTTAGGGAATTATTGTTGGGTGCCTATGTTTGATATAGGTGATTCTTGCTCGATTGAGTAGATGGTTAGTGGTATTCGTTAGGGTTCACTATAGTGTAGCAGAGCGCGATGTTGCACTACACGTTGTTTGAGGCCAAAAGTGCGTATGTGATTGATGAAGCATGACTTTTGGGGTCCGCTGACTTCATTATGGGATTGTTGATTGGTGAAGCATGACCTTCGGGGTCCGCTGACTTCATCATGGGATTATTGATTGGTGAAGCATGACCTTCGGGGTCCGCTGACTTCATCATGGGCGTATGTGTTATATCGGTGAAGCATGACTTTATGGGTCCGCTGACTTCATCCGGTGTTGAGTTGTGAATCTCGTGTAGTTCGGATTCACGATGACGCGTGTAGTTCGGTCATCTTATTGTGGAAGTGAATCGCGTGTAGTTCGGATTCACCAATGACTCGTGTGGTTTCGGTCATTGTATTGAGGAGTGAGTCTCGTGTAGTTCGGATTCACAAATGACTCGTGTAGTTCGGTCATTCCTTTGGGATAGTGACTCTCGTGTAGTTCGGATTCACTAAGGCACGTGTAGTTCGGCCAATCCCGATTGTTTTTGCGGTGAAGGTAGTGAGTCGCGTGTAGTTCGGATTCACTAAGGCGCGTATGTTTTCGGTAAGCCTTCATGTTGTTGGATGTGTGAGCACCGATGGGAAATTTGAGTACCATCCCCGTGTGCGAATGGATATGTGTTGTCCATGAGTTAGTGTTATATGTCGTTGTACACTAACGGATGTGGTGATCTATTTGTTGTTTTATACACCAATGGTGGGGTCGTAAGGACCATGTCGTGTGATCTATCGGTTGTTTTATACACCGATGGTGGGGTCGTGAGGACCATGTTGTAGGATTAGTGATGCGATAACCGTGTTTCGCTCACATGTTGTTACGGGTGTGACGATTGTCGATTTTGGTACACCTTTGGATTAGCGTTCCATAGTCGTTTTGGGCGCTATCGGTTTTAGCCGTTGTTTATGATGTTACGGTAGTTGCGTATTGGTCGTATTGCGCACTACAAGGGATGTTAAGTGGTAAGTGTTATCCGTAAGGATTCGCTTCTTTTCGATCTTCGTCGGTTTAGATGGTTGACTTTATTCTGATGTGCGGTTACTTTAGCATTGTACTTGGTGAGGGTACGCTAAAGGATAGATATCTCGGTTCGAGATTGGTAGCGTTTTTCCCGATGTGAGGGATTGAGCAAGGTTTTAGTGCTCGGTTGGTGGATTTGATAAATCGCGGGTGACGATTTAGTTGTTAAAGGTGATTCATTTGGGAAGAATTGTCTAGGAAAGTTCGGATTGGGACTTATGTTGAGGACCGTGGAGTGTAGGTCCGTTTGGTTAAGTGACGAGGATCACGAGGACGTGATCAAGTTTAAGTGGGGGAGAGTTGTAAGACCCAAATATTTATTGTACATAATGTATTTATGGTGTACGATGCGTGTATGAAGTGTACGAAGCATGTACATGTTGCTTGCTCGAACGTCGAAGGAGACTGGACGTTGTCTGAAGTGACAAGGTGTGTACGTATCTTTTCAACCCTAAATAAAGTTTGTGTTGATGTTTCAAAGCCTTACCATTGGAAAGAAAATCTTATTACGTTTCCAACGATATTTGATTCATCGAAAACGGAGCTACGGTCAAAAAGTTATGGCCAAAACAAGTTACTGAAAACTGACCTGAAGGTTGGAGTGGCGCTCCACCTTATGGAGCGGCGCTCCGAATGCGTCTGATGCAATTTTCAGCATTTTAAAGTGTTTAAATGAGGGTACTTTGGTTTTTTCACTTGGGGTCGGTTTGGGGTCATCAAAACTGATCCATTGATCATTCTTATCCTCATTTCACCCACACAAACACTTTCATCAAACTCTAGAGGGAGAAACCCATTTTAGTGAGAGAGAGAGAGAGAGAGAGAGCTCCAATTGGAGAAGAAGAAGAGTGTTTCGGGTCAAACCTCAAGTATTAAAGTTGTTCATCTCGTCAACGGCATCATTTTGGCGGTATTGGTAAGTTCAAACTCCGAATTTCATTTGTTAGATTTGATATTCAAGTTAGGGTTTGAGATTGCTAGTTGTAAAACCCATTTAGTTGATGAAGAGGGTTTATGGAAACTTGCTATTTTGATATTTGGCGGATTTTGGGTTGATTAATGATTTAACCATGTTTAAGACTTGTAAATGGTGTATAATAATCACTAGTATTAGTGATTATTGATGTTTTGGAGACCATTAGGGTTCTTGTGGTTGACTAATTTTGACTAGAGTCAAAATTAGGGTTTGTTGATGATTATGACCCAATTGTCGATTTAATAAGGTTTATAAACTTAAAATGGATTAAGTTGAAGTATAAAACCGAGTTAAATATGTTTTGGTGTCAAAACTTGCTAATGGCGCGATGTTGACTCCTTATGGGTCAAAATTAGGGTTTAAGTGTCATTTTGGGCAAGATAGGTGTTTAACACCTGTGATTGGGTTTAATTGGCGTATTAGGACCATTCTCACTTGTGTTAGTGATTATTGGTTAATTTTGGGCGCGGTTTGTACTTGGAAGTGCATTTGGGTCGAAATTGCACTAAGTGTCAATTGGGTTGGTTTGTAAGTCAACCCTAATTATGTTACTTGTTATGTGATAAATGGAATAGGTACATTCCATCGGCGATTGCGGATTTTGGTTTGGCATCTATCAAGACTTCAAGGTGAGTGTTAATATCCTATGTGCATATGTATGTGTAGGATGGGTGCGGGTCGGGTGAAGTGATTCTCGGCTATAGAGCTCACTTCACATATAGGTGGTTTTGATGGACTCGTGTATAGGTCCAATTGGCACGGTTGTGCGTTTTGGTTGATCACCTTTGGCCAAGTACACATTTGGTGTGTACATTATCACACGTGGTTGTGATGTGGATGATATAACCCCAATGGCGAAGGGTTTTGATGTTGAGAAGTGAGTCGCGTATAGTTCGGATTCACGATGACGCGTGTAGTTCGGTCATCTTATTGAGGTAGTAATCTCGTGTAGTTTCGGATTACTAAGGCTCGTGTAGTTCGGCCAACCTCGATGTTTTCTTGTTGAAGATAGTAATCTCGTGTGGTTTCGGATTACTAAGGCTCGTGTAGTTCGGTCAATCTTCATTGTGGTGTTTGGTATTCGGTAATGGGTTAAGGGGTTAACCTTATTCGTTTCTATATTGTTATATAAGTATATATTGTTGTATTGTCGTGATGTAGCTAACCCTCCGGGTGTAGCTTCTTGGCGTTGTTCACATCGTCGTTGGTGAACTTATGTTTATTGATGCATATTTAGCTTGTTGCTTAGTGATCGTACGGTATGCTTAGATTAGCTTGCCTTTATGCTTGGATGCTCCGGTATGCGGTATTTGTTTATTTATGTGGCGTGTCCTTTTTATGCTTATATATGTATGTAGTATATTTTCACTCACTAAGTTTAGCTTACCCTCTCGTTGTTTACATTTTTATAGATTGCATGGAGACGATGGATCGGGTAAGCGTGGGGACTAGTGGACTTGCGTAGTTTGCTTTAGAGGATGTGCTTTTGGATCGATTAGGATTGGGTAGCGTATCCCCAATCACCATGCTCGGTCTTTATTTTGTATTAAAGTCATATGGTCGAAGTTTGCATTTTGTACAAAAAGGGTAATTTGGGCATATGTGGGCCCGGTGTCGTATAACTTATTTTATTATTGTAACGTGTTAGTTTTAACTATTATTAAATGTTGTGAAAACCGTTTCGTCTAAAAGTGTCGGGAAGCGGAAGATCTTTTTGCGGGAAAACTACATTTGGGACAGCAGGGTTTGGAGCGGCGCGCCCCTATATGGAGCGGCGCTCCATTTGCCTGAAAAGCTGATCCTTGTAAAAAAAAGAAATTAAGCGTGTATTGGTTGGATAACGGGTAGGGTTGTTACATGTTCTTCCTATGATGATTATAGCTTGATTCTTGAAGTAATTTTTGATGAAGATGATGATTAGTTTATTGGAAAAAATCGTTCATAAGTGTGTATAGGTGTTGAGAGAGAATTAGAAAGAGAATTGGAAGTGAAATGGAGTGGGTGGTGAGTGGTGAAGGGTGAGTGGGGTTAAAAGGAGTTCTTATTTTGTTTCCTTGCTCATAAGTCATGCTAGTTGCCAAATGATGGTTCCCACATGTGTTGGTGACTCACAAGGGCTGCTAAGAGCTGATCATTGGAGTGTATATACCAATAGTAAATACATCTAGAAGTTGTGTATTGTACAAGTACGAATACGGGTGCATACGAGTAGAATTGTTGATGAAAACGAATGAGAGTGTAATTGTGACCAACTTTGATAAGTATGAGTGTTTTGATATGTGTCTTGAAGTCTTTCAAAAGTGTATTAATACATCTTAATACACTACATGTATATACATTTTAACTGAGTCGTTAAGTCATCGTTAGTCGTTACATGTAAGTGTTGTTTTTGAAACCTTTAAGATAACGATCTTATTTAATGTAGTTAACCCATTGTTTATTATATTTAGTGAGATGTTAAATTATCATATTATCATGATAACATGGTGTATGAATATATCTTAATAAGATATATATATATATATATATATATATATATATATATATATATATATATATATATATATATATATATATTAAAATGTCGTTACAACGATAATCGTTATATATATAACTCGTTTCGAAACTCTTAAGTAAGTAGTCTTGTTTTTACATATGTAGTTTATTGTTACTCACTTAAGGATATATTTAATTATCATTTTATCATGTTAAACATAGTATATTAATATCTTAATATGATACATATGTATTTAGTAAGACGTTGTTATAACGATAATCGTTATATATATCGTTTCGAGTTTCTGAATTCACTAGTCTCATTTTTATGTATATAACTCATTGTTAATATACTTAGTGAGATATTTACTTATAATAATCTCATGTTAACTATATATATATATCCATATATATATCATCATGTAGTTGTTACAAGTTTTTAACGTTCGTGAATCGCCGGTCAACTTGGGTGGTCAATTGTCTACATGAAACCTATTTCAATTAATCAAGTCTTAACAAGTTTGATTGCTTAACATGTTGGAAACATTTAGTCATGTAAACATAGTTTTCATTTAATATATAAACATGGAAAAGTTCGGGTCACTACACCGAGCTTTATAAGTTGGTTCGAGTTTAATGAATGGTTTGATGAATGGAGAGCAAATGAAGTCTCAAAGAACAAGTGTATTCAATTGTGGCGGCCCTTCTTTGGATATTTTTGAACGGCGGTATCGACATCAAATGCTCTCATTTTTCACCCACACACGCGTTAGGAGAAAACTCTTCACACACCATCACCGTGTTGGGTACCCGATGTACTTTGGATTAAACTTAGAGGCTTAAGGTATGCACCTTATCACCCCAACAGAATCCGTGAGAAACCCCCTCCCAGGATTCGAACCCTCACATATTATTTCAAGGATGTGGACCCGGGATCAACATAAGAGTTTTACAACTCAGACAATGCCTCGGTGGTCTCATTTGTCAGTCACACACGTGTTAGGAGGAAACTCTTCACACCATCGCCGCATTGGGTACCCGATGTGCTTTGGACTAAACTGAGAGGCTTAAGGCATACACCGTATCACCCCAACAAAATCCTTGAGAAAACCCCCCTCCCAGGATTTGAATTCAGGAATAGTGTTGTATTCCCCGACGAAGAGATGAAGAAACAATTGTTATTTGATTCTATTTGTAATTTTTCATTTTCTTGGCTTTCTAGTAGAAGTAAATGTAATTTATCTTGGAACAATTGACTTGTAAAACCATTGTAATTGATCGTTTATTTGCCCCTCTAGCAGCTTGTTAGATGGTGGCTAGTAATAAATAAAATTAGTGTTCAAAAATAATGTGGTATATACTATATACTATATATTTAATTTACTAGTATAAAGACCCGTGAAATCACGGGTTTATTAGATAATTCAAGTTTAACATACTATTATTGAGAGCGTGCCACAAATATTTTGTCCGTAACATATGTATCCGAAATAATCAGTGATAAACTACAAACATATTAACAGAATAAATGAACTACCTTCTTCATTCTCCCACCACCCTCTTATAATTTAAATCACATACTATTTTTCTTGTCATAAAAGTCAACATTACAACATTTTATTGAGACATGTATTTCGCATACATATGTAAAATATTTAATCCCGTAATGAAAATCTATATTTGAATAACACTAAAAAAAGTAATTATATTATAATTATAATAATAAACAACAATAATAATAAAGTTTGTTTCAAAATTAAATATTTATATTTTTAATAATTATTATTAGTAATAACAAATCACTCTAGAATTTTAAACAAAATTAAAATATAATTATTTTGTGAAGGTTGTACAATATGCTTCAAAGTATGTACATGTGTTCATGAGATATTTTGTAAAATATTGTACAATTTATTTTAAATATTGTATATATAATCATTGAAATTATAATGTTTTACATAATGCTTAAAATATTACTGTATACATATAGTCATGGGGGTCTTTTATCATTAGGTTGTACATAATGCTTCAAATATTGTACATATGATCACGAGATGTTTTACCATTAGGTTGTACATAATGCTTCAAAGATTGTACATATGATCATGAGGGTGTTTTACCATAAGTTTGTATATAATAGTTTCCATATTGTACAATTAACATTAATATTTTTATTAAATAAATTATAAATTATTTTAATGACATCACCATAGATACCTTAATTTTATTTTACTTTTTTGAATTTTTTTAAACTTATAAATTACTCATTTATGACATCATCATGGTAGAGATTTATTAGATGGTTTAGTAAGTTCTTCTTTCTCTTTCAGGTAATGAAGTTTTTATGTGAAAAAGTCAAGCCAGGACCGGACAAAAGAAGGTGGTGGCGACGGCCCGGGTGGATAGGAACCCGTGATATTTTTGACCCAAAACAAAAGCGCTACCAAGTTCAATTGTTTCCATTGTGACTTGGTCGTCAAAAGACATCCTCTCGAGGGATGGAGAGGATGGCCATTATAGCCCTTCCTGTAAAGTTCTCCTTGCTTAGCAAAGAAGCAAAATGCCCTTTTCTTTATTCCAACTACATCTTTTGTTTATGACGTGAACGCTCATTAGACTGTTATAACCAGAGAGAGTTTCTTTGTTTATTCAACTCGTAAAGGCGAATCAAAACCTTTCTTTTCTACGTTTTCTTCTCTTATCTATACAATTTCGTCTTTGTGACCGAGGTCCGTCAAATATGAGATAGGTTACAGCTATAGTCAGAACTCTAACTATACATGTATGTATTACATGTATGAATCGTGCATCATGCAAGTGTAAATCACACGCTACCTAACGCGCGTTATAAAGTCATTCCCACCTCCAAAACGGACCTGACCAGACCAGACCCGATCACACACACCCATCTATCACAACCCCATATATATTTTCTACATTTTCTATTTTCTTCGCAAAATAAAATCAAAAATTAAAATACTTACAGTACTCCATTAAAAATCAAAAAATAAAAGTCCTCTCTCGCTTTCTTTCTTTGTTTCAATTCTTTTTCTCATTTTGGGTTCTCTCAACTTACGCAGCGATTCACCCTCAACAAGAAGGTATTATTAATCTTTTTTAACTAATTATGTTTGACGTTTTGCATGTTTTCATCTTCATTACTTCAACAACAACCATAAATCAACGCTGTATAATTATGTATATATTTCTTCATGAGTTGCTCTAAACCCCCTTATTTATCTCTCAACTTACGCTGTATAATTATGTTTTCATCTCAAGATTTGTTGTTTTTCCTGTATGTATAGTTTGTTAATGTTAGCGGTTTACTGTATTTATTGTATTTTGTTCCTATTTTTACGAATTTGATGCTGTTTACTTCGATGAGATCACATTACGATGTTTTGTATTTAATTATTGCTTTTTTTTCTTTGTTGTTTGTATCGTTGTAATTTTTCATGTATTTTGGTTTGTACGATTTTTTGTGGTTCTTGATTTGTTAAAGTTGGAAAATAGTGTGACACATTGCGTTAGTAATTTTTATTAAAGTGCATTTCTTATGTAAGTAGTATTTATATTTATTATTTATATATTTTTTTTTTGTTTTAGAAATTGGGTCTTTTTAATGTAGGTTCATAAAGGAAATATAAAATAGGAGTATACAGTGTGTTATCTTTATTATTTTTTCAGCTCATGTTGTGTAAAAAAAAGTGTAGATTGGCAGGGACACCTTAACCCTGTGTTGCCTTTGGCAACCCACCAAGCCAACCCCGTAATAGCCGGATGCCTGTAAATCACCTCCACCGAATACCCCATGAGTGGCAAGCACGAGCCTAACCCGAAGGCATACTCCGAGGGAATTGCTCCCCCCGGGACTCGAACCTGCGCCCATTTGTGTAAAGCTTCCAAACATGGGGCCCCAGCTTCACAGGGACGGGTACCGTTGAAGCACTGCTTCTTTGGTTTTTCAGCTCATGTTTGTTTCTTCTAGATAGTTCCATTACTTTTTATCTGGTGTATAATGTTACAGTGTCACAGTTTATTGTATGTAACTCAGTTATTATGATACTGTTACCTCATTTTTGGTTATCTTTTTGTGATTATTCTGATTGTTATTGTGATTATTGTTGATAGTTGGATTGAAATGGAGAACAATGATGACTGTAGCAGTGATGAAATATCAGGGAAACATTCACCTTTTCAGCAAACGTATGCGTACGGACTGTACGGGGAACTAGTAAATGTTTCTCGTATTGGTGACGAGTACCAAACCGAAATCCCATCATTGATTACGAATTCCGAGTATCTCGATTACATCAAAAACCCAATGCAGGAGGAAAAAGTGAAGGCAGGAGTACCAAATTACAAGTTCTTGATAGGATTAGATATACCAGTATTTTGGATTAATCAAAAAAATACAAACGATAATGTGGATGAGTTTCTTGTTCCGGGGTGTATTTTGAAAGCGTGGAGTGAAATGGAGAGACGTAGTTTTGTGCTAGGGTTGTATATTTTCGAGAAGGATTTTGTTTCAGTGCAGAGATTTATGGGGAGTAAAAATATTGGGGAGATATTATCGTATTACTATGGGGATTTTTATAGGAACGATGAATATAAAAGATGGTCAGATTGTAGAAAAAGTAGAGGTAAAAAGTGTGTTTTGGGACAAAGGATATTTAGTGGATTAAGACAACAGGAGTTTCTTGCTCGTTTGGTTCCCCGTGTTTCTCAAGAGTGCCAGAATTCGCTACTGGAGGTACGTCAAACGAAACTTTTTGATTTTTCTACTTTTTCTTGATTATTTGGGAATTAACTTTTAAAGAGATTTAGTATGATTTGCTGAAGATTAGGGATACATGGTTTTGTTTAATTTTAGTTATTTTCTCTAGTTCATCTTTTCACTTGGGTGATCTGTACTGCTTGTCTGTTTTCTGTGATGGTTTATGTCTTTTGGCTATAGATTTCGAAGGATAATGTGTGTGTATATATATTTTCCTTATTTCTTTAGTTGATTGTCAATGGTTTTATGCTATTGATGTTACTGTAATGTTAATGTTATATTGATATGACTTGTTAAACTGATGCCGGTATTAGTCCACAATTTTTTTTTGAAGGCATGGCCTCAAAGTGTAGCTATTGAACCTGGGTCTCGTTTTGTATTACTCCACAAATGATTTAGAGAAGTGAATATTGACATCTTATTGTTAATATTAATAATATTAATCATGTAATGATGCTCTGGTGAATAATACATTTTTATAAACATATGAGTGTGATGCTTGCAATTAGGTTCTAGCTTGGTTTGCATCTCATATTTATGGTATATTATATACATAGATTGATGAATTCGGTCATGAAACATGCTTTTTGTTAATCAGGGATTTGCTTCTGATTCTTTTTGCAGTAATTAATGAAAGTTGTATATAGGATATAAATACTAATGGACATGATTTACTTGACTTCAGGATCTTCCAGCTAATAATTTTAGAGTTCCTTAAAAACATGATTAAAGTTTGGCTAGTTGATGATAACTTATGATGCTTAAATTTGGTAATGGTAGGCTAGGGTTTCTCAGTTGACTTAACTTTTTCAAGTTAATTGTGATACCAATATGATCCAGGGAAGATTAAAGAAATAGATTGTGTGCGAAAAACAATCCACATTAAGGAACTTCAAAACAAATAAAACACTTAGGTACACTCAATATCTAACATACTCTGAGTAATAGTTTGACTGAATACATTCATATCCACCTATAACTAAATACTCATTATACACGATTCATGTGCAATTGATCCTAAAATGTATCTTACATGATGATGGATTAACAACATATGCCCCAACATTGTGGTATTCATAAGGCCCATTGTTTACACAATCACCTCTAATATATAGAGCTTTGAAACTACTACGTTGTTTTTTAACAGGATTTATAAGAATTAAGTTCAGATGGGGACTATATACCCACCTTTCTTAAAATGTTTTAGTCTAGAATATCTATCTACCTTATGTAATTTTCCTGAAACAGTTACTCTTAGAGATAGCGAAGGAAACTAGTTAGTGAGTTTTTTTTTTTTTTTTTTTTTTTTTTTTTTATTGGTGCTAAAGGTTCTAAACCAAGTGTGGTTGAGTAACCATGTGGGATAAGAATAGAACTGGTAAATAAATATGTGTTACCAGATTCATTCTTCATTCTTGTCTAAGTCTTGGTCTTGTTCATACGGGTGTAAGAGTTCATAGAAGAAAAGCAGCCTAATTTTAATAAAATGGACTCAAAACCCTAATTTAAATCAAACGTTGACTGATTTTGACTTCAACCAACTTGACTGATTAATCATGTTTCTAAAAGAATGTTAAGGAATGCAACAGTCATACAGATGATTAATGTGGAAAACAGTCGGAAAGTTACTTTCTTAACATTAACAAACATATATTCACCTTATATGTAATTTTGGATTTCCTTGACTTGCAGCTATCTGTGTATCTGTGTTGTAATATCTCAGCTCCACTTATATAACACAGTTAAAGCATGCTATGCGGCCTATGGGAGGTGTGTTTTTGCATTGAGGGTAACTAGAAATACATTTGGTTTGGTTATAACACCTTTAGATTCATTGTTTTCCATGTGTCAATTTCAAAAGACATGCTATATCTACCTACACAATGATCTCTTACAAAATAGGAGATGAACTTACTCCAAAATTAATCTTTAGCCTTTAGCTGTTCAAAAAGATAATAACTAATGTGTTTTAAATTATGTCAGACTCGGATGCAAAATTTTTGAGTCAGTTATGGTTTTACTCCTACGAATTTGCACATAGTAAGTTTAAAGGATTTTTTTTATTCATTTTCCAAAAAATGAATCAGCTAATAGATTGAAATAGTTCATGCAGTAAAATATGCAACAATTCAGTTACAGTAATAAATCATGAAAGGGTTGGTCCTTTTATTTATTATTATGTAAACTAAAAATCCTATTACTATTTCTGTTGTAATGGTTTGGCAGGTTTCTAGGACATTTGAAGATGGGGGGATATCACTCAGACACTACGTGATCTCCTTAAAAACGTTAATCGGACTTGAAATGTTTGTTGATGCTATCGCCATTGGAAAAGGTAAGCAAGATTTAACAGGAAGTGCAATCGAACCCACCAAGGAGAACCAATCAATACACATCCGTCCCGAAATACCGATCGGAAAAGCTTGTTCGGCTCTCACCACATCAGAAATCGTAATGTTTCTCACGGGTGATTATCGGTTAAGCAAAGCTCGATCCAATGATCTATTTTGGGAAGCTGTTTGGCCTCGTTTGCTTGCACGAGGGTGGCACTCTGAACAACCGAGTGGGTACAATTTTGCTGCAAACGGGATGCGTTCTTTGGTTTTTTTGATGCCAGGTGTTAAAAAGTTTTCAAGAAGATTAGTCAAAGGGGAAGCTTATTTGGATTCTGTAACGGATGTTTTGAATAAAGTTGCGTTGGACCCACAACTTATTGAACTCGATTGTGACGAGAATGGTAAAACTGAAGTTAAATTAGAAAACGAAGAGGAAGAACAAGAACATAGGTTTCCTGAAAAATGGAAAAGCTATTGTTATCTTCAACCTCGAGCTCCAAACACAAGTCTAGGTAATGTTTTAATGAAATTTACTGTGGTTGATACAAGTCTAGGTGGAGGAAAAGTCGTTAGCGTAAGAGAATTTGGACCCGGGAAGTGGAATTCAAGATGCCGTTCTGATGAAACTCACAGTGAGTTGGTTTCTAGTGATGAATCAGATCAAGAAACTCGTGTTGTTAAGAAACAGAAAGTGTTGGATGAAAGAAAAAAACCCGAAAAGAAAAATGACGGTTCAGATGAGTGTCCCACAAGAAAAGTTATGAAGGAAAATTTGAGTAGGAAGTCAAAACAAAAAATATCAGGGCATAATGCAAAAAAGCGTCGGAAATTAACCGCATGCTGTCGGGTAGACTCCAAAGGTGGTTCTAGCTTGGAACGAGACATGGGTTCATCATCTCATGTGGGTTCATCTTCTCAAGCTAATAATGTTAATCATAATCATAAATTGTCATCAAACTTAAGTTTTACTTCAAGATGCAGTTCAATTGATACTGTTGAAGAACAGGGGGTTGATTTAATCGATTTAAATGTTACCCCTGAATGTGGAAATGGTGAATTTGTGAGGCAAGTTAAAGAAAATATTGTGAGTCCTAAAGAGCAAGAAAATGGTGGTTCGAGGAGACAGAGTACTCGAAATAGGCCACCAACGGCTAGAGCATTGGAAGCTTTTGCTAACGGTTTTTTGACGGTTAATAGTAGGAAGAAAAGCAAAGAAGATTACTACTACAACAAGGGGGATTATGATTATGATTATGGTTTGAAACCGAAAAAATCTCGAGGTTGTGAAGTTAGTGAGAGTAGCACAGGTGATGCTTCTTCTGTTGTGAAGGGAGAGGATGAAGATGGAGTAATTGAGAAATAGTGACATTGTTTAAGATTTGTACTATTTGTGTTGCAGAGTTGGGTAAATGACTAAATTCTCAAAGATTCGACGACTTACCTAAGAGAATAATGTTGAGCCCTGACCCTCATTTGGGTTGGAAATAGAAGACTTGGTTATAGTGTTTGACTTTTTTTTGGTCTTTGACTTGTTAAGGTTTGAATGAGAACTAGGATATATTTTCTTGTTCATATGAATGAATGTTATATAACTAGGAATTATCTTGGCCTGGTAAATGGACTAAATGAGCACAAATGGTTAAAGATGTAGGAATCTTTCTTTCTTGTGTTAAACTTTGTTTTTGTATGATCACAGATCCCTTAAATAACTTCACACCTTAAATAGCTTAGGATTTATCAGAAAACGAAGTTTAAGCACTTAAACAAGCAAAATATGCAAGTTAATAGGGGAGTTTATACGCTTTTTTTTTTCCCAGGCATTAATCAAAGTGACTTTTTAATTAATGAAGTGATATGGCTTTGTTTTGCATAAACTGATGCAAATACTTTCTATACTGTACATTGACAATTGACAAACAATGATGAAAAACAACATTTATAAAGATGTTGACACCTGACACCAGTTTCCAAATAGTCGAAAGAACCATCTTTGATTTCAAATCATATATAACATCAGCCTTCCTTTACATCCCTACAGGTCGAAATGGTGATCTCAGTGCCTTGTAAAGTTGCACCATTGAGCCCGAACCCAAAAACCAACTGAATGGCCGTTTGCATCTAATTTTAGACCTTCATCACCATACAAAGACCGGATTACCTTGTTCCATAATGCATCTCTTTATACCTTGAATCTCCACCAGGACCGCCACCACTTGCCATAATTTTTGACATTAAACGTCCAATCTCCGAACCACCGAACGTACTTGCCGCCATGGAGTATTTGCAACTAATCCATGAAATATACTTACTGTCAAAAGTGTTCCAAAAACTCTCATGCCTTATTTGCGTATATCTTTACAGTTTACACTGTTCTCAAGTGTTTTTACAAGTGAAATAGAATGGGGTGAAAATAAAAGATAACAAAAGGATGGAAAAGAAATTAATATAAAATAGTTTACATGTATTTTTGACTTGTAAGAAAAATAAAAGAAAGAGAAAGTAACTCATGTATGCTCATTGAGCTTGGTGTTTTAATAAAAGTTCAGCTTTTTCAAAAAAAATAATAATAATAATTTATATATAATAGAAATAAAATTATGTGGGACTTTATTATATTATACTCAGTTATTTATTTATTTATTTTTTTAAAGCAGCATATATTAATATGAACGGAAAATAATTACATTAAAAAGCCAATTAAAAAGTTTACACTTACAAACACACTTTTTTTTTTTACTTTGTATTCTACACTTACAAAAAGTTTACACAAAAAAGTTTACAAATACTTATAAAAAACAATAAGCTCTAACTAATAGCTTTAAAAATAAACTCCAACTCCAACTTCAACTTTAATCCATAAGCTCCAGCTTCACTTACACTACAACTAATTTCATTCAAGCACACCCAAAATAAAATTAATCAATTAAATTAGGGGAGATAAATAAAGTGGGGAGAATAAAATTCATGTGATTGGTGGATGTATTTTGCCACCTCATATTGTAAAAAAGTGTGTGTAAGATTTTTGTAATTGTAAAAATTTGCCTTAATTTTTATCTCCTTTTCTTTTTAATAACAAAACGAAACCACCATATTTTCATCACTTTCAATTAAAACAAAAAATAAAAACTCGAGAATGTAGTGAACATTTTTTCCCCGTATTAACAACGTAGATGGTTTAACAAGCCGTTACGTGGACTCTCAAACTTGCGCGTATGTAAAATTGTACACACAACTCACCGACAGGCAAACACCGCAGAAATTAAACAAAATGGGTCAGGCATTTCGTCGAGCATCTGGCAGGATCCGTACTCTTGCTGCACCCACACCTCCGTCTTCATCATCTCAGCTCAATAAACCACCTGATCGTACCCAACCCAAGGTCACCGTCGATCCCAACCTCCCTCCCGGTGGTAATATCGACCCTAGTTCCGGTAACTTAGTTTCTCATCTTCAATTTTTTTTTATTTTTTAAATCAATATATACTTATACACCTTGCGTTCAGTTCTGTAAATTTGTACCTCTGGTGTACAATAGATATTTATTATTTATACGGAAATGGATGTAGATACATAACATACAATTTGGTTTTGTAGGTCAGGGTTGATATAGTTTTCTATTGATTAGGGTTTTAGAATAGGTTGAAGTGGTTTTGAACTTACCCTAAAATCTATTTTATGTATGTTATGCTACTGTAAAGCTTTATTTTCAGTTATTGCTATTCTATGTACATGACCTCCTAGGACGGGTATACCAGTGATGTGGCACCAGTTTCTATTACAGTAGATTATAAAGTATGATTCCTACAGTAGAATTTTTGGGTGAAGTTGGATACATCTTGAAGCACTTTCTCCGTTTAGATTAAAGCTACTTTCTTTCTTTAGACTAAATTCACACATATTTGTAGTATTTATTAATTGTCCAATTGATATGCTGCTTTATCTTGTTAGATGATCAACTAAGAAACAGTGGTGATAATGTTATCGAAGAACAACGTGATTCGGAATACGATGCTATGCTCAGCAAGATGGTTGGTCGAATTCAGACGAAACCTGGAGGGAAATTGGAGATGGGTGAGGTGAGTTGTCATACGACTCGTTTGATACGTGTCTTTATCTTAAGAATGGTTAATGTTGGTTTTTTCGATATAGGTTGTACATAAGCAGTTTTGTTTGGGAGAGCAAATGATATCAAAAAAGAATTACATAACTGATACTTAGAAAGAGTAAACAAACAAACTACAATTTTCAGTTCATAATATGAGCTGTAACTCATCTTTCTTGCAACATCACTAAAGTGCTAAGTTCTTTGTTACCGAATTCCATGTGTGACCTCCATCTTCTGTCCTCTGTCCTGTAATTATCGTTACACAAATAGTTATTCCCGAATTGCAGATTAATATTAGAGAAAAAAATATCAAACTGTAAGAAACAAGTCATGTATGGTGTATATGTAGATCTGTGTATAAGGGTAGGCGGTGATTCTGTGTAGGAGTTTGTTTAAGTTGTTTTTTATATATATATATAATTAGTCAAAATATTGAAGGAGTCTTTAACTGTGAAATAATAGGTGAATATTTTGTACCAATATTTTCAGTACTTTGTTGCATTACCAATTAGCGAATATGTAATGTTTCCATAACAGTAAGTGGCATCACTAATTTCAAGGGTTCAAAATGGGTTTGTGTCATAATGAGTAATTAAATTAAATGTCCAGGCTGCTCCCACCCACTCTTTTTCTGTCCATCTCTTATCATTTGCATGTAGTTAGTGCATAATAATAATATGATTAAAAACTTCATCATTAAAGTAGTAAAAATATCTCTTACAAATGGAGCAATTTGAAATGTAGCAAGCACGTGAATAAACATTTGTTATCTTTCGGCCCGATTAACCCTTTTTAGCTTTAGCTATCTATCACCTATGTACGGTTTTTACCATGTTACTAGTTAGCAAGCATGTACAGCCAAGGTTGAACAGGTCCCGACTCGATGGGTATTCGGGTCGGCGCTTTTTGGGGAGTACTCAGCAACTCGGGACGTACTCGGATGTTGACTAGGTTTGACTTTGACCTATTTTCTGATTAACCCCAGTTTTGGCCGAGTTTGACCTAGTCTTGACCGAGTAATCCCGAGATTTGACCAAGTAATTGAACCAATTACTCGTACCGATCTTAAAACCGAGAACTCGGCGAGTACTCGCGGAGTTTCACCTAGTTTTACAACCCTGTGTACAGCCCAAGTTGATGCGTTTTTTATATATAAAATAAAATGGGTTAGCGTTGCCACCATTGTTAATTATTAACCCGTAAAGCACTTGTGCAGGCATATGTGGTGGACAAGTACAATAGACCCATGCCAAAGTTGAGAAATACAACTTCAGAGACTACCAGATATGAGCAGAGACCAGCTCCACCAGGAACCTTAAATGTCGCTCAGCTTCGTCAAATAATTCTTCTATATCAAGGCAAATCAGAAGAACATGATGGTCCTATGGATGTTAACCAAATAGCACAAAAGTTTCGTATCGATGTTGCTCAGGTTGAACGTGCTGTGCAGTTTCTCTCTTTCCCTCCAGAATATTTCAGTAATAAACAGAAAAAAGATCAAAGATAACTCATCAGCTTTTAGCTTATATCGGTGATTGTTATGTTATTGTTACAGCAGCAATGAGATATGTAGCATCGTACTTTTTTGTGCCGGATACTGCATCTTTACATACAGTATTAAATAACAACTCAGTTTCACTGTCGCAGTCTTCGGCTTGCAATACTACTTGTAACAGTATGGTCTACTTTGACCCCTGTTTTCTGTATGTTACGAAGTTTACAGTTAAAATAACACATTTTGACCTGTTGCACAAGGGCCCCAATTGTGTTATCATACTTGTGGATATGGCATGGCTATTTTGTTAAGCTTTTACAGTATTCTACTAGTGGAGTGACTTTTTCTTGAAAGACAAACACACACTTATGTCACGAACCGGGACTTGAACCCGCAACTTGAAAGCTGATGGGAGGACAATGACCCTTTGATTATCTTGATTAATTTTTTTTTTTTTTTTTTTTTTTTGGCAAAATAACGAAAACTCATATAGAAACGAAGTCGTTTTCCAAAAGAAAACACCTTAACAGAGAATACAAATAAACGGGTAAAATGGGAATCTCGCATCTAGAAAACAACCAACTAAACGAAAACTATCTAACAACGAGCATCCTCTAATAACCCGAAAAACCTTAAAATAGACTAACCAATACAAAACCGAATACTACACTGCAATGCCATGTACTAAACCAAACAAACTAAGAGAGATCAACAAACGAAAAAAATGCACGAAAAAAATGAACGCGTGACGGACCCAACCACTCAACCTCTAGGTTCCGCCCTTTTCAACTTACCATTAACCGTCTCTTTCAAAATGTTCATCCTGGACCGATTCTCTATCTTGTATGATAACACATTGGCTGATTCACCACCCGGATCGCTCTCCTTAACCAAACGTGTCATCATTTTATCGAATGCCGCGAAAGCCTCCACGGACATTTTTCCATTCCCGTTTACCGATGAACTGCCGAATCTATCCTCTTGAGACCCCAAAAACAAGTTTTGAATCGCTTCACCGTAATCCAAGTCTTCAACATAGTCTTTAAGCTTGTAAGAACCCATCTTGATTAAATATGTCTTCCGATGTGAAACCAATTATGTTTGTGTGGTTTTGCCTGGTCACCAGTTTCTAAGTTTTTCTGCAAGCAGGTTTTGCCTTCGTGTTTTTGTAGAGTTTTTCAAATGTTCTGCATATGCTACATATATACTCCTCTGTCATAAAATAAAAATAAAATCACATTACTATTTATATATGTTCTAATATAAATGTCTCTTAAAAAATACTAAAAAAAAATACTAAAGTTCCAATTCTACCATTTTTTTTACATATAGAAATTAGCAAAATTTTTATTAATGATTTCAACTATTTGTTACTTTGTTTTAAAATTAATTAATTACAATGTTGTCTTATTAAATGAAAAGTCGACATTTCACTAGACTATCATAAATTGAAAATTTTATGTTAGTGGACATTTAATCCGGGATGGAGTAGTATAACTATAATAAGATATAATTATAATTATTATAATTATAATTTAATTATAATAATTATAAAAGTTGAATCGTACAATATATTAGGTCACTCCCTATCGTGACTAAACTATTCATTATCTTAACCTTACACATCATCGTCATATCAACACCAAAATTCTATAATCAAACCATAACTTAACGCTCCCTATCATGACTAAAAACAATACTCATCTTAATATACAATGTACAAGCAATAAAACATCAAGTCTAAACAATTTATAGCGACTGGACTCACAATTTCTAAGAGCTCTTGCCAAATCCATGGTGAATACGGTAACTAACCTGAAATGTCCCGTTCTTATTGATTAAAAACGTTCCATATTAATTGATTTCGTTGCGAGGTTTTGACCTCTATATGAGACGTTTTTCAAAGACTGCATTCATTTTAAAACAAACCATAACCTTTATTTCATCAATAAAGGTTTAAAAAGCTTTACGTAGATTATCAAATAATGATAATCTAAAATATCCTGTTTACACACGACCATTACATAATGGTTTACAATACAAATATGTTACAACAAAATAAGTTTCTTGAATGCAGTTTTTACATAATATCATACAAGCATGGACTCCAAATCTCGTCCTTATTTAAGTATGCGACAGCGGAAGCTCTTAATAATCACCTGAGAATAAACATGCTTAAAACGTCAACAAAAATGTTGGTGAGTTATAGGTTTAACCTATATATATCAAATCATAATAATAAACCACAAGATTTCATATTTCAATACACATCTCATACATAGAGATAAAAATCATTCATATGGTGAACACCTGGTAACCGACATTAACAAGATGCATATATAAGAATATCCCCATCATTCCGGGACACCCTTCGGATATGATATAAATTTCGAAGTACTAAAGCATCCGGTACTTTGGATGGGGCTTGTTGGGCCCGATAGATCTATCTTTAGGATTCGCGTCAATTAGGGTGTCTGTTCCCTAATTCTTAGATTACCAGACTTAATAAAAAGGGGCATATTCAATTTCGATAATTCAACCATAGAATGTAGTTTCACGTACTTGTGTCTATTTTGTAAATCATTTATAAAACCTGCATGTATTCTCATCCCAAAAATATTAGATTTTAAAAGTGGGACTATAACTCACTTTCACAGATTTTTACTTCGTCGGGAAGTAAGACTTGGCCACTGATTGATTCACGAACCTATAACAATATATATATATATATTAAAGTATGTTCAAAATATATTTACAACACTTTTAATATATTTTGATGTTTTAAGTTTATTAAGTCAGCTGTCCTCGTTAGTAACCTACAACTAGTTGTCCACAGTTAGATGTACAGAAATAAATCGATAAATATTATCTTGAATCAATCCACGACCCAGTGTATACGTATCTCAGTATTGATCACAACTCAAACTATATATATTTTGGAATCAACCTCAACCCTGTATAGCTAACTCCAACATTCACATATAGAGTGTCTATGGTTGTTCCGAAATATATATAGATGTGTCGACATGATAGGTCGAAACATTGTATACGTGTCTATGGTATCTCAAGATTACATAATATACAATACAAGTTGATTAAGTTATGGTTGGAATAGATTTGTTACCAATTTTCACGTAGCTAAAATGAGAAATATTATCCAATCTTGTTTTACCCATAACTTCTTCATTTTAAATCCGTTTTGAGTGAATCAAATTGCTATGGTTTCATATTGAACTCTATTTTATGAATCTAAACAGAAAAAGTATAGGTTTATAGTCGGAAAAATAAGTTACAAGTCGTTTTTGTAAAGGTAGTCATTTCAGTCGAAAGAACGACGTCTAGATGACCATTTTAGAAAACATACTTCCACTTTGAGTTTAACCATAATTTTTGGATATAGTTTCATGTTCATAATAAAAATCATTTTCTCAGAATAACAACTTTTAAATCAAAGTTTATCATAGTTTTTAATTAACTAACCCAAAACAGCCCGCGGTGTTACTACGACGGCGTAAATCCGGTTTTACGGTGTTTTTCGTGTTTTCAGGTTTTAAATCATTAAGTTAGCATATCATACAGATATAGAACAGGTGTTTAGTTTATTTTAAAAGTCAAATTAGAAGGATTAACTTTTGTTTGCGAACAAGTTTAGAATTAACTAAACTATGTTCTAGTGATTACAAGTTTAAACCTTCGAATAAGATAGCTTTATATGTATGAATCGAATGATGTTATGAACATTATTACTACCTTAAGTTCCTTGGATAAACCTATTGGAAAAGATAAAAATGGATCTAGCTTCAATGGATCCTTGGATGGCTCGAAGTTCTTGAAGCAGAATCATGACACGAAAACAAGTTCAAGTAAGATCATCACTTGAAATAAGATTGTTATAGTTATAGAAATTGAACCAAAGTTTGAATATGATTATTACCTTGTATTAGAATGATAACCTACTGTAAGAAACAAAGATTTATTGAGGTTGGATGATCACCTTACAAGATTGGAAGTGAGCTAGCAAACTTGAAAGTATTCTTGATTTTATGAAACTAGAACTTTTGGAATTTATGAAGAACACTTAGAACTTGAAGATAGAACTTGAGAGAGATCAATTAGATGAAGAAAATTGAAGAATGAAAGTGTTTGTAGGTATTTTTGGTCGTTGGTGTATGGATTAGATATAAAGGATATGTAATTTTGTTTTCATGTAAATAAGTCATGAATGATTACTCATATTTTTGTAATTTTATGAGATATTTCATGCTAGTTGCCAAATGATGGTTCCCACATGTGTTAGGTGACTCACATGGGCTGCTAAGAGCTGATCATTAGAGTGTATATACCAATAGTACATACATCTAAAAGCTGTGTATTGTACGAGTACGAATACGGGTGCATACGAGTAGAATTGTTGATGAAACTGAACGAGGATGTAATTTTAAGCATTTTTGTTAAGTAGAAGTATTTTGATAAGTGTCTTGAAGTCTTTCAAAAGTGTATGAATACATATTAAAACACTACATGTATATACATTTTAACTGAGTCGTTAAGTCATCGTTAGTCGTTACATGTAAATGTTGTTTTGAAACCTTTAGGTTAACGATCTTGTTAAATGTTGTTAACCCAATGTTTATAATATCAAAAGAGATTTTAAATTATTATATTATCATGATATTATGATGTACGAATATCTCTTAATATGATATATATATATACATTAAATGTCGTTACAACGATAATCGTTACATATATGTCTCGTTTCAAAATCATTAAGTTAGTAGTCTTGTTTTTACATATGTAGTTCATTGTTAATATACTTAATGATATGTTTACTTATCATAATATCATGTTAACTATATATATAACCATATATATGTCATCATATAGTTTTTACAAGTTTTAACGTTCGTGAATCACCTGTCAACTTGGGTGGTCAATTGTCTATATGAAACCTATTTCAATTAATCAAGTCTTAACAAGTTTGATTGCTTAACATGTTGGAAACATTTAATCATGTAAATATCAATCTCAATTAATATATATAAACATGGAAAAGTTCGGGTCACTACATAACCCGTGCATATGGTTTATTACGGGTAACTAGCGAGTAATGACGGATATGGAACCATAGGGAGTGGTCTTTTAGGCATAGTGTAAACTATAATTATATTTGAAAACCTGTATCAATTAACTTGTCACATCTTACTAAAATTCACATGAAGGTATGCATTTATTTTTCAAAAGTAAAAAAGTTAACTACATATACTAATATTTACAAGAATTATTTTTTTGGTATATTTGACAAATTTAGTTGCAGTTGGAGGTAAAGCTTGAAGTTAAAAGTTGGAGTTTATTTGTTTTTAGAGTTTTCCTGATCATTGAGTGTAATTTGTTTTTTATACGTGAGAACAACCACAGTTACAACTATTCAAGTGTTTGTTACATCTAGAGTATGAGTCTAAATTGGTGCTTACTATTATCTAAGTGATTAAATAGAGTAAGTTGACCTATAATTGTTCTTTTAAAGCAATGTTGATTTAATAATAAAACTAGTGAAAGGACCCGTGGAATAACGAGTTTGTTAAAACGATACAGTATGATATGTTTTAGGTGTTAAGGGAATGTAAATGTCCAAGTAGCATTGTTTAGATTGTTAGAGGAACGTTAAACTAGTTTTATCTAGCCCATATGATATTGTTCTAGTACTTTCTATTGCTTAGGCTTAGCCCACTATGTATCTTAGGGTTTAGCCTTTATAAGGGCATGATCATTGTACGTGAGGAAAAAACAAATAAGATACACAACATTTCACAACATGGTATCAGAGTCATACGTTCCTGGTGGAACCACCTCCTTTTAACAATCACCACGGCAAATACGAGTCGCTGCCTCTATAGTGCCGCCCCCTCAAATAATCTAATCTATCTATCATCTAGTTGTTCTTCCTTTTTATAATTTTATTTATTCAATCTAGTAATGCTAGCCGCCATTGTTTTTTTTCCGGTTGTTTTATTGTTATTCCAAAACCCCCACTGTTGCTTCATATTGGGTTCATTAATATAACTGAATTTGCATGATTCTTTTGCAAGCTTATACCCATTAAAAATTCAATTTCAATTCCTCAATTATTAACTTATCACAGCCGTAGTTTTCTTTTCCATTTTTTTCTTCCAAATAATCGGGGTGGGGATAGCCACCTTGCTTGACTAGGTTCCAAACCCCGAAAAAAAAGAGTATATTCAAAAAAATTAGTTTGAAGCATTGAAGAGCATTGTTATCGTCGACATAATTTGCATACCAAAGTGGTACTTGATCCTTAGACACAACAAGCCACGACGTAAAAGAAAAAAAATGTTACGGAAAAGGAGAAGCCGTCAAAAATATGCTATTATACAAGCGAATATCATTCGATTTAATGCGACAAATAAAAAAAAATAGATTTTTTATTTATTTATTTCATGTTTAGTGTTTTCTTTCAGTCCGAGCTTTTGTGATTTTACCGCTCGAACTGCGGGGGAGTGTTAGATGGATGTTAGACTAGTATTATCTAGCTCATATGATATTGTTCTAGTACTTTCTATTGCTTGGGATTAGCCCACTATGTATCTCAGGGTTTAGCCTTTATAAGGGAATGATCATTGTACGTGAGGAAAACACAAATAAGATACACAATATTTCACAACATAGATTATGTTGACAATTAGATACACAAAAATCATTAGCTTATTAATGAAAACGCAAGTGTTAAAATAGAATATAGTAAGAAAATATATTATAGCGGAAACAACTATAAGTATGCTCATAAAATCGCTTAAGTATGTTGAATAAATAGTAGTAATCACGATCTTCAAATGTAGTTAAATAGATAATTGTAGACTCTAAACAACTCTAAAAAAATATCGCTGAATCAACATCTTTCGTACGTAGACGGTTGCAAACAAATGTAATCGAAAGAGCTTGAAGATATCTGTGACGATCCGGAAATTTTCGACCAAATTTAAACTTAATTTTTATATGATTTCGACACGATAAGCAAAGTCTGTAATGTTGAGTCTCAAAAATTTTGAAATGTTTTCATACATTCATTTAACTTCGACCGTTCCCGACGATTCACGAACAATTATTTGTAAATAAACATGTATATAAATATATGGATATATATGTACAATAAGTCAGAATATTAATTGTTAATATAAATATTTTGCATTAAAATAAAACGTGTATTTAAAACGTGTTTATGTATATATATATATATATATATATATATATATATATATATATATATATATATATATATATATATATAATTTCAGATTATTTTATAAACGATAGTAACATTGGTTTATTGATTCGATTGATATTTAAATAAGCAATCTGAACTTATATAATATTAAAAATAAACATTGGTACATAAATGGATTATATCAATTTTAAGTTTAAAAATATAAACGTTATATGATATAATAAATTTCTATTATTTAAAATGATTTTTAATGAACTTTGAATATAACTAGTTTGAAAAACTAAATATTATATCATTAAATAAAGATTTCAATAATATTATATATATATATATATATATATATATATATATATATATATATATATATATATATATATATATATATATCATAAGATGTACAAATTAATATATTTCTAAACGAAAATATATGTATATTTTTACAATGTTATAAAATATAATAATAACTTAGATATAAAACGTCTTGATTTAAAAATACTATTAATTATATTTTAATAAATAACGAAAAGGTAATTTAAAGAAGCAAATGACCAAAACACTCGAACGTACAAGATACACTTCGGGTAATATAGTTATTGGTAATATAAGTCTATATTTTGACAAAGGTACGAGTCACGAAACGTAGAATGCAAGTTATTAAAGCGTACCAAGTAACGTTCGAAAAACCGGAACCGGGACATAAGTCGAGTGAGACAACGTACGAGTCATCGAAACAAAAATTATAAATCAACTATGCACGAGAATATAATATAATATATATGTAATTAATATAAATTATATATATATATTATAAAATTATGTCGACGAACAAAGAAACAAAATTATGTGAGCTGGAAAAGAAGGCCATGCGATCGCATGGCCAATGGCCTTCAAACCTATGCGATCGCATGGGGGGGTGGTGAAATGTCCCGTTCTTATTGATTAAAAACGTTCCATATTAATTGATTTCGTTGCGAGGTTTTGACCTCTATATGAGACGTTTTTCAAAGACTGCATTCATTTTAAAACAAACCATAACCTTTATTTCATCAATAAAGGTTTAAAAAGCTTTACGTAGATTATCAAATAATGATAATCTAAAATATCCTGTTTACACACGACCATTACATAATGGTTTACAATACAAATATGTTACAACAAAATAAGTATCTTGAATGCAGTTTTTACACAATATCATACAAGCATGGACTCCAAATCTCGTCCTTATTTAAGTATGCGACAGCGGAAGCTCTTAATAATCACCTGAGAATAAACATGCTTAAAACGTCAACAAAAATGTTGGTGAGTTATAGGTTTAACCTATATATATCAAATCATAATAATAGACCACAAGATTTCATATTTCAATACACATCCCATACATAGAGATAAAAATCATTCATATGGTGAACACGTGGTAACCGACATTAACAAGATGCATATATATAAGAATATCCCCATCATTCCGGGACACCCTTCGGATATGATATAAATTTTGAAGTACTAAAGCATCCGGTACTTTGGATGGGGGTTGTTAGGCCCAATAGATCTATCTTTAGGATTCGCGTCAATTAGGGTGTCTGTTCCCTAATTCTTAGATTACCAGACTTAATAAAAAGGGGCATATTCGATTTCGATAATTCAACCATAGAATGTAGTTTCACGTACTTGTGTCTATTTTGTAAATCATTTATAAAACCTGCATGTATTCTCATCCCAAAAATATTAGATTTTAAAAGTGGGACTATAACTCACTTTCACAGATTTTTACTTCGTCGGGAAGTAAGTCTTGGCCACTGGTTGATTCACGAACCTATAACAATATATACATATATATCAAAGTATGTTCAAAATATATTTACAACACTTTTAATATATTTTGATGTTTTAAGTTTATTAAGTCAGCTGTCCTCGTTAGTAACCTACAACTAGTTGTCCACAATTAGATGTACAGAAATAAATCGATAAATATTATCTTGAATCAATCCACGACCCAGTGTATACGTATCTCAGTATTGATCACAACTCAAACTATATATATTTTGGAATCAACCTCAACCCTGTATAGCTAACTCCAACATTCACATATAGAGTGTCTATGGTTGTTCCGAAATATGTATAGATGTGTCGACATGATAGGTCAAAACATTGTATACGTGTCTATGGTATCTCAAGATTTCATAATATACAATACAAGTTGATTAAGTTATGGTTGGAATAGATTTGTTACCAATTTTCACGTAGCTAAAATGAGAAAAATTATCCAATCTTGTTTTACCCATAACTTCTTCATTTTAAATCCGTTTTGAGTGAATCAAATTGCTATGGTTTCATATTGAACTCTATTTTATGAATCTAAACAGAAAAAGTATAGGTTTATAGTCGGAAAAATAAGTTACAAGTCGTTTTTGTAAAGGTAGTCATTTCAGTCGAAAGAACGACGTCTAGATGACCATTTTAGAAAACATACTTCCACTTTGAGTTTAACCATAATTTTTGGATATAGTTTCATGTTCATAATAAAAATCATTTTCTCAGAATAACAACTTTTAAATTAAAGTTTATCATAGTTTTTAATTAACTAACCCAAAACAGCCCGCGGTGTTACTACGACGGCGTAAATCCGGTTTTACGGTGTTTTTCGTGTTTCTAGGTTTTAAATCATTAAGTTAGCATATCATATAGATATAGAATATGTATTTAGTTGATTTTAAAAGTCAAGTTAGAAGGATTAACTTTTGTTTGCGAACAAGTTTAGAATTAACTAAACTATGTTCTAGTGATTACAAGTTTAAACCTTCGAATAAGATAGCTTTATATGTATGAATCGAATGATGTTATGAACATCATTACTACCTTAAGTTCCTTGGATAAACCTACTGGAAAAGAGAAAAATGGATCTAGCTTCAACGGATCCTTGGATGGCTCGAAGTTCTTGAAGCAGAATCATGACACGAAAACAAGTTCAAGTAAGATCATCACTTGAAATAAGATTGTTATAGTTATAGAAATTGAACCAAAGTTTGAATATGATTATTACCTTGTATTAGAATGATAACCTACTGTAAGAAACAAAGATTTCTTGAGGTTGGATGATCACCTTACAAGATTGGAAGTGAGCTAGCAAACTTGAAAGTATTCTTGATTTTATGTAACTAGAACTTTTGGAATTTATGAAGAACACTTAGAACTTGAAGATAGAACTTGAGAGAGATCAATTAGATGAAGAAAATTGAAGAATGAAAGTGTTTGTAGGTGTTTTTGGTCGTTGGTGTATGGATTAGATATAAAGGATATGTAATTTTGTTTTCATGTAAATAAGTCATGAATGATTACTCATATTTTTGTAATTTTATGAGATATTTCATGCTAGTTGCCAAATAATGGTTCCCACATGTGTTAGGTGACTCACATGGGCTGCTAAGAGCTGATTATTGGAGTGTATATACCAATAGTATATACATCTAAAAGCTGTGTATTGTACGAGTACGAATACGGGTGCATACGAGTAGAATTGTTGATGAAACTGAACGAGGATGTAATTGTAAGCATTTTTGTTAAGTAGATGTATTTTGATAAGTGTATTGAAGTCTTTCAAAAGTGTATAAATACATATTAAAACACTACATGTATATACATTTTAACTGAGTCGTTAAGTCATCGTTAGTCGTTACATGTAAGTGTTGTTTTCAAACCTTTAGGTTAACGATCTTGTTAAATGTTGTTAACCCAATGTTTATAATATCAAATGAGATTTTAAATTATTATATTATCATGATATTATCATGTATGAATATCTCTTAATATGATATATATACATTAAATGTCTTTACAACGATAATCGTTACATATATGTCTCGTTTAAAAATCATTAAGTTAGTAGTCTTGTTTTTACATATGTAGTTCATTGTTAATATACTTAATGATATGTTTACTTATCATAGTATCATGTTAACTATATATATATCCATATATATGTCATCATATAGTTTTTACAAGTTTTAACGTTCGTGAATCACCGGTCAACTTGGGTGGTCAATTGTCTATATGAAACATATTTCAATTAATCAAGTCTTAACAAGTTTGATTGCTTAACATGTTGGAAACATTTAATCATGTAAATATCAATCTCAATTAATATATATAAACATGGAAAATTTCGGGTCACTACAGTACCTACCCGTTAAATAAATTTCGTCCCGAAATTTTAAGCTGTTGAAGGTGTTGACGAATCTTCTGGAAAGAGATGCGGGTATTTCTTCTTCATATGATCTTCACGCTCCCAGGTGAACTCGGGTCCTCTACGAGCATTCCATCGAACCTTAACAATTGGTATCTTGTTTTGCTTAAGTCTTTTAACCTCACGATCCATTATTTCGACGGGTTCTTCGATGAATTGAAGTTTTTCGTTGATTTGGATTTCATCTAACGGAATAGTGAGATCTTCTTTAGCAAAACATTTCTTCAAATTCGAGACGTGGAAAGTGTTATGTACAGCCGCGAGTTGTTGAGGTAACTCAACTCGGTAAGCTACTGGTCCGACACGATCAATAATCTTGAATGGTCCAATATACCTTGGATTTAATTTCCCTCGTTTACCAAATCGAACAACGCCTTTCCAAGGTGCAACTTTAAGCATGACCATCTCTCCAATTTCAAATTCTATATCTTTTCTTTTAATGTCAGCGTAGCTCTTTTGTCGACTTTGGGCGGTTTTCAACCGTTGTTGAATTTGGATGATCTTCTCGGTAGTTTCTTGTATAATCTCCGGACCCGTAATCTGTCTATCCCCCACTTCACTCCAACAAATCGGAGACCTGCACTTTCTACCATAAAGTGCTTCAAACGGCGCCATCTCAATGCTTGAATGGTAGCTGTTGTTGTAGGAAAATTCTGCTAACGGTAGATGTCGATCCCAACTGTTTCCAAAATCAATAACACATGCTCGTAGCATGTCTTCAAGCGTTTGTATCGTCCTTTCGCTCTGCCCATCAGTTTGTGGATGATAGGCAGTACTCATGTCTAGACGAGTTCCTAATGCTTGCTGTAATGTCTGCCAGAATCTTGAAATAAATCTGCCATCCCTATCAGAGATAATAGAGATTGGTATTCCATGTCTGGAGACGACTTCCTTCAAATACAGTCGTGCTAACTTCTCCATCTTGTCATCTTCTCTTATTGGCAGGAAGTGTGATGATTTGGTGAGACGATCAACTATTACCCAAATAGTATCAAAACCACTTGCAGTCCTTGGCAATTTAGTGATGAAATCCATGGTAATGTTTTCCCATTTCCATTCCGGGATTTCGGGTTGTTGAAGTAGACCTGATGGTTTCTGATGCTCAGCTTTGACCTTAGAACACGTCAAACATTCTCCTACGTATTTAGCAACATCGGCTTTCATACCCGGCCACCAAAAATGTTTCTTGAGATCCTTGTACATCTTCCCCGTTCCAGGATGTATTGAGTATCTGGTTTTATGAGCTTCTCTAAGTACCATTTCTCTCATATCTCCAAATTTTGGTACCCAAATCCTTTCAGCCCTATACCGGGTTCCGTCTTCCTGAATATTAAGATGCTTCTCCGATCCTTTGGGTATTTTATCCTTTAAATTTCCCTCTTTTAAAACTCCTTGTTGCGCCTCCTTTATTTGAGTAGTAAGGTTATTATGAATCATTATATTCATAGATTTTACTCGAATGGGTTCTCTATCCTTCCTGCTCAAGGCATCGGCTACCACATTTGCCTTCCCCGGGTGGTAACGAATCTCAAAGTCGTAATCATTCAACAATTCAATCCACCTACGCTGCCTCATATTCAGTTGTTTCTGATTAAATATGTGTTGAAGACTTTTGTGGTCGGTATATATATAATACTTTTGACCCCATATAAGTAGTGCCTCCAAGTCTTTAATGCAAAAACAACCGCTCCTAATTCCAAATCATGCGTCGTATAATTTTGTTCGTGAATCTTCAATTGTCTAGACGCATAAGCAATCACCTTCGTTCGTTGCATTAATACACAACCAAGACCTTGCTTTGATGCGTCACAATAAATCACAAAATCATCATTCCCTTCAGGCAATGACAATATAGGTGCCGTAGTTAGCTTTTTCTTCAATAACTGAAACGCTTTCTCTTGTTCATCATTCCATTCAAATTTCTTCCCTTTATGCGTTAATGCAGTCAAGGGTTTTGCTATTCTGGAAAAATCTTGGATGAACCTTCTGTAGTAACCAGCTAGTCCTAAAAACTGGCGTATGTGTTTCGGAGTTTTCGGGGTTTCCCACTTTTCAACAGTTTCTATCTTTGCTGGATCCACCTTAATACCTTCTTTGTTCACTATGTGACCGAGGAATTGAACTTCTTCCAACCAAAATGCACACTTTGAAAACTTAGCATATAATTCTTCCTTCCTCAATACTTCTAACACCTTTCTCAAATGTTCACCGTGTTCTTGGTCATTCTTTGAGTAAATAAGTATGTCATCAATGAAAACAATGACAAACTTGTCAAGGTATGGTCCACACACTCGGTTCATAAGGTCCATGAACACAGCTGGTGCATTAGTTAAACCAAACGGCATGACCATAAACTCGTAATGACCGTAACGTGTTCTGAAAGCAGTCTTTGGAATATCATCTTCTTTCACCCGCATTTGATGATACCCGGAACGTAAGTCAATCTTTGAATAAACAGATGAGCCTTGTAGTTGATCAAATAAGTCGTCGATTCTCGGTAGTGGGTAGCGATTCTTGATGGTAAGTTTGTTCAACTCTCGGTAGTCGATACACAACCTGAATGTACCATCTTTCTTCTTGACAAACAAAACAGGAGCTCCCCACGGTGATGTGCTTGGTCGAATGAAACCACGCTCTAAAAGTTCTTGTAATTGGCTTTGCAGTTCTTTCATTTCTCTGGGTGCAAGTCTGTAAGGAGCACGAGCTATTGGTGCAGCTCCTGGTACAAGATCTATTTGAAATTCAACGGATCGATGTGGGGGTAATCCCGGTAATTCTTTCGGAAATACATCGGGAAATTCTTTTGCAATGGGAACATCATTGATGCTCTTTTCTTCAGTTTGTACTTTCTCGACGTGTGCTAGAACAGCATAGCAACCTTTTCTTATTAGTTTTTGTGCCTTCAAATTACTAATAAGATGTAGCTTCGTGTTGCCCTTTTCTCCGTACACCATTAAGGGTTTTCCTTTTTCTCGTATAATGCGAATTGCATTTTTGTAACAGACGATCTCTGCTTTCACTTCTTTCAACCAGTCCATACCGATTATCACATCAAAACTCCCTAACTCTACTGGTATCAAATCAATCTTAAATGTTTCGCTAACCAGTTTAATTTCTCGATTCCGACATATATTATCTGCTGAAATTAATTTACCATTTGCTAATTCGAGTAAAAATTTACTATCCAAAGGCGTCAATGGACAACTTAATTTAGCACAAAAATCTCTACTCATATAGCTTCTATCCGCACCCGAATCAAATAAAACGTAAGCAGATTTATTGTCAATAAGAAACGTACCCGTAACAAGCTCCGGGTCTTCCTGTGCCTCTGCCGCATTAATATTGAAAACTCTTCCGCGGCCTTGTCCATTCGTGTTCTCCTGGTTCGGGCAATTTCTAATAATGTGGCCCGGTTTTCCACATTTATAACAAACTACATTGGCATAACTTGCTCCGACACTACTTGCTCCGCCATTACTCGTTCCGACACCATTTGTTCCTTTCGTTCTATTAACCCCTGGTCCGTAAACCTCACACTTCGCCGCGCTATGACCATTTCTTTTACACTTGTTGCAAAATTTGGTGCAGAACCCCGAGTGATACTTTTCACACCTTTGGCATAGCTGCTTCTGATTGTTGTTGTTGTTGCGGTTATTATTGTTGTTGGGATGATTGTTGTAGTTGCTGTTGCTGTTGTTGTTGTTGTTGTTGTTGGGCCGTTTGTTGTAGTTACGATTGATGTTGCGATTGTTGGGATAATTGTTGCGATTATTGTTGTAATTGCTGTTGTTGTTGTATTGGTGATTCTTATCACCGTTATCCTCCCACTTTCTTTTGACTTGCTTCACATTGGCCTCTTCAGCAGTCTGTTCTTTAATTCTTTCTTCAATCTGGTTCACTAGTTTGTGAGCCATTCTACATGCCTGTTGTATAGAGGCGGGCTCGTGTGAACTTATATCTTCTTGGATTCTTTCCGGTAATCCTTTCACAAATGCGTCGATCTTCTCTTCCTCATCTTCGAATGCTCCCGGACACAATAGGCACAATTCTGTGAATCGTCTTTCGTACGTGGTAATATCAAATCCTTGGGTTCGTAACCCTCTAAGTTCTGTCTTGAGCTTATTGACCTCGGTTCTGGGACGGTACTTCTCGTTCATCAAGTGCTTGAATGCTGACCACGGTAGTGCGTACGCATCGTCTTGTCCCACTTGCTCTAGATAGGTATTCCACCATGTTAACGCAGAACCTGTGAAGGTATGCGTAGCGTACTTCACTTTGTCCTCTTCAGTACACTTACTTATGGCAAACACCGATTCGACCTTCTCGGTCCACCGTTTCAATCCGATCGGTCCTTCGGTTCCATCAAATTCCAAAGGTTTGCAGGCAGTGAATTCTTTGTAGGTGCATCCTACACGATTTCCTGTACTGCTAGATCCAAGGTTATTGTTGGTATGTAGCGCAGCCTGTACTGCGGCTATGTTTGAAGCTAGAAAAGTACGGAATTCCTCTTCATTCATATTCACGGTGTGTCGAGTAGTCGGTGCCATTTCCTTCAAAATAGTCAAATGGAACAAGTTAATCATACAGAATATTAAGAGTAGTTAATAGTATTTCGTAGCATAATATGAACTCATTTATAAAAGCTTTTTCTTCATATTAGCGTTTTATAAGTTTAAATTCGGGTAGTACCTACCCGTTAAGTTCATACTTAGTAGCTAATATACAATTCAACTACTACAATTCTATATGAAAAACTGATTATAATAATATTTCGCGTTCAAACTTTTATACAATATTTTACAAACTTACAATACCGCTTATTTTACATAAAGCATGAAATATAGCACACAATAACTTTGATACAAGATAGTTGTGAAGATAATTCTAGCTAGTACACAAGTCGTTCAGCAAAGGCAATAAAGACACGTAATTCATACGTCCAGAAACAAGTCATGCATTCTGGTTTTACTAGGATTACTTCCCATCCTTGGTCTTGTGGAACATAATCGTTATGGCCGTTGATAAGACAGCGTGTTGTAACGTCGTCAAAAGGACGAGGGTTACGTAATGTCCAACAGTCCCGTAACAATCTAAAAACCTCATTTCTTACCCTAATTACCGACTCCGTCACTTGTGGGAACGTTTTGTTTAATAGTTGTAGCCCGATGTTCTTGTTCTCACTTTGGTGAGAAGTGAACATTACTAATCCGTAAGCATAACATGCTTCTTTATGTTGCATGTTAGCCGCTTTTTCTATATCACGAAGTCCAATATTCGGATATGTTGAGTCAAAATAATTTCTTAACCCATTGCGTAAAATAGCATTTGAGTTCCCCGCAATATATGCGTCAAAGTAAACACATCATAACTTATGGATTTCCCAATGTGATATCCCCCATCTTTCGAACGAAAGCCTTTTATAAACCAAGGCATTCTTGGAACGTTCTTCGAATGTCTTACAAACTGATCTCGCCTTAAATAGTTGTGCCGAAGAATTCTGACCGACTCTAGACAAGATTTCATCAATCATGTCTCCGGGTAGGTCTCTTAAAATATTGGGTTTTCTATCCATTTTGTGTTTTTATACTGTAAAATAGACAAGAGTTAGATTCATAAAAAAAAAATACTTATTAATACAAGCAATTTTTACATATATCATAAAGCCTAAGCACACTATATTACATATATTACACCCCACGAATACAACTATCTTATTACGACTCGCTTGTTTCTTCTTCTTCGGTTTTGGTTCGTTTTGCCAAGTTTCTAGGGATATATGATGTTCCCCTAATACTAACTGTCGTTTTCCACAACGGTTTAGAAAAACCTGGTGGTTTAGAGGTTCCCGGGTCATTGTTACAACTTAAGGACTTCGGGGGTTGACGATACATATAAAGTTCATCGGGATTGGAATTAGATTTCTCTATTTTTATGCCCTTTCCCTTATTATTTTCTTTTGCCTTTTTAAATTCAGTTGGGGTAATTTCTATAACATCATCGGAATTCTCTTCGGAATCCGATTCATCGAAGAATTTGTAATCCTCCCAATATTTTGCTTCCTTGGCGGAAACACCATTGACCAAAATTAACCTTGGTAGGTTGGTTGAGGATTCTCTTTTACTTAACCGTTTTATTATTTCCCCCACCGGTTCCGATTCTTCTTCCGGTTCCGATTCTTCTTCCGGTTCCGATTCTTCTTTCGGTTCCGACTCTTCTTCCGGTTCCTCTTCGGGAACTTGTGAATCAGTCCACGAATCATTCCAATTTACATTTGACTCTTCATTATTATTAGGTGAGTCAATGGGACTTGTTCTAGAGGTAGACATCTATCACATAATATCAAACACGTTAAGAGATTAATATATCACATAATATTCATATGTTAAAAATATATAGTTTCCAACAAAAATGTTAAGCAATCATTTTTAAAGAAAACACAGTCGAAGTCCAGAATCACTAATGCATCCTAACAAACTCGATAAGACACACTAATGCAAATTTTCTGGTTCTCTAAGACCAACGCTCGGATACCAACTGAAATGTCCCGTTCTTATTGATTAAAAACGTTCCATATTAATTGATTTCGTTGCGAGGTTTTGACCTCTATATGAGACGTTTTTCAAAGACTGCATTCATTTTAAAACAAACCATAACCTTTATTTCATTAATAAAGGTTTAAAAAGCTTTACGTAGATTATCAAATAATGATAATCTAAAATATCCTGTTTACACACGACCATTACATAATGGTTTACAATACAAATATGTTACAACAAAATAAGTATCTTGAATGCAGTTTTTACACAATATCATACAAGCATGGACTCCAAATCTCGTCCTTATTTAAGTATGCGACAGCGGAAGCTCTTAATAATCACCTGAGAATAAACATGCTTAAAACGTCAACAAAAATGTTGGTGAGTTATAGGTTTAACCTATATATATCAAATCATAATAATAGACCACAAGATTTCATATTTCAATACACATCCCATACATAGAGATAAAAATCATTCATATGGTGAACACCTGGTAACCGACATTAACAAGATGCATATATATAAGAATATCCCCATCATTTCGGGACACCCTTCGGATATGATATAAATTTCGAAGTACTAAAGCATCCGGTACTTTGGATGGGGGTTGTTAGGCCCAATAGATCTATCTTTAGGATTCGCGTCAATTAGGGTGTCTGTTCCCTAATTCTTAGATTACCAGACTTAATAAAAAGGGGCATATTCGATTTCAATAATTCAACCATAGAATGTAGTTTCACGTACTTGTGTCTATTTTGTAAATCATTTATAAAACCTGCATGTATTCTCATCCCAAAAATATTAGATTTTAAAAGTGGGACTATAACTCACTTTCACAGATTTTTACTTCGTCGGGAAGTAAGTCTTGGCCACTGGTTGATTCACGAACCTATAACAATCTATACATATATATCAAAGTATGTTCAAAATATATTTACAACACTTTTAATATATTTTGATGTTTTAAGTTTATTAAGTCAGCTGTCCTCGTTAGTAACCTACAACTAGTTGTCCACAATTAGATGTACAGAAATAAATCGATAAATATTATCTTGAATCAATCCACGACCCAGTGTATACGTATCTCAGTATTGATCACAACTCAAACTATATATATTTTGGAATCAACCTCAACCCTGTATAGCTAACTCCAACATTCACATATAGAGTGTCTATGGTTGTTCCGAAATATGTATAGATGTGTCGACATGATAGGTCGAAACATTGTATACGTGTCTATGGTATCTCAAGATTTCATAATATACAATACAAGTTGATTAAGTTATGGTTGGAATAGATTTGTTACCAATTTTCACGTAGCTAAAATGAGAAAAATTATCCAATCTTGTTTTACCCATAACTTCTTCATTTTAAATCCGTTTTGAGTGAATCAAATTGCTATGGTTTCATATTGAACTCTATTTTATGAATCTAAACAGAAAAAGTATAGGTTTATCGTCGGAAAAATAAGTTACAAGTCGTTTTTGTAAAGGTAGTCATTTCAGTCGAAAGAACGACGTCTAGATGACCATTTTAGAAAACATACTTCCACTTTGAGTTTAACCATAATTTTTGGATATAGTTTCATGTTCATAATAAAAATCATTTTCTCAGAATAACAACTTTTAAATTAAAGTTTATCATAGTTTTTAATTAACTAACCCAAAACAGCCCGCGGTGTTACTACGACGGCGTAAATCCGGTTTTACGGTGTTTTTCGTGTTTCCAGGTTTTAAATCATTAAGTTAGCATATCATATAGATATAGAACATGTGTTTAGTTGATTTTAAAAGTCAAGTTAGAAGGATTAACTTTTGTTTGCGAACAAGTTTAGAATTAACTAAACTATGTTCTAGTGATTACAAGTTTAAACCTTCGAATAAGATAGCTTTATATGTATGAATCGAATGATGTTATGAACATCATTACTACCTTAAGTTCCTTGGATAAACCTACTGGAAAAGAGAAAAATGGATCTAGCTTCAACGGATCCTTGGATGGCTCGAAGTTCTTGAAGCAGAATCATGACACGAAAACAAGTTCAAGTAAGATCATCACTTGAAATAAGATTGTTATAGTTATAGAAATTGAACCAAAGTTTGAATATGATTATTACCTTGTATTAGAATGATAACCTACTGTAAGAAACAAAGATTTCTTGAGGTTGGATGATCACCTTACAAGATTGGAAGTGAGCTAGCAAACTTGAAAGTATTCTTGATTTTATGTAACTAGAACTTTTGGAATTTATGAAGAACACTTAGAACTTGAAGATAGAACTTGAGAGAGATCAATTAGATGAAGAAAATTGAAGAATGAAAGTGTTTGTAGGTGTTTTTGGTCGTTGGTGTATGGATTAGATATAAAGGATATGTAATTTTGTTTTCATGTAAATAAGTCATGAATGATTACTCATATTTTTGTAATTTTATGAGATATTTCATGCTAGTTGCCAAATAATGGTTCCCACATGTGTTAGGTGACTCACATGGGCTGCTAAGAGCTGATTATTGGAGTGTATATACCAATAGTACATACATCTAAAAGCTGTGTATTGTACGAGTACGAATACGGGTGCATACGAGTAGAATTGTTGATGAAACTGAACGAGGATGTAATTGTAAGCATTTTTGTTAAGTAGATGTATTTTGATAAGTGTATTGAAGTCTTTCAAAAGTGTATAAATACATATTAAAACACTACATGTATATACATTTTAACTGAGTCGTTAAGTCATCGTTAGTCGTTACATGTAAGTGTTGTTTTCAAACCTTTAGGTTAACGATCTTGTTAAATGTTGTTAACCCAATGTTTATAATATCAAATGAGATTTTAAATTATTATATTATCATGATATTATCATGTATGAATATCTCTTAATATGATATATATACATTAAATGTCTTTACAACGATAATCGTTACATATATGTCTCGTTTAAAAATCATTAAGTTAGTAGTCTTGTTTTTACATATGTAGTTCATTGTTAATATACTTAATGATATGTTTACTTATCATAGTATCATGTTAACTATATATATATCCATATATATGTCATCATATAGTTTTTACAAGTTTTAACGTTCGTGAATCACCGGTCAACTTGGGTGGTCAATTGTCTATATGAAACATATTTCAATTAATCAAGTCTTAACAAGTTTGATTGCTTAACATGTTGGAAACATTTAATCATGTAAATATCAATCTCAATTAATATATATAAACATGGAAAAGTTCGGGTCACTACAGTACCTACCCGTTAAATAAATTTCGTCCCGAAATTTTAAGCTGTTGAAGGTGTTGACGAATCTTCTGGAAAGAGATGCGGGTATTTCTTCTTCATCTGATCTTCACGCTCCCAGGTGAACTCGGGTCCTCTACGAGCATTCCATCGAACCTTAACAATTGGTATCTTGTTTTGCTTAAGTCTTTTAACCTCACGATCCATTATTTCGACGGGTTCTTCGATGAATTGAAGTTTTTCGTTGATTTGGATTTCATCTAACGGAATAGTGAGATCTTCTTTAGCAAAACATTTCTTCAAATTCGAGACGTGGAAAGTGTTATGTACAGCCGCGAGTTGTTGAGGTAACTCAACTCGGTAAGCTACTGGTCCGACACGATCAATAATCTTGAATGGTCCAATATACCTTGGATTTAATTTCCCTCGTTTACCAAATCGAACAACGCCTTTCCAAGGTGCAACTTTAAGCATGACCATCTCTCCAATTTCAAATTCTATATCTTTTCTTTTAATGTCAGCGTAGCTCTTTTGTCGACTTTGGGCGGTTTTCAACCGTTGTTGAATTTGGATGATCTTCTCGGTAGTTTCTTGTATAATCTCCGGACCCGTAATCTGTCTATCCCCCACTTCACTCCAACAAATCGAAGACCTGCACTTTCTACCATAAAGTGCTTCAAACGGCGCCATCTCAATGCTTGAATGGTAGCTGTTGTTGTAGGAAAATTCTGCTAACGGTAGATGTCGATCCCAACTGTTTCCGAAATCAATAACACATGCTCGTAGCATGTCTTCAAGCGTTTGTATCGTCCTTTCGCTCTGCCCATCAGTTTGTGGATGATAGGCAGTACTCATGTCTAGACGAGTTCCTAATGCTTGCTGTAATGTCTGCCAGAATCTTGAAATAAATCTGCCATCCCTATCAGAGATAATAGAGATTGGTATTCCATGTCTGGAGACGACTTCCTTCAAATACAGTCGTGCTAACTTCTCCATCTTGTCATCTTCTCTTATTGGCAGGAAGTGTGCTGATTTGGTGAGACGATCAACTATTACCCAAATAGTATCAAAACCACTTGCAGTCCTTGGCAATTTAGTGATGAAATCCATGGTAATGTTTTCCCATTTCCATTCCGGGATTTCGGGTTGTTGAAGTAGACCTGATGGTTTCTGATGCTCAGCTTTGACCTTAGAACACGTCAAACATTCTCCTACGTATTTAGCAACATCGGCTTTCATACCCGGCCACCAAAAATGTTTCTTGAGATCCTTGTACATCTTCCCCGTTCCAGGATGTATTGAGTATCTGGTTTTATGAGCTTCTCTAAGTACCATTTCTCTCATATCTCCAAATTTTGGTACCCAAATCCTTTCAGCCCTATACCGGGTTCCGTCTTCCTGAATATTAAGATGCTTCTCCGATCCTTTGGGTATTTCATCCTTTAAATTTCCCTCTTTTAAAACTCCTTGTTGCGCCTCCTTTATTTGAGTAGTAAGGTTATTATGAATCATTATATTCATAGATTTTACTCGAATGGGTTCTCTATCCTTCCTGCTCAAGGCATCGGCTACCACATTTGCCTTCCCCGGGTGGTAACGAATCTCAAAGTCGTAATCATTCAACAATTCAATCCACCTACGCTGCCTCATATTCAGTTGTTTCTGATTAAATATGTGTTGAAGACTTTTGTGGTCGGTATATATAATACTTTTGACCCCATATAAGTAGTGCCTCCAAGTCTTTAATGCAAAAACAACCGCTCCTAATTCCAAATCATGCGTCGTATAATTTTGTTCGTGAATCTTCAATTGTCTAGACGCATAAGCAATCACCTTCGTTCGTTGCATTAATACACAACCAAGACCTTGCTTTGATGCGTCACAATAAATCACAAAATCATCATTCCCTTCAGGCAATGACAATATAGGTGCCGTAGTTAGCTTTTTCTTCAATAACTGAAACGCTTTCTCTTGTTCATCATTCCATTCAAATTTCTTCCCTTTATGCGTTAATGCAGTCAAGGGTTTTGCTATTCTGGAAAAATCTTGGATGAACCTTCTGTAGTAACCAGCTAGTCCTAAAAACTGGCGTATGTGTTTCGGAGTTTTCGGGGTTTCCCACTTTTCAACAGTTTCTATCTTTGCTGGATCCACCTTAATACCTTCTTTGTTCACTATGTGACCGAGGAATTGAACTTCTTCCAACCAAAATGCACACTTTGAAAACTTAGCGTATAATTCTTCCTTCCTCAATACTTCTAACACCTTTCTCAAATGTTCACCGTGTTCTTGGTCATTCTTTGAGTAAATAAGTATGTCATCAATGAAAACAATGACAAACTTGTCAAGGTATGGTCCACACACTCGGTTCATAAGGTCCATGAACACAGCTGGTGCATTAGTTAAACCAAACGGCATGACCATAAACTCGCAATGACCGTAACGTGTTCTGAAAGCAGTCTTTGGAATATCATCTTCTTTCACCCGCATTTGATGATACCCGGAACGTAAGTCAATCTTTGAATAAACAGACGAGCCTTGTAGTTGATCAAATAAGTCGTCGATTCTCGGTAGTGGGTAGCGATTCTTGATGGTAAGTTTGTTCAACTCTCGATAGTCGATACACAACCTGAATGTACCATCTTTCTTCTTGACAAACAAAACAGGAGCTCCCCACGGTGATGTGCTTGGTCGAATGAAACCACGCTCTAAAAGTTCTTGTAATTGGCTTTGCAGTTCTTTCATTTCGCTGGGTGCAAGTCTGTAAGGAGCACGAGCTATTGGTGCAGCTCCTGGTACAAGATCTATTTGAAATTCAACGGATCGATGTGGGGGTAATCCCGGTAATTCTTTCGGAAATACATCGGGAAATTCTTTTGCAATGGGAACATCATTGATGCTCTTTTCTTCAGTTTGTACTTTCTCGACGTGTGCTAGAACAGCATAGCAACCTTTTCTTATTAGTTTTTGTGCCTTCAAATTACTAATAAGATGTAGCTTCGTGTTGCCCTTTTCTCCGTACACCATTAAGGGTTTTCCTTTTTCTCGTATAATGCGAATTGCATTTTTGTAACAGACGATCTCTGCTTTCACTTCTTTCAACCAGTCCATACCGATTATCACATCAAAACTCCCTAACTCTACTGGTATCAAATCAATCTTAAATGTTTCGCTAACCAGTTTAATTTCTCGATTCCGACATATATTATCTACTGAAATTAATTTACCATTTGCTAATTCGAGTAAAAATTTACTATCCAAAGGCGTCAATGGACAACTTAATTTAGCACAAAAATCTCTACTCATATAGCTTCTATCCGCACCCGAATCAAATAAAACGTAAGCAGATTTATTGTCAATAAGAAACGTACCCGTAACAAGCTCCGGGTCTTCCTGTGCCTCTGCCGCATTAATATTGAAAACTCTTCCGCGGCCTTGTCCATTCGTGTTCTCCTGGTTCGGGCAATTTCTAATAATGTGGCCCGGTTTTCCACATTTATAACAAACTACATTGGCATAACTTGCTCCGACACTACTTGCTCCGCCATTACTCGTTCCGACACCATTTGTTCCTTTCGTTCTATTAACCCCTGGTCCGTAAACCTCACACTTCGCCGCGCTATGACCATTTCTTTTACACTTGTTGCAAAATTTGGTGCAGAACCCCGAGTGATACTTTTCACACCTTTGGCATAGCTGCTTCTGATTGTTGTTGTTGTTGCGGTTATTATTGTTGTTGGGATGATTGTTGTAGTTGCTGTTGCTGTTGTTGTTGTTGTTGTTGTTGGGCCGTTTGTTGTAGTTGCGATTGATGTTGCGATTGTTGGGATAATTGTTGCGATTATTGTTGTAATTGCTGTTGTTGTTGTATTGGTGATTCTTATCACCGTTATCCTCCCACTTTCTTTTGACTTGCTTCACATTGGCCTCTTCAGCAGTCTGTTCTTTAATTCTTTCTTCAATCTGGTTCACTAGTTTGTGAGCCATTCTACATGCCTGTTGTATAGAGGCGGGCTCGTGTGAACTTATATCTTCTTGGATTCTTTCCGGTAATCCTTTCACAAATGCGTCGATCTTCTCTTCCTCATCTTCGAATGCTCCCGGACACAATAGGCACAATTCTGTGAATCGTCTTTCGTACGTGGTAATATCAAATCCTTGGGTTCGTAACCCTCTAAGTTCTGTCTTGAGCTTATTGACCTCGGTTCTGGGACGGTACTTCTCGTTCATCAAGTGCTTGAATGCTGACCACGGTAGTGCGTACGCATCGTCTTGTCCCACTTGCTCTAGATAGGTATTCCACCATGTTAACGCAGAACCTGTGAAGGTATGCGTAGCGTACTTCACTTTGTCCTCTTCAGTACACTTACTTATGGCAAACACCGATTCGACCTTCTCGGTCCACCGTTTCAATCCGATCGGTCCTTCGGTTCCATCAAATTCCAAAGGTTTGCAGGCAGTGAATTCTTTGTAGGTGCATCCTACACGATTTCCTGTACTGCTAGATCCAAGGTTATTGTTGGTATGTAGCGCAGCCTGTACTGCGGCTATGTTTGAAGCTAGAAAAGTACGGAATTCCTCTTCATTCATATTCACGGTGTGTCGAGTAGTCGGTGCCATTTCCTTCAAAATAGTCAAATGGAACAAGTTAATCATACAGAATATTAAGAGTAGTTAATAGTATTTCGTAGCATAATATGAACTCATTTATAAAAGCTTTTTCTTCATATTAGCGTTTTATAAGTTTAAATTCGGGTAGTACCTACCCGTTAAGTTCATACTTAGTAGCTAATATACAATTCAACTACTACAATTCTATATGAAAAACTGATTATAATAATATTTCGCGTTCGAACTTTTATACAATATTTTACAAACTTACAATACCGCTTATTTTACATAAAGCATGAAATATAGCACACAATAACTTTGATACAAGATAGTTGTGAAGATAATTCTAGCTAGTACACAAGTCGTTCAGCAAAGGCAATAAAGACACGTAATTCATACGTCCAGAAACAAGTCATGCATTCTGGTTTTACTAGGATTACTTCCCATCCTTGGTCTTGTGGAACATAACCGTTATGGCCGTTGATAAGACAGCGTGTTGTAACGTCGTCAAAAGGACGAGGGTTACGTAATGTCCAACAGTCCCGTAACAATCTAAAAACCTCATTTCTTACCCTAATTACCGACTCCGTCACTTGTGGGAACGTTTTGTTTAATAGTTGTAGCCCGATGTTCTTGTTCTCACTTTGGTGAGAAGTGAACATTACTAATCCGTAAGCATAACATGCTTCTTTATGTTGCATGTTAGCCACTTTTTCTATATCACGAAGTCCAATATTCGGATATGTTGAGTCAAAATAATTTCTTAACCCATTGCGTAAAATAGCATTTGAGTTCCCCGCAATATATGCGTCAAAGTAAACACATCATAACTTATGGATTTCCCAATGTGATATCCCCCATCTTTCGAACGAAAGCCTTTTATAAACCAAGGCATTCTTGGAACGTTCTTCGAATGTCTTACAAACTGATCTCGCCTTAAATAGTTGTGCCGAAGAATTCTGACCGACTCTAGACAAGATTTCATCAATCATGTCTCCGGGTAGGTCTCTTAAAATATTGGGTTTTCTATCCATTTTGTGTTTTTATACTGTAAAATAGACAAGAGTTAGATTCATAAAAAAAAAATACTTATTAATACAAGCAATTTTTACATATATCATAAAGCCTAAGCACACTATATTACATATATTACACCCCACGAATACAACTATCTTATTACGACTCGCTTGTTTCTTCTTCTTCGGTTTTGGTTCGTTTTGCCAAGTTTCTAGGGATATATGATGTTCCCCTAATACTAACTGTCGTTTTCCACAACGGTTTAGAAAAACCTGGTGGTTTAGAGGTTCCCGGGTCATTGTTACAACTTAAGGACTTCGGGGGTTGACGATACATATAAAGTTCATCGGGATTGGAATTAGATTTCTCTATTTTTATGCCCTTTCCCTTATTATTTTCTTTTGCCTTTTTAAATTCAGTTGGGGTAATTTCTATAACATCATCGGAATTCTCTTCGGAATCCGATTCATCGAAGAATTTGTAATCCTCCCAATATTTTGCTTCCTTGGCGGAAACACCATTGACCAAAATTAACCTTGGTAGGTTGGTTGAGGATTCTCTTTTACTTAACCGTTTTATTATTTCCCCCACCGGTTCCGATTCTTCTTCCGGTTCCGATTCTTCTTCCGGTTCCGATTCTTCTTTCGGTTCCGACTCTTCTTCCGGTTCCTCTTCGGGAACTTGTGAATCAGTCCACGAATCATTCCAATTTACATTTGACTCTTCATTATTATTAGGTGAGTCAATGGGACTTGTTCTAGAGGTAGACATCTATCACATAATATCAAACACGTTAAGAGATTAATATATCACATAATATTCATATGTTAAAAATATATAGTTTCCAACAAAAATGTTAAGCAATCATTTTTAAAGAAAACACAGTCGAAGTCCAGAATCACTAATGCATCCTAACAAACTCGATAAGACACACTAATGCAAATTTTCTGGTTCTCTAAGACCAACGCTCGGATACCAACTGAAATGTCCCGTTCTTATTGATTAAAAACGTTCCATATTAATTGATTTCGTTGCGAGGTTTTGACCTCTATATGAGACGTTTTTCAAAGACTGCATTCATTTTAAAACAAACCATAACCTTTATTTCATCAATAAAGGTTTAAAAAGCTTTACGTAGATTATCAAATAATGATAATCTAAAATATCCTGTTTACACACGACCATTACATAATGGTTTACAATACAAATATGTTACAACAAAATAAGTATCTTGAATGCAGTTTTTACACAATATCATACAAGCATGGACTCCAAATCTCGTCCTTATTTAAGTATGCGACAGCGGAAGCTCTTAATAATCACCTGAGAATAAACATGCTTAAAACGTCAACAAAAATGTTGGTGAGTTATAGGTTTAACCTATATATATCAAATCATAATAATAGACCACAAGATTTCATATTTCAATACACATCCCATACATAGAGATAAAAATCATTCATATGGTGAACACCTGGTAACCGACATTAACAAGATGCATATATATAAGAATATCCCCATCATTCCGGGACACCCTTCGGATATGATATAAATTTCGAAGTACTAAAGCATCCGGTACTTTGGATGGGGGTTGTTAGGCCCAATAGATCTATCTTTAGGATTCGCGTCAATTAGGGTGTCTGTTCCCTAATTCTTAGATTACCAGACTTAATAAAAAGGGGCATATTCGATTTCAATAATTCAACCATAGAATGTAGTTTCACGTACTTGTGTCTATTTTGTAAATCATTTATAAAACCTGCATGTATTCTCATCCCAAAAATATTAGATTTTAAAAGTGGGACTATAACTCACTTTCACAGATTTTTACTTCATCGGGAAGTAAGTCTTGGCCACTGGTTGATTCACGAACCTATAACAATATATACATATATATCAAAGTATGTTCAAAATATATTTACAACACTTTTAATATATTTTGATGTTTTAAGTTTATTAAGTCAGCTGTCCTCGTTAGTAACCTACAACTAGTTGTTCACAATTAGATGTACAGAAATAAATCGATAAATATTATCTTGAATCAATCCACGACCCAGTGTATACGTATCTCAGTATTGATCACAACTCAAACTATATATATTTTGGAATCAACCTCAACCCTGTATAGCTAACTCCAACATTCACATATAGAGTGTCTATGGTTGTTCCGAAATATGTATAGATGTGTCGACATGATAGGTCGAAACATTGTATACGTGTCTATGGTATCTCAAGATTTCATAATATACAATACAAGTTGGTTAAGTTATGGTTGGAATAGATTTGTTACCAATTTTCACGTAGCTAAAATGAGAAAAATTATCCAATCTTGTTTTACCCATAACTTCTTCATTTTAAATCCGTTTTGAGTGAATCAAATTGCTATGGTTTCATATTGAACTCTATTTTATGAATCTAAACAGAAAAAATATAGGTTTATAGTCGAAAAAATAAGTTACAAGTCGTTTTTGTAAAGGTAGTCATTTCAGTCGAAAGAACGACGTCTAGATGACCATTTTAGAAAACATACTTCCACTTTGAGTTTAACCATAATTTTTGGATATAGTTTCATGTTCATAATAAAAATCATTTTCTCAGAATAACAACTTTTAAATTAAAGTTTATCATAGTTTTTAATTAACTAACCCAAAACAGCCCGCGGTGTTACTACGACGGCGTAAATCCGGTTTTACGGTGTTTTTCGTGTTTCCAGGTTTTAAATCATTAAGTTAGCATATCATATAGATATAGAACATGTGTTTAGTTGATTTTAAAAGTCAAGTTAGAAGGATTAACTTTTGTTTGCGAACAAGTTTAGAATTAACTAAACTATGTTCTAGTGATTACAAGTTTAAACCTTCGAATAAGATAGCTTTATATGTATGAATCGAATGATGTTATGAACATCATTACTACCTTAAGTTCCTTGGATAAACCTACTAGAAAAGAGAAAAATGGATCTAGCTTCAACGGATCCTTGGATGGCTCGAAGTTCTTGAAGCAGAATCATGACACGAAAACAAGTTCAAGTAAGATCATCACTTGAAATAAGATTGTTATAGTTATAGAAATTGAACCAAAGTTTGAATATGATTATTACCTTGTATTAGAATGATAACCTACTGTAAGAAACAAAGATTTCTTGAGGTTGGATGATCACCTTACAAGATTGGAAGTGAGCTAGCAAACTTGAAAGTATTCTTGATTTTATGTAACTAGAACTTTTGGAATTTATGAAGAACACTTAGAACTTGAAGATAGAACTTGAGAGAGATCAATTAGATGAAGAAAATTGAAGAATGAAAGTGTTTGTAGGTGTTTTTGGTCGTTGGTGTATGGATTAGATATAAAGGATATGTAATTTTGTTTTCATGTAAATAAGTCATGAATGATTACTCATATTTTTGTAATTTTATGAGATATTTCATGCTAGTTGCCAAATAATGGTTCCCACATGTGTTAGGTGACTCACATGGGCTGCTAAGATCTGATTATTGGAGTGTATATACCAATAGTACATACATCTAAAAGCTGTGTATTGTACGAGTACGAATACGGGTGCATACGAGTAGAATTGTTGATGAAACTGAACGAGGATGTAATTGTAAGCATTTTTGTTAAGTAGATGTATTTTGATAAGTGTATTGAAGTCTTTCAAAAGTGTATAAATACATATTAAAACACTACATGTATATACATTTTAACTGAGTCGTTAAGTCATCGTTAGTCGTTACATGTAAGTGTTGTTTTGAAACCTTTAGGTTAACGATCTTGTTAAATGTTGTTAACCCAATGTTTATAATATCAAATGAGATTTTAAATTATTATATTATCATGATATTATCATGTATGAATATCTCTTAATATGATATATATACATTAAATGTCTTTACAACGATAATCGTTACATATATGTCTCGTTTAAAAATCATTAAGTTAGTAGTCTTGTTTTTACATATGTAGTTCATTGTTAATATACTTAATGATATGTTTACTTATCATAGTATCATGTTAACTATATATATATCCATATATATGTCATCATATAGTTTTTACAAGTTTTAACGTTCGTGAATCACCGGTCAACTTGGGTGGTCAATTGTCTATATGAAACATATTTCAATTAATCAAGTCTTAACAAGTTTGATTGCTTAACATGTTGGAAACATTTAATCATGTAAATATCAATCTCAATTAATATATATAAACATGGAAAAGTTCGGGTCACTACAGGTGGCTGGCCAAAACATCTATAAAGCGCGATCAGTTTTGCTTCGAGGCACACACACATATTTTACTTCCTCTGTATTATTATTTATATTATTAATATTATTAATATTAATCTTATTATTATTATTTTACATAAAATATTACGACGGGATCATGAGCGAGTTATTTTCAAGCGGGTTTTTCGAGCGGGATAAAGCTAAGGAAATTATGGGTTATAGCTATAGAGGTTATGGGTAATGTTCATGATTATTGTTCGTGAGTCCAACCTAGCGTTTATCATTTTCGTTGCGTTTGCGTAGTTTTCCTGCAATATTGAATCACAATATTGATACGTGAGTTTCATTTGCTCCCTTTTTAAATGCTTTTGCAATATATATTTTTGGGCTGAGAATACATACAATTTATTTTAAATGCAATGGACACAAGTACATACTTAATTCTACACTGAGTTTGAACCGAAAATCCCTTAGCTTTGGTAACTAGTAACTGTCGGTTATAAGAACTGGTGGGCGCGAGTAGTTATATATGGATCCATAGGGCTTGATATCCCCGTCCGTTCCAGGTATAGAGACCCTAGCCTGAACTATAAAGCGGACGTATGCTATTTGAGTTTAGTACACGTTGGTTTACGTGTATTGTACATGTTGATTGCATGTATGTTAAAACAGGGGTACTTATTATATAAACGTTAAGTTTAGTTACCATGGTGCTCAATTGTAACGACACGGCCCGTTATCCGACCAAAAACACGTCTTAAAAAAAAATTGTGGGACAGTACATCTGGACGTCGTCCAGTTATCTGGACGGCGTCCAGTTATCTGGACGGCGTCCAGCTCTGAAGGACTGGACAACGTCCAAGCCTTTTGGACGGCGTCCAAATGAACTAAAAGATTCTGATCTGTTTTACTTTTACACGTGAGCGAAAAACCCGCTTCTCGACACTTTCACACGAAAACACTTTCACAATATGTTATAATAATTAAAACTAAGAGTTTTCCACGATAAAACCGAGTTTTATGACACCGGGCCCACATCGGTCGTTTTACGACTTCGTACAAAATTACGAGTTTTCGACCACGTGAGTTTTAACATAAACTAAAGACCGAGCATGACGATTGGGGATACGCTACCCAATCCTAATTAATCCAAAAGCAAGATCTTCTAAAGCAACTACGCGAGTCCACTAGTTCCCACTCTTACCCGAGCCACCGCATCCATGCATATCTATAAAAATGTAAACAACGAGAGGGTAAGCTAACGCTTAGTGAGTGAGAATATACTACATACATATATATGCATAAAATGGACACGCCACATTAGTAATCAAATAACGCATACCGGAGCATCCAAGCATAAAGGCATGCTAAGCTAAGCATACCGTACGATCACTAAGCAACAAGTTAAAATAACAACAAATATAAGTTCACCAACGACGATGTGAACAACACCAATAAGCTACACCCGGAAGATTAGCTACATCACAACAATACGACAATATATATAACAATATATAAACGTCCAAGGTTAACCCCTTAACCCAATACCGGAACCGACTACCAATTACCAACATGAAGATTGGCCTAACTACACGAGCCTTAGTAAATCCGCATCCACACGAGACTACTATCTTCAATATCACCACAACATCGAGGTTGGCCGAAATACACGAGCCTTAGTGAATCCGCATCCACACGAGATCACTACCTCAATAAGATGACCGAACTACACGCGTCATCGTGAATCCGAACTACACGATACTCACTTCCTCGATAAGATGACCGAACTACACGTGTCATCGTGAATCCGAACTACACTAGACTCACTTCCTCAATAAGATGACCGACCTATACGTGTCATCGTGAATTCGCATCCACACGTGATCCACTTCTCCAATCACAACCCACATCATCGGGGTATTCCAATCCACAACACAATATCAACCCTTCGCCATTGGGGTTGTGTAATCCACATCACAAGAACATGTGATAACGTACACACAAAGTGTGCAACCCGCCAAAGGTGGTCAACCAAAACGCACAACTGTGCCAATTGGACCTATACGCAAGTCCATCGAATCCACCTATATGTGAAGTAAGCTCTATAACCGAGAACTACTTCACCCGACCCGCACCCATCTTACACATACATATGCACATAGGATATTAACACTCACCTTGTCTCCTTGATGAATGTAACCGAATAATCCGCAACACGCCAATGGAAAGTACCTATTCCATTATCACAATACAAACAACACACTTATAGTGGATTTACAAACCAAATCAAATCGACAATTAGTGCAATTTCGACCCATTGCTCTTCCAAGCACCAAACCACGTCCAAACTAACCAATAATCACTAACATAAGTGAGAATGGTCCTAATACGCCAATTAAACCCGAACACAAGTGTTAAACACTCGTCTTGCCCAAATTGACACCAAACCCTAATTTTGACCCATTTCAAAATTAGTCAACCAAATACTCCCAAAAGGGTTCCAACACTTCCATAATCACTAAACCTAGTGATTAAACTAATATCAAGGCCTAGACATGGCCAAAACGTCAACCAACCCAAAACTCGCCAAGTGACAAGAATAACTAGTCACCATAAACTCACTTCATCATCTAAAAGGGTTTTACAACTAAACAAGCTCAAACCCTAACTCGAATATCAAATCTAACAATTGAAATTCGGAGTTTGAACTTACCAATACTACCACAACGTAGCTAGGAGCGAGATGAACAACTTTAGAACCCGAGCTTTGGTGAGAATCCGACTCCTTCTTCTCCAAATCAAACCCTCTCTCTCTAAACCCTCCCCCTCTCTCTAGATACAAGTGTGTGAGTGAAAAGAGTTGAAATGAGGATAAGATAGCCCATGGATCAGTTTTGTGGCTCATAAACCGACCCTCAAGTGAAAATACCAAAATACCCCTTATTAACTCAATTTATCACAGCTGGCCCGTCAGTTCTGTTGGACGGCGTCCCAAAACTTGGACGGCGTCCAACCCTTCATTATTGGACGGCGTCCTCCAATCTGGACGGCGTCCCAATCAACTGAAAAGGACTGAAACAGAAACATGGTCTTACAACTCTCCCCCACTTAAACATGATCGCGTCCTCGCGATATGTGCCACTTAACCGAACGGACCACACTCAACGGTCCTCAATCATAAGTCCCAATTCGACCTTCCTAGGCAATTCTTCTCTATAAATCACCTTTAACAACTAAATCGTTATCCGCGATTTATCAAATCCGCAAATTCTAGCACTAAAACTTGCCCAATCCCTCACATCGGGAAAAACTCAACCAATCTCTTACCGAGATATATATCCCTTATCGTACCCTTACCAAGTACAACGCTAAAAGCAACCAAGTCTCAACCTAAGGTCAACAACCGAAAACGATGAAGACCGAACAAAAGATTCCTTACGGATTACCCTTACCTCTTAACATCCCTTGTAGTGTGCAATACGACCAATACGCAACTATCGTAACATCATAAGCAACGGCTAAGATCGATAGCGTCCAAACGACTATGGCAACGCTAATCCCAAGGTGTACAAACTCGACTATTGTCACACCCGTAACAACATGTGAGCGAAACGTGGCTATCGCATCACTAATCACACAACATAGTCCTCACGACCCCACCATCGGCGTATAAAACAACCAATAGTTCACACAACATGGTCCTTACGACCCCACCATTGGCGTATAAAACAACCAATAGTTCACACAACATGGTCCTTACGACCCCACCATTGGCGTATAAAACAACCAATAGTTCACACAACATGATCCTTACGACCCCACCATTGGCGTATAAAATAACCAATAGTTCACACAACATACAACATAAAGGCTGGCCGAAAACTACACGCGCTTAGTGAATCCGCACCACACGCGACTCAACTACCTCCACCGCACAACAATCGGGATTGGCCGAACTATACGAGCCCTAGTGAATCCGAACTACACGAGAATCACTATCCCAAAAGAATGACCCCATCTACATGTGTCATTGTGAATCCGAACTACACGAGACTCACTTTCACAATATAATGACCGCATCCACACGTGACATTGTGAATCCGAACTACACGAGACTCACTTCCACAATTAGATGACTGAACTACACGCGTCACCGTGAATCCGCATCCACACGTGATTCACCTCCCAAATCTCAACACAGGAATGGTACTCCCATTCCCCATCGGTACTCGCATTTCCCGATAACGTTATACCATACCGATATAACACTACTCTCATGATGAAGTTAGCGGACCGAATCACGACCATAACCCACCAATCACCCACGCTCTTTTGGCCTTATACGACGAGTAGTGTAACATCGCGCACTGCTACACCATAGTGAATCCTAACGGAATACACTAACCATCAACACACGCTCTTTTGGCCTCGATCACAACGAGTAGTGTAACATCACGCACTACTACACTATAGTGAATCCTAGCGGATTACACTAACCATTCACCCCAAACGAATGTCCACTAGTGTACTTAACACCGCGTAACACTAACCACCAGGTGGTGTCTTAACACCGCGACTAACCCACACAAGTAAAATCCGTCATACACATACGCGCACCATACGTATGCGTACACAACGCCAACACAATGGAGCAAGAACCGCCCATACCGCACATAGGCACAAAACAATAATTCCCTAGAAGAGAATCCGACACGCACATCCCTTAACCGAGGAATCTCACTTGCTCGTCAAACACGTCCGTTATCTCTAAATGAGATTCACCACATTACCACCCCGGTGATAATTTAAATCCAAAACCATAAGTACAATTTATTCTAAATCGTACTTTTACCACAATCGACCAACGTAGGTCTCAACGCTAGCTCTGAATCCATACGAGCATCGTCCAATATTAATACACTAGAACACCTTCGTGCGAGAGTACAACTCCCCCACTTAGAACTCCGTTCCATAACCACATCATCGAGATAAGATATCCCATGATATACACTTCACAATACCTTGCCCTATCCATGAGCATACAAAGGATTTTAACCTATCCTTAAACACTTCGAATGAAGAGTTCACCACAAATTACACAAACTTTATTATTGAAATTCTTCGATTGCCATAGCTTGTCACATGTCCACCTAGTCACTCATGTACCTAAGGGTTTCTCTCCGGTACCCTAAGTACAATGTAACCGCAACACCATCGGAGTCGAATACCACGCTAGTAGGTATGAAAGAGGCACCTAAAATCGCGTCACGTAGACTCCATTACCAACATACACATCGAGATCAAACACTCGATCTTTTGGGTTTTATCCACCCGTCGAACCTCATGGTTCATCAACTTCAACACGAAAGCAAACACGCGCTTAACGATCGAACACCCAAGCCCACACCCATCGCTTGGTAGAAACATTTCTTAACACTAAGGAATGCTTGGTTGCACCAAGTCTTCGCCCATCATTCAAAACGTCACCGTAGGGTAATTCCATTAGGAACATCATCCATAATAATACTATGCACAATACAAGGCATTTAACACACCCGAACTCAATCGGCACATAATAAATGATCAAAGGACATACTCATTAAAACGAAACGTACCTTAACATCTCCTTGCCGCACCCGTCCCCGCTAACTCGGGACACTCCGACTTACGATGTCCTTCTTCTTGGCAATTGAAGCACACCGTGCCATCACCCTTTGGCACCGAACATTATTGTAACACCTAGACACACTAGAATTTGATATACTCGTCGGTATACCACCCGTGCTCACACTTGCACCTAGATCTCTTACTTGGAGCGCCATATGAAACAACCCTTCTCTCACTTGAAGGTTCGTCAATCTTCGATCGCGAATACGACTTGAAACCCCTAGCAACCGCGAATAACTCCGCAAACGACTTCGCGTAACCCCGGCTAATTTTATTCTTTAAGTCATCATTCAAAGTCCGATAGAAACCTTCCATCAACAAACGATCGTTCCCCACATGCTCCGGGCAAAAACGAGCCTTCACCATAAAGGTCGTCTTGAGAGTATTCAAATCCATAGAACCCTATTGCAAATTTCACAACTCATTACGCAATTTCGACAAATCGGCTGAAGTCCGAAATTCCTCGAAGAATTCCTTCTTAAAATTGTCCCACGATAACCCCATAAACGCTTCTCCACCGACAAGATCAATCTTCCCATCCAACCAATCCTTCGTCCTACCCTGCAACAAGCTAGTAGCGAGTCTTGTCATCTTCTCAGGAGGGCATTCAATAGTGCAAAAACACCCTTCGACATCCGAGATCCATGTTGTGCTAACCAAAGGATCCGGTTTCCGATCATACATCGGGGGTTTAGTCCTCATGAAGCTCTTAAGACAACGCTCCATTTCCCCACTACTTTTAAGTTCGGAATACTTCCTATCCATTTCTTCTAGAAACGCACCCATTTGCTCCGCAACGGCGGCCGCAACTCTAGCGTTAAACTCAACGTCATTCGTCTCAATCTCGTTTTGCGTCGTCATTCTAAAGAATGCAAAATGATTAGTCCACGAATGTATAAAATCACACGCACAACACCGCTCCATCTTGCTAAACACTCGTCGTACGTCACTTGTTAGACACGATTTGCATCCGTAATAAGGTTTGCAAGTCCTTATTATGCACACACGCCGTATCAACTCGTTAGTACAACGACCGCTTCGCTCGATGATATAAACAACATAACCAAATATTCAACGCGATATAAATACACGCAAGAATTACATCACAATACGAGCCACAATCCTAGTTAGTTCACCTACATGCTAAGGCACTAACCAAGTTCCCATTCCGCCCCGTACACCTACAAGTCTCGCAACAAATAAGCTAACACAAAAGTCTAAGTCTAGGCACCTATCTCAAGTCACCTAAATCCCTTAGACCATGCTCTGATACCACTTGTAACAACCCAACCCGTTATCCGACCAAAAACACGTCTTAAAAATTTTTTGTGGGACAGTACATCTGGACGGCGTCCAGTTATCTGGACGGCGTCCAGTTATCTGAACGGCGTCCAGCTCTAAAGGACTAGATGGCGTCCAAGCCTTTTGGACGGCGTCCAAATGAACTAAAAGATTTTGATCTGTTTTACTTTTACACGCGAGCGAAAAACCCGCTTCCCGACACTTTCACACGAAAACATTTTCACAATATGTTATAATAATTAAAACTAAGAGTTTTCCACGATAAAACCGAGTTTTACGACACCGGGCCCACATCGGCTGTTTTACGACTTTCGTACAAAATTATGAGTTTTCGACCACGTGAGTTTTAACATAAACTAAAGACCGAGCATGGCGATTGGGGATACGCTACCCAATCCTAATTAATCCAAATGCAAGATCTTCTAAAGCAACTACGCGAGTCCACTAGTTCCCACGCTTACCCGAGCCACCACATCCATGCATATCTATAAAAATGTAAACAACGATGGGTAAGCTAACGCTTAGTGAGTGAGAATATACTACATACATATATATGCATAAAATGGACACGCCACATTAGTAATCAAATAACGCATACCGGAGCATCCAAGCATAAAGGCAAGCTAAGCTAAGCATACCATACGATCACTATAAATATAAGTTCACCAACGACGATGTGAACAACGCCAATAAGCTACACCCGGAGGGTTAGCTACATCACAACAATACGACAATATATATAACAATATACAAACGTCCAAGGTTAACCCCTTAACCCAATACCGGAACCGACTACCAATTACCAACATGAAGATTGGCTGAATTACACGAGCCTTAGTAAATCCGCATCCACACGAGACTACTATCTTCAATATCACCACAATATCGAGGTTGGCCGAACTACACGAGTCTTAGTGAATCCGCATCCACACGAGATCACTACCTCAATAAGATGACCAAACTACACGCGTCATCGTGAATCCGAACTACACGAGACTCACTTCCTCGATAAGATGACCGAACTACACGTGTCATCATGAATCCGAACTACACGAGACTCACTTCCCCGATAAGATGATCAAACTACACGTGTCATCGTGAATCCGCATCCACATGTGATCCACTTCTCCAATCACAACCCACATCATCGGGGTATTCCAATCCACAAAACAATATCAACCCTTCGCCATTGAGGTTGTGTAATCCACATCACAAGCACATGTGATAACGTACACACAAAGTGTGCACCCCGCCAAAGGTGGTCAACCAAAACGCACAACCCATTTCAAAATTAGTCAACCAAATACTCCCAAAAGGGTTCCAACACTTCCATAATCACTAAACCTAGTGATTAAACCCAATATCAAGGCCTAGACATGGCCAAAACGTCAACCAACCCAAAACTCACCAAGTGACAAGAATAACTAGTCACTATATACCCACTTCATCATCTAAAAGGGTTTACAACTAAACAAGCTGAAACCCTAACTCGAATATCAAATCTAACAATTGAAATTCGGAGTTTGAACTTACTAATACTACCACAACGTAGCTAGGAGTGAGATGAACAACTTTAGAACCCGAGCTTTGGTGAGAATCCGACTCCTTCTTCTCTAAATCAAGCTCTCTCTCTCTCTCTCTCTCTCTAAACCCTTCCTCTCTCTCTAGATACAAGTGTGTGAGTGAAAAGAGGTGAAATGAGGATAAGATAGCCCATGGATCAGTTTTGTGACTCATAAACCGACCCTCAAGTGAAAATACCAAAATACCCCTTATTAACTCAATTTATCACAGCTGGCCCGTCAGTTCTGTTGGACGGCGTCCCAAAACCTGGACGGCGTCCAATCCTTCATTACTGGACGACGTCCTCTAATCTGGACAGCGTCTCAATCAACTGAAAAGGATTGAAATAGAAACAGGGTCTTACATCAATTTCGTAGAATATTTTGATAAACGTTTTGGATGAAACAACTGAAATCTTGTAGTCCACCTTTATATACAGATTATGCGCACTATTAAAACTATGAACTCACCAACCTTTGTGTTGACACTTTTAAGCATGTTTATTCTCAGGTCCCTAGAAGTCTTCCGCTGTTTGCTTATATGTCATACAAGCTATGTGCATGGAGTCATGCATGCTTTATTCGAGAAAACTTTGCATTTACAAAATCATCACCATGTATCTTATTTTGATTGCATTGTCAAAGGATGTATTATTCTACACTATTATTTACGATGATTGTCTATATGTAGAAATCATCAGATGTCAAAAACCTTGGAATTAGATATTCATTTATAGTGTGTCTTTTCAAAAGAATGCAATGTTTACAAAACGTATCATGTAGAGGGCAAAACCTCACTATGAAATCAATGAATAACATACCGCGTCAATAGCGATTTTGACGGGTCGTTACAGTTGGTATCAGAGCTTGAGGTCATAGGGAACCATAATTTGAATTAGTGTGTTTAACTGGTAATTGTTAGGATGCATTAGTGAGTCTGGACTATGACATTATTTGTTTTAACCGATTTTTGCTTATCAATTCTTGTTGGAAATTACATACTTATCATTCTTAAGTCTAGACATGTTTTCTTTCATTTATTGCATAGATAATGTACAGACGAATTCATATCTTAGCATATCTGTTACTGTAAATTTTACCTGACATCTTCCGAAGATTCCTCCGTAATTTATGGGATTTGGTATTATATATGCATATGTAAATTATGTATTGAAGAATACCAATCTAAATCCTATAATTTATTTCATATCAAAAATCTTTTCCCTTATTATACAAGATGGATCCCGCATCTAGTTCAAATTCCTTAGATTCCGATAGCTCTTCCGATATGGAATTCTACCTGAGCTCCGAAAGCAGCGTAACCTGAATTGATCAACCAATTAGCCATCATTTATTCTGGATGAATTGGGGATGGGTTCGTAATCTACTTAATCATTGGAGACAAGAATAAGGTGATCCCTTCCATCCACCACATTTCCCTCTGGGCGAAGAACCTGAAGCACTTACCGGCGAACCAATCCGTAACACCATTTTCACCCTCATTTCCAGAATAGCTCGCAACGATTACGTAACATCTACTATTCTAAATCTTATTCATCCGCTCGTTCGAACCACCAATCATCCCGGTGTAATGGAAGAAGTCAACGATCTTCGCGCTCGAGTAGTGGCGTTGGAGAATATGGTGGAAAGATTACAAGCACCAGCAACAACACCAGTACCACCAACAACATCCACATCGCAAACCTCAATACCACAAGCACCAGCAGCATCACCGGCATCAACAGTACCACCATCATCAACACCAACTGTATCATTACCACCACCAACAACCACTTCCACATCACACACCTCAACATCACAATCTGTACCTCGGGCATCAACATCATACGCACCATAGGTACCAAGGAGTAGCAACAACAACAGACGATGAAGTATTAATTCATCACTTCATTGAAGAAATATTCTGCAGAAAATATGTAGTTTCTAAAAGTTTTAGAGATTACTTATTCTAGTTCTAACCGTAAACCAGATGAGTAGATGGATAAAGATGATAGAGGAAACCCTGATAAGAATGGTGTGTGATTTACAAGCTAGACTTGTTGTACAAGCGCCACCAGCGGTATCACCAGCATCACGATCAGTATCACCAACACCAGCAACACCTGTAGCACCACAAGCTCCACCAGCTCCATAACCACCGACGATATCGACAACACAATCACCAATAGGTATATTGAAATAACGGGTTATGAAGTATTAACTCATTATTTCCAAAGAGTTTATATATTATATGAATTTTGGAAACCATAATATATCTTTTCATACTAAGCTATTATGTATGAATTGAAAAAGAGTAGATACTACTCGGTTAATTCATATTACTAATAGGCTATGATGTACATCCTTCGTTAACAACTTAACCATCGTTAATTACAATCTCTGTTTCAACTCAATGAATTCCGTTTCATAATAAACCAAGTGTATGCAACATCCCATCTTTTTCCGTTTACTTTCCGTCTATCTATTTTAAAGTCCGTTATATAATTATAACATCTTTCGTTAATACGCGTTTTAAACTATTTCGTTTAGGTAATTCAAGCACCCGCTTTTAAACTTGAGGGACTAAAGTTGTCAAGTGGGAAAAGTCTTGACTAGGTCAACTAGTCAATCATGTCTTCTCCTCTATTCATTCTCCTCTTTTCTCTCTTTTGATACTTCAACTTTTCTCTCAACCTTCAAACAAAGAATCATCATCTAAATCCGATCTAGCAAGTGTTTTACAAAACAAATTACATATTCGGAATCCTTGCATCTTCCTCTTCAATTCCATACCGATTTCATCTAGTTTTGGTAACTTTCTAAAATCACTAGATTCTTTGTTCTTGATGTTTTTAACTTATAAAGGTGTTAATTAGTGTATATGGCTCCAGTCTAACATGAATATATGATTTGTATGCTCGATCTCGTTGTTTTAGTGTAACTAGCATGAACTTGAAGAGTGTGTGTTTGATCTTGAGATTTAATTGCTAAAATGTTGTTAGATGTTAAAAGTGCATGTACTAAATATGTTACTAGCATCACTAGCTTCACTTGGATGTGTAGGTTGATCAAGAAAGCTTCACTAACATGATTATTGATTTTGTGATTTTGGTTAGGGTTTGATAGACTTAATTATGAACTTTTGATGCATTAAATGCTTGATAATGTTGTTTGTAAGTGTTTGGTTGTATTGTATGCGTAATTACCTACGAAACGGCGTATTATATGCGTGCATTCAATTCCCGAATCATCAATGTGCATTTATGAACTTGGATGCAATTAATGGTGAACATTTAATGCGGTTTTGGATATTATAAATGTTGAATTGATTAATGAAATGTGCTTAGTTGTTTTTCTCATCAAAATATCTTTCCAACGATATAGGATACATGTTATAAGTGTTTTCGGATCATATGTTGTGTTTGATTAGAGTTTGGTTCGTGCACTTATGAATTTCTGCAAGCAGAACCTGTACACCAGTTTGGACGCCGTCCAGTGCTTCATTACTGGACGTCGTCCAGAACTTTTGGACGCCGTTCAAATGAACTGCCAGGGACTGATCTACTTGGTCATTTTTCGTTTAATTCCAACTATGCTACACACCTCCGATTAACATGTAACTTGTTCTAACATGCTCATATATGATTATAAAACTTAGAAAAATTGTCCGAGACCCGACCCGAACGTGTTGACTTTTTTGTTGATTTTGACTTGACCAAAGTTGACTTTGACTTGACCAAAGTTGATTTTCATTCAAACTTAACCAAATATTTATGCAATTGTTCTAACGTGATTTTATAGTTGTATCTTGCATGAAACTTGAAAATTTGACTCACATGCTGTATTAATCGAGTCGTAACGAGCCATAGGACTAATTGAACACTTTAACCGACCGTGTTTACCGATATTGATACAACCTATTGTTTTGGTCGAGACTAGCATTCTTTCTTGCACACGTTTACTTTGTGAAGTACATTTACCTTCGTGCACTCAAGGTGAGATTGTAGTCCCACTTTTACTCTTTTAAACTTACATTTGGGATGAGAAAACATAAACATTTTGTTTTACAAAGTGAACACAAGTACGGAAACAAACATTTTACGTACGAGTTAGAACAAAAATCCTTAATTCGATTATCATTAGTTACACTTGCCGGGTGTAAGCAAGAACTTATGTTGTATGGCCATATGGGTTTGACAAACCTTCATTCGGACGGTTCGCTACCGTTATTCGGATGAAATATATTTTCGAGAAACAGTGTTGGTTCTAACACTATGTGTATGGGGTTCGTGGAAAGTTAAGCCTTGATAATTGGGTGCTCGTGATAACAATTTTTAGAATGGTTTACTATTATTTCAACATTATAAATCTTGTGGTTCATTTGTACTTACTCACTTACTTACTTAAACCTATGATTTCATCAACGTTTTCGTTGACAGATTTCTATATTTTTCTCAGGTCCTTGAACAATAGGTGTTACATGCTTCTGCTCACTATTTTTGATACTTGCTTAGATGTCGAGTATACATGCATACATGGAGCATCTTTTGACTTACTTTAAAATCGTGTCGCATAGGTTTCATTTGTACGTTAAACGTTGTAACGTAACTAGTCGTTGAACTACTTTTGTAAACTTGAAACATCTTTACATTTGAAATGAATGTGACATATTTTAGTCAAACGTCATTTTAAAGAATTATGACCACGTAACGGGACCTAAGTAGACGGTGCCGTCAATGATGATTTTGTCGGGTCGCTACAGATAGTATCATAGCGTTGGATGTATGGATTTAGAGTTCATTGGTGTTAACCCCGAGTCATAGGGTACTATAGCACCCCGCCAAATTACCATCTGACGGCGTGTTAATCCAGGTCCCACAGTTAACAGTTATGCCCTCTATATGAGACGTTTAAAGCAATCGCATTTAATTTTATTAAAAATTAACTTTCAAAAACACAAGTCAATAATCCCAAAATAGAAATACTGTTGTGATCTTAACCATAAGCCAACAGTATTTAAACAGTATAAAAGTTTTAAATGCGAAAGTAAAATATGTTCTTTAAAATCAAATGTTGACTCCAAGGCCAGTCATGCAGCAAACACAGTGGAAGCATACCTCTTAAGGACCTGGGAATAATAACACGCAAAAACAGGTCAACAAATAATGTTGGTGAATCAACAGGTTTTAAAAGTATAACAGTATCTGAAAAACAATTATCAGAAAAATAGTTTAATTTCCTTGACCACGAGATTTTACAAGTACAACACAAAGTCGTAAAACGTTTGCATAATATGAGCACCTGAATACTAGCAATGACCCGAGTATAGAAGCCACTACACCCGCCTTTACCTCCTAAAATGTTATACACTTGTTCAAATGTATTTAATGTTCAAAGTAAATGCACCACAGTTTTTATAGTGGGTGAGGTTGTCAACCTAACGGATCCGTCCATCTAAATTGTGCTTACACCGATGGTATGAAAAGTATTCAAGCTAGAGGCTTTTTGAACAAACTCAATATGCATATATAGTACTCATGTCAATACAAAAGCATTTGAAAATGTAAGTATAACAGCGTGTATTCTCATCCCTGAAAACATGTAAAAAAAAAGCGGGACTATAGACTCACCTTTGAATAAAGCTCGGATTGAAAAGTGAACAATTAACTAGTACGGTTTATAGCCGAGTAATGCAACCTAAGTATACGTATTTAGGTTGGTCAATATATGTATCTTAAATAAGTGTGGTTTCATAGTGTACGTTGTCTTATTGCTCGACTCGACGCGTTTCAAAGTAAAAGTCAACTATATCATGCAAGTCAAACAAAGTCAACCGAAGTCAAACCGAAAGTCAAACTTGGCCAATGTGGTCAACTAAAGTCAAAATCAGTAGGTTCATGTCAAATATTGGTCAACATGCCAAACCTAAGTCAAACAATACGTTTTAGGTCATGAATGATCATTTTCACAATTTCAGTTTATCGTTATGCACAAAGTTCATGAACACGTAGCATACTTAGCACATTATCTCATAGTAAAAATTTCAAGTATACATGAGAAACTCCAGATCATAAATATACTTAAAATAGATTCCAAAAAGTCTAGCCAGGGACTCATACGACAATTAAAATTCAGGAATCAGAAGGGATACATTTGGGGTTTGCCAAGTCAGTTTCTGACCGCGCACTGATTTCATTTTGGCTATAACCAGAGTTAGGAACATGAAATTAATACAAGACCAGTGGAAATAGTTCAAGGACAAATCAAAGTAACACATATAAAAAATCTAGAAACTTTTTTTTAGCCAATTTGTACAGTTTATTCGTGCAAGTTGAACATTCAGTTTTCAGCTCAAATCAGAATTCACATAAAGTATGGCTCTATTGTGCCCAATGCATAAGGTTTCAGAGATTGACATAAACTAACATAAGTCACATATCATGTTAAGTTTCATTTTCCATAAGCATACATGCTCAATCAATAAACACAATCCACAGAGTATAAAACAGTGAGCAATTTGCAGATTCGATTCTCATTTAGTTAGTCACATTCGCACTTGATTTTCCGAAGATCTAGATACAATTAGCCTATGATATCCCATGTAAAGTGAAGTAATTTTTGTCTATATTTCAAATATGCAAAGCTTTAATCACAGAAGTTAACACATTTTATCATACAAGGTTATTTTCATGCAAGTGCTGTATAAAACTACTTTTACACTAATTCAAGCATATCTCGGGCTATACATAAGCAAACGACATGATATCCTAGTCTAAATTGAGTGTTTTTAAATTATCTTTCCAGTGGTATAAGTTTCACATGCCAATTCGTTGTCTAACAATTCCAGATTTCTGATCAAGCAACAAAAATACAACGATAATTCAAATTGACATAACTTAATCATACGGAAACGAAATCAAGCGAATCCAAAGCCTAAACTCAATAGTTTTTCGCAAGGAATCTGATTATAACATAATAATTAACATTTGAAAAACTTAATTTTTCTGATCAAGCAAAAAAAAATTCGTTTTTAAACCATAGCGCATCAAACAATCAAAATAACGATAACGATTAACACGTACGCGTATAGACTTGAGCAATTGACAACATAACTATGAAAATCTCATAAAAATCAGATTTTAAGAATTAGAGTTCATGTAATTATACCTTAGATCGCTAAAGAATTATACCAACGCGTAGAGGAGATCGAGAATTGCAACGTTTGTTCTTGAGGTTTAATCAAAAATTAAAATTGAGTGTGTGTGTGTGTGGGTGATGGTCGACGGCAGTAGAGGAAGGAGAGGGAGCCAACAAAAGTCGACCAAAAATAAATGGGTAAGATTACACAGTTTAGGTTTATACATGCCCTTATATATTTAGCCCTAAAATCGATAAATACACTTAAGTCCCTCAACTAAACCAACATTTAACAAAATAAAGGGGAGAGGGGAGGGGGTCGGCCGAATATGGCCCATGGGGTATTCCCGGGCTCGTGTTTTGCAATTCCGTGTAATCGTGGTCCATTTTAAGTGTCGTTTAGTCGTACCGAAGGCCCGGAACGCTAACCCGATCGTTAAACGCAACCAATCGCTTAATTTATTAAAAACCCAATAAATTAAATATTTTAAAAAGTTAATAATTAATAAAATTAATTATTAAAATAAACCCGAGCGTTTCGTTGCTCAAAAAGCTATTATCAAAATCGTATCGTTTTTATCGTATTTCATTATCCGAAATATTTATTTGAATTAATTTCAACCCATATTAATTATTGTAACCCTCCGAAGATCAAGTATGCATTTATTACACATAAACACATAAAAGTTAAATAATCGCCCTTAAATAAACTAACGGAAGGTTAACGGAAGTAACGAAAAAATCAGGGTTGTTACAGGTACATTAGTGAGTCAAGACTACTACCGGCATATAGACTTGAAGTAGGAATTACTTGACTACTTGTGCATTTATACTCGAACTTTTCTATTCGTATCTAACTCTTATTTCATCTTAATCTCACGTAGTTTAATTTGATTGACACGCCACCTAGACTTTATGAGGTAATGTCAAATGCACATATGAATTAGGGTAATATAATTTCCGGGATTATATTACGGTGACTCATATGGACGTTCCGAAATTATAGTATAAAGAATTTAGGGCGAGTCATGGAAAATTTTCTATCTTTATTTCATATCACGATTAGTATTATTGAGAATACTAATCAACGATATTCTTGTGCCTTGAAGGAACAATGCCTCCTCGCCGAGTCCCACACAATGAAACTCCCGAACAAGCTCTTCAACGAATGATAGCCACCACCGTAGATGAGGCCATGGCCGGTCACTCATCCAATAACAACAACAATAACAACCACAACAACAATGGAGCCGGTAACTCAAACGAGGGATGCTCCTACAAAGCTTTCATGGGGTGCAAACCTTATACTTTCGATAGGACCAGAGGACCGGTTGCTCTCACTCGATGGTTTAAGCAAACGGAAGCCGTTTTTAGCATAAGCGGTTGCCGGGACCAAGACAAGGTCAAATATTCCACCCACACTTTTGCCGGTATCGCTCTCACGTGGTGAAACACGTATGTACAATCAGTGGGTACCGATGAAGCCCAAGCTATCTCTTGCTCCGATTTAAAAGAAAATATGATCACCGAATACTTTTCCCGCAAAGAGACTCGAAGGCTCGAAAGCGAGCTAAGAAGTTTGAAAGCAGTCGAAAACGACCTCAACGCTTATAATCAACGGTTTTCCGAGCTAGCTCTAATGTGTCCGAACCTTGTAAATCCCGAGCCTTTACGAGTTGAACTTTACATGGATGGCCTTACTAATAGCATCAAACATGGGGTAATGTCATCCAAACCCGCTAACCTATAAGAAGCTTTGAATATGGCCCGCCAATTGATAGAAACGGTGGACGAAATCATAGTACCGGCACCTAAGGCCGAGGATAAATCGGGTGGCAACAAAAGAAAGTGGGAAGCCCCTCAATCAAGCAACAACAACAACAACTTCGCCAAGAAGCCTTTCACCTCCGACGACAAGAAGGGTTATGCCGGAAACCTACCTTTTTGCAACAAATGCCACAAGCATCACTTTGGTGAATGTGGTAAGCTAATTTACCACCGGTGCCAAGGAAGTGGCCATAAGGCCAACGATTGTAAAAGTGCCGCCCCCGTCGCTCGAAAGGGACCCAATGCACCAAAGACGGTCACTTGTTACGAATGTGGCCAAACGGGTCATTATAGAAATGCATGCCCAAAGAAGAAAGATAACCCCAATACGCGCAGCCGAGCTTTCAACATTAACACCGAGGAAGCCCGAGATGACAATGAACTAGTCACGGGTACGTTTCTTCTCAACAATTCTTATGTCTCTTGCTTATTCGATTCGGGTGACGATAAGAGTTTTGTATCCAAGACTTTGACTCATTCTTTTAGCACTCCACCACTCCTACTAGATACTACTTATACCATTGAAGTGGCCAACGGGAAACTATTGAGTGTTGGCAAATTTTATCGGGGGTGTACGTTAAACTTAATGGATAAAGAGTTTGAAATTTACTTGATACCTATAGAACTAGGGAGCTTCGATGTAATCATTGGTATGGATTGGTTAGACAAAATGAAATCTCACATCCTTTGCGAACTTAAAGCGATTCAAATTCCTATCGAGAATGGTGAACCTTTGATTGTCTATGGCGATAAGAGTTGCACCGGACTCAACCTCGTCTCGTGCTGTAAAGTTGAAAAATACCTTCGTAAAGGTTGTTTCGCGATTCTAGCCCATGTTAAGAAAGTCGAGATTGACGAGAATCATATCGATGATGTGCTAATTGTTAGTGACTTTTTCGATGTTTTCCCCGACGAATTACCGGGCCTTCTACCTCATCGACCGGTAGAATTCCAAATCGATCTTATTGCGGGAGCCACCCCAGTAGCACGTGTACCGTATAGACTTGCTCCATCCGAAATGCAAGAATTGCAAAGTCAAATCCAAGAACTACTTGACCGTGGTTTTATCCAACCTAGCCATTCACCATGGGGTGCTCCGATTTTATTCGTTAAGAAGAAAGATGGATCCCTACGAATGTGCATCGACTATCGTGAACTAAACAAATTGACGGTTAAGAACCGATATCCTCTTCCGCGCATCGATGACCTATTTGATCAACTACAAGGGTCTTGTGTATATTCAAAAATCGATCAGCTCGGGTTATCATCAACTAAGGGTTAAGGGGGAAGATGTCTCCAAAACCGCTTTCCGAACTCGCTATGGTAGTTACGAATTTTTTGTAATGCCATTTGGTCTAACTAACGCACCAGCAGTGTTCATGGATCTTATGAACCGCGTGTGCAAACCGTATCTCGACAAGTTCGTTATTGTATTCATCGATGATATCTTAGTCTATTCTAAAAGCGAAGAAGAGCACGAACAACACCTTCGACTTGTGCTCGAACTCTTGAGACAAGAAAGACTCTATGCCAAATTCTCCAAGTGTGAATTTTGGTTGATGGAAGTTCAATTAATCGGTCATGTCGTAAGCGACCAAGGCATTAAGGTCGATCCCGCAAAAATCGAAGCCATTAGCAAATGGGAAACCCCTACTACTCCTACTCACATTCGACAATTCTTGGGTCTCGCCGGATACTATCGTAGATTCATCAAGGATTTCTCTTTGGTTGCTCGCCCTCTAACCGCATTAACTCACAAGGAAAAGAAATTCATTTGGGCAACCGAACAAGAGTTCGCGTTTCAAATCTTGAAGATAAAGCTAACCACCACTCCTATCTTGTCACTTCCCGAAGGCAATGATGATTTTGTTGTATATTGCGATGCCTCGAAACATGGTTTTGGGTGTGTATTGATGCAATGAAAGAAAGTCATTGCTTATGCCTCTCGACAACTAAAAATCCATGAACGGAACTACACGACACATGATCTCGAACTCGGAGCCATTGTCTTTGCACTCAAAATGTGGAGACACTATCTTTATGGAACCAAGAGTACTATCTTCACCAATCACAAAAGCCTTCAACACATCTTCGATCAAAAACAACTAAACATGAGACAACGATGGTGGATTGAAACTTTGAACGATTACGATTGTGAGCTTCGTTACCACCCCGGGAAGTCAAATGTAGTAGCCAATGCCTTAAGTCAAAAAGAAAGAGCGGTTCCTCTTCGTGTCCGAGATTTAAACATCACCACCCACACAAATCTCAATAATCAAATTCGTGTAGCCCAAGACGAGGTCCTCAAGGATGAAAACATCTCTCTCGAACGCTTGAACGTCCCCACCTCTCGATTCGAAGTTAAGGAGACCGGACTCCAATATTTCGCCGGAAGAATTTAGGTGCCTAGTTATGGGGACTTGCGAAGCCTTATTCTAGACGAAGCCCATAAGTCAAGGTATTCGATTCACCCCGGTGCCAATAAGATGTACCACGACCTTAAGGAACAATATTGGTGGCCGAACATTAAAAGGGACGTTGCTACTTATGTTAGAAAGTGACTAACTTGCTCCAAAGTCAAAGCCGAACACCAAAGACCGTCCGGGCTACTTCAACAACCCGAAATCCTACAATGGAAGTGGGAGAGAATAACGATGGATTTTATCACTAAACTACCAAGAACGACGAGCGGTTATGATACTATTTGGGTTATTGTAGACCGTCTCACCAAATCCGCCCACTTCCTAGCCATGAAGGAAACCGACAAAATGGAGAAACTTGCACAACTTTATATTAAAGAGATCGTAGCCCGTCACAGTGTACCATTATCGATTATTTTCGACCGAGATGGCCGTTTTGTTTCTAGATTTTGGCGTACTTTACAAGAAGCGTTGGGAACACGATTAGACATGAGCACCGCATACCATCCTCAAACCGACGGACAAAGTGAACGCATTATTCAAACCTTGGAAGACATGCTACGAGCTTGCGTTATCGATTTCGGAAAAGCTTGGGACAAGCACTTGCCTCTCGCCGAGTTCTCTTACAACAATAGTTATCACACGAGTATTAACGTAGCACCATTCGGAGCTTTATATGGTAGCAAATGTCGCTCACCTCTTTGTTGGGCCGAAGTAGGCGACACACAAATCACCGGACCCGAACTCATTTATGAAACAACCGAGAAGATCGTTCAAATCCGAGATAGGCTTAGGACGGCCCGTAGTCGTCAAAAGAGCTATACCGACATTAGACGCAACGACCTCGAATTCCAATTCGGTGACCGCGTAATGTTAAAAGTCGCACCTTGGAAAGGTGTAATCCGTTTCGAGAAACGCGGGAAGTTAAATCCGCGGTATATTGATCATTTCGAAATCTTAGAGCGTGTTGGAACCGTTGCTTATCGTTTAGATCTTCCGCCTCAACTGAGCTCCGTTCATCCTACTTTCCATGTATCAAATTTAAAGAAGTGTCTCGCCGAACCCGAACTCGTCATCCCTCTCGAGGAGCTTACTATTGATGACAAACTTCATTTTGTGGAAGAACCGGTTGAAATTGTAGATCACTCCGTCAAAACGCTAAAACGGAGCCGAATTCCGATTGTCAAAATCCGTTGGAACGCTAAAAGAGGACCCATGATTACTTGGGAAAGACAAGATCAAATGCAAAGGAAATACCCTCATTTATTAGTAGATTTGGAAACGTAAGATCTCGAGGAAGAAACAACGACTACTACGCCTACTTAAATTTCGGGACGAAATTTCTTTTAAGGAGTAGGTAATGTAACATCCCGTCTTTTTCTGTTTACTTTCCGTCTATCTATTTTAAATTCCGTTATATAATTATAACATCTTCCGTTAATACGCGTTTTAAAATATTTCGTTTAGGTAATTCACGCACCCGCTTTTAAGCTTGAGGGACTAAAGTTGTCAAGTGGGCAAAGTCTTGACTAGGTCAACTAGTCAACCATGTCTTCTCCTCCATTCATTCTCCTCTTTTCTCTCTTTTGATACTTCAACTTTTCTCTCAACCTTCAAACAAAGAATCGTCATCTAAATTCGATCTAGCAAGTGTTTTACAAAACAAATTACATATTCGGAATCCTTGCATCCTCCTCTTCAATTCCATATCGATTTCATCTAGTTTTGGTAACTTTCTAAAATTACTAGATTCTTTGTTCTTGATGTTTTTAACTTATAAAGGTGTTAATTAGTATCTATGGCTCGAGTCTAACATGAATATATGATTTGTATGCTCGATCCCGTTGTTTTAGTGTAACTAGCATGAACTTGAAGAGTGTGTGTTTGATCTTGAGATTTAATTGCTAAAATGTTGTTAGATGTTAAAAGTGCATGTACTAAATGTGTTACTAGCATCACTAGCTTCACTTTGATGTGTAGGTTGATCAAGAAAGCTTCACTAACATGATTATTGATTTTGTGATTTTGGTTAGGGTTTGATAGACTTAATTATGAACTTTTGATGCATTAAATGCTTGACAATGTTGTTTTTAAGTGTTTGGTTGTATTTTATGCGTAATTACCTACGAAACGGCGTATAATATGCGTGCATTCAATTCCCGAATCATCAATGTGCATTTATGAACTTGGATGCAATTAATGGTGAACATTTAATGCGGTTTTGGATATTATAAATGTTGAATTGATTAATGAAATGTGCTTAGTTGTTTTTCTCGTCAAAATACCTTTCCGACGATATAGGATACATGTTATAAGTGTTTTCGGATCATATGTTGTGTTTGATTAGAGGTTGGTTCGTGCACTTATGAATTTCTGCAAGCAGAACCTGTACACCAGTTTGGACGCCTTCCAGTGCTTCATTGCTGGACGCCGTCCAGAACTTTTGGATGTCGTCCAAATGAACTGCCAGGGACTGATCTACTTGGTCATTTTTCGTTTAATTCCAACTATGCTACGCACCTCCGATTAACATGTAACTTGTTCTAACATGCTCATATATGATTATAAAACTCAGAAAAATTGTCCGAGACCCGACCCGAATGTGTTGACTTTTTCGTTGACTTTGACTTGACCAAAGTTGACTTTCATTCAAACTTAACCAAATATTTATGCAATTGTTCTAACGTGCTTTTATACTTGTATCTTGCATGAAACTTGATAATTTGACTCACATGCTATATTAATTGAGTCGTAACGAGCCATATAACTAATTGAACACTTTAACCGACCGTGTTTACCGATATTGATACAGCCTATTGTTTAGGTCGAGACTAGCATTCTTTTTTGCACACGTTTACTTTGTGAAGTACATTTACCTTCGTGCACTCAAGGTGAGATCGTAGTCCCACTTTTACTCTTTTAAACTTACATTTGGGATGAGAAAACATAAACGTTTCATTTTACAAAGTGAACACAAGTACGAAAACAAATATTCTACGTACGAGTTAGAACAAAAATCCTCAATTCAATTTTACACTTGCCGGGTGTAAGCGAGAATTTATGTTGTATGGCCATATGGGTTTGACAAACCCTCATTCGGACGGTTCGCTACCGTTATTCGGATGAAATATATTTTCGAGAAACAGTGTTGGTTCTAACACTATGTGTATGGGGTTCGTGGAAAGTTAAGCCTTGATAATTGGGTGCTCGTGATAACAATTTTTAAATTGGTTTACTATTATTTCAACATTATAAATCTTGTGGTTCATTTGTACTTACTCACTTACTTACTTAAACCTATGATTTCACCAACGTTTTCGTTGACAGATTTCTATGTTTTTCTCAGGTCCTTGAACAATAGGTGTTACATGCTTCTGCTCACTATTTTTGATACTTGCTTGGATGTCGAGTATACATGCATACATGGAGCATCTTTTGACTTACTTTGAAATCGTGTCACATAGGTTTCATTTGTACGTTAAACGTTGTAACGTAACTAGTCGTTGAACTACTTTTGTAAACTTGAAACATCTTTACATTTGAAATGAATGCGACATATTTTAGTCAAACGTCATTTTAAAGACTTATGACCGCGTAACGGAACCTAAGTAGACGGCGCCGTCAATGACGATTTTGTCGGGTCGCTACAGTGTATTTATCAATTACATGTTTGATTTCACACTTTCATTTTCGATGTACTCGAAACTTTCCAGAAAACATTATTCGTACCTTGCGAAATTCACAAGAATTCCACGAGCACCAACATCCTTCACCGAGGAATATCAATAAGAATAAATATTGAAGTATTGATTACATTAGTGAAATACTCCACGAAGATTATGTAACCTCTAATGTTTTAGAGATTATTCATTTCTAATTCCAGCCGAAAATCAAATGAGCTTAATAAGATATTGACTCATTAAATCTGTATTACATCTGAAGAAAATATACATACATATATTTTCATAAAGACTGTAATAAAATTCTTTTGTACAAAATATTAATTGTGAATTTTTTTTTAACGGGTAGGTAATACCCGGGAAATATATAAGTTCATAATTAATACATTACATTGTACATTCTTCAATTTTGATTCGAAAATTATTAACTATACCCATTACTTTCACAACGATATACATTCGTTCATAGAAATCTGAGCAACCATTCTCATTCAAATCAAACTACATATTCTAATTTTAACAGATCAAAATCCAAGTCAAGATTTAACAGGTGACATCACTCTTAGATCCCTACATCTTTCAAAGCTATACTTTGACTTCAAAACTATGCTAGAACATCACTTCTATTCATAAAATCTAGAAAAATATTCTTATCATTCAAAGTTCTAGAACATCATATGTATATTGACAATTACAATCTGCGTTCAAACCATTCATGATTCTTGAAAACCCCTCAATTAAGAAACAATCGACAGAATGATCCAACCACACATTATCTACGAAAAGAAAGATTTGTGCATATAGTTATGCACATGGAAAACTCCCGGAATCGAAGTAAAAATCTAACATAAATATATGATTCATTGGCGTTGTTATTACCGAAAATAACCTTGCAATCCCTTTTTCCAAGTATCCAGTTTTATCACACTTCCAACCAATCAACTTTGACTTTTCAGATTAGCCTTATTATAACCTTGATATATACGTTTTTGTTACTGGGGAACCTTTTATGTTCCATCATATTAACAGTAAACGTATCAGCAACTCCGTTACCCTTAAACTTAAGTCTCTTCGAAAAATTACTATATTTATTCATTGGAACCCTATCATGTACTCATCTGCATCTTGTAACGGTAGTTGCCAGACCAAAAAGTTTCGATCATTATTCTCGAGATTCGCAAAAATTCTACATCAACAGTTATATATATACATATAACATCTATCTCCTGGACTTACGAACTTCAATTCTGAATTTTTGATTAAGCACCTCAGATTACGAATCAGTTTTCGAAAATTTGGAAAATGCTGATGAAGCAGCAAAAACTGTAAATGACCTTAACAATCGAAAGTTTGATGATAAAGAATAACGTGTTGAAAAAGCTCAGATTTAGAACTAGAAAATGGATTGAGCAAACTATGAAGGAGACTGTTGACAAATCACAAAGACTAAACCTGCCTTCAAAGAATCCAAATGATTCAGTGTCTGCTGAAGTCTTTAGCGAACACTTTGCTCCTTATTCTAAACCTTTGCAGACAAATTTTCTGCATCATTTTTTTGATTCTAGATATTTTAAAATTATAAAATATCATCGTATCCTTCGGTATAAAATTCCTCGAGATGTTCTGAAGATATATTCATAGCTATCATTGCCCGAGATTATTTATCTCTTTACGCTATCCGTCTTACATCAAAAAAAAAGGAACCTGTTTTAGTTTCTAAACTTCTGAAACCTTCGAGTTTAAATTATGAATGTTTTTGAAGAAGTGTTGGGAATTGAAGCATGAGTTAGTATAATATAATGACGTCGGGCCAACGTGGTTATATTACAGTAAATCATACTGAGTTTATAATGGAACGTGATAAAGGTTTACAGATTATACCCTAATCATGAACCATATTACATAACTCTTTCATTCTATTTAACCTCTAAACACATCAAGAAAATATTTTTCTTGATGATTCGGTCTTTTCCGGATTTTCTGGTAATTTAACAAATCAGATCATGCTATTGCAATTTCTTTCTTAAAATATTAGTCATGTTCATTCGAAATTCAAGGGTCGGACCTACAAATCCGAGACGTCTAAATCGCTTTACTTAAAGTCGGGAAGATGAACAAAAACATGAAGCCCTGAAATATAAAGGAAAAATATAAACACGACGACAACAGAGAAATTACAAACCGTGTATATCAATACGTATTGCAACGTAAAGACACGAGAGAATTAAAAATATTATAACCCCAAGGTAATAGTAGAAGAAAATAACTTCCTCTGGTGGCAGATGAAAAAGAAGAATGAAGGATACGATAGCCAGGAAAATATCAAGAATCAGGACTAGATTTAACATTTTCACAATCTATTGGAAAGTATGAAATGAGGAAGAAGATTATAGGAGTGGTGAGAATAATGAAACGGAAGAGGTTAATTTATAGCGAAATATCAGACATAGCAAGCAAGACAGATTACGCATTTAATCAAAGAAAATCATAATCTCCTTAATCACCGAAGAATAAAATCTAATATAGATTACAAAGATCTTCTTTAATTTCCTTGAATTCCGGAAATCAACCGTGACTACGTCAAAAGTTAAGACGAATCTTAATTTCTCATTTCACTCTTTTGTGATAGCTTTATTCGTACTCTTCGCATGATTGAATTATTTTATCTATATTACTCAATGAAGATAAAACTCTACTTTTCAACTCGTATTTGTCATGAAAACATTCTCATTGTCAACTATGACGATCTCTGTCAAATTTCGGGACGAAATTTCTTTAACAGGTGGGTACTGTGACGACCCGGAAATTTCCGACCAAATTTAAACTTAATCTTTATATGATATCGATATGATAAGCAAAGTCTGTAATGTTGAGTCTCAAAAACTTTGAAATGTTTTCATACATTCATTTAACTTCGACTGTTCCCGACGATTCACGAACAATTATTTGTAAATAAACATGTATATATATATATATATATATATATATATATATATATATATATATATATATATATATATATATGTACAATAAGTCAGAATATTAATTGTTAATATAAATATTTTGCATTAAAATAAAACGTGTATTTAAAATGTGTTTATGTATATATATATATATATATATATATATATATATATATATATATATATATATATATATGTATATATATATATATAATTTCAGATTATTTTATAAACGATAGTAACATTCGTTTATTGATTCGATTGATATTTAAATAAGCAATCTGAACTTATATAATATTAAAAATAAACATTGGTACATAAATGGATTATATCAATTTTAAGTTTAAAAATATAAACGTTATATGATATAATAAATTTCTATTATTTAAAATGATTTTTAATGAACTTCGAATATAATTAGTTTTGAAAAACTAAATATTATATCATTAAATAAAGATTTCAATAATATATATATATATATATATATATATATATATATATATATATATATCATAAGATGTACAAATTAATATATTTCTAAACGAAAATATATGTATATTTTTACAATGTTAAAAAATATAATAATAACTTAGATATAAAACGTCTTGATTTAAAAATACTATTAATTATATTTTAATAAATAACGAGAAGGTAATTTAAAGAAGCAAATGACTAAAACACTCGAACGTACAAGATACACTTCGGGTAATATAGTTATTGGTAATGTAAGTCTATATTTTGACAAAGGTACGAGTCACGAAACGTAGAATGCAAGTTATTAAAGTGTACGAAGTAACGTTCGAAAAACCGGAACCGGGACATAAGTCGAGTGACAATGTACGAGTCATCGGAACAAAAATTACAAATCAACTATGCACGAGAATATTATATAATATATATGTAATTAATATAAATTATATATATTATATATATATTATAAAATTATGTCGACGAACAAAGAAACAAAATTATGTGAGCTGGAAAAGAAGGCCATGCGATCGCATGGCCAATGGCCTTCAAACCCATGCGATCACATGGGGGGTGGCTGGCCAAAACATCTATAAAGCTCAATCAGTTTTGCTTCGAGACACACACATATATTTTACTTCCTCTGCATTATTATTTATATTATTAATATTATTAAGATTAAGATTATTAATATTAATCTTATTATTATTATTTTACATAAAATATTACGACGGGATCATGAGCGAGTTATTTTCAAACGGGTTTTTTGAGCGGGATAAAGCTAAGGAAATTATGGGTTATAGCTATAGAGGTTATGGGTAATGTTCGTGATTATTGTTCGTGAGTCCAACCTAGCGTTTATCATTTCCGTTGCGTTTGCGTACTTTTTCTGCAATATTGAATCATAATATTGATACATGAGTTTCATTTGCTCCCTTTGTAAATGCTTTTGCAATATATATTTCTGGGCTGAGAATACATACAATTTATTTTAAATGCAATGGACACAAGTACATACTTAATTCTACACTGAGTTTGAACCGAAAATCCCTTAGCTTTGGTAACTAGTAACTGCCGGTTATAAGAACTGGTGGGCGCGAGTAGTTATATATGGATCCATAGGGCTTGACATCCCCGTCCGTTCCAGGTATAGAGACCCTAGCCTGAACTATAAAGCGGATGTATGCTATTTGAGTTTAGTACACGTTGGTTTGCATGTATTGTACATGTTGGTTGCATGTATGTTAAAACATGGGTACTTATTATATAAACGTTAAGTTTAGTTACCATGGTGCTCAATTTCGTAGAATATTTTGATAAACGTTTTGGATGAAACAACTGAAATCTTGTGGTCCACCTTTATATACATATTATGCGCACTATTAAAACTATGAACTCACCAACCTTTGTGTTGACACTTTTAAGTATGTTTATTCTCAGGTCCCTAGAAGTCTTCCATTGTTTGCTTATATGTCATACAAGCTATGTGTATGGAGTCATACATGTTTTATTCGAGAAAACTGTACATTCACAAAATCATCACCATGTATCTTATTTTGACTGCATTGTCAACGGATGTATTATTGTAAAATATTATTTATGGTGATTGTCTATATTTAGAAATCATCAGATGTCAAAAACCTTGGAATTAGATATTCATTTATGGTGTGCATTTCAAAATAATGCAATGTTTACAAAACGTATCATGTAGAGGACAAAACCTCACTATGAAATCAATGAATAACGTACCGCGTCAATAGCGATTTAGACGGGTCGTTACAATATCTTTTGTAAAATAGCTCATAGCAGCAAAACTTTCCATTTCTACCTTCATCATCTGCTTGTTAAAAATAAACAAATATAACATTCAAAGTATGTTATATTTCATGATCAAACAACGTACAAGAGATTAATTTTGAGCAGTATATAAAAAAACGCATAATATAATGTACATATCTGTTGTGAGAAGATGATATTTTGGAGAGGAAATTTGTGAGTGAATAGACAAAGATGTGAAATGGCTGTGTTTTTAAACCGTAAGTTATTCCTATTAATTTAGAGTATTTATTAATTTTCCTATTATGTAGCCAAATTCAAAAGTTTAGGTTGTTTATTTATTTATTATTTTTTAATATGAAATTTTATTCCTATTATGTATGTAGCCGTATGTCATTGTTATTTTTGTTTTCATTTATTTAGATAATATAATATAATTAGGATTAATTAATTAGATGACGACATCACATTTGTTTATGAAATTGTAATATTATCCTTGTTAAGGGAAAATAAAGGGTGATTAGGAAAATGATGACATCATAATTTTAGAGTTTTAAAAGAATTTATAGATTGGTTATGAAAGTAAACCTTTTCCAAAGTTTTGTAAATTAGGTGACTTTAAAGGTGAAAATTTTAAATTTACATAAAATGACACACTTATTCACATATATAACATCAACTATTCTTGTTAGAGCATTAATTATCATGTATGTCATTCTTAACATCTTAAATTAAATATTTACCTACTTAAACATCTTAAATTACATTCTTATCCACTTAAAGTAAATAGTATCACATATATTCACTTTAATCCCTTAAATGCATCATATCATATATCATATATACCCATAATTCTAATAGTAAATTAGACTTAAAATAATCTTAATAATTACGAATTAAAATTTTATTGATCAATAGAGTTTAAGGTATTAAGTTTAGGGATTAGACTTTAGGGTTAGGGTATAGTGTTTAGGGTTAGGGTTTAAGGTTTAGAGTTAGGGTTTAGAGTTAGGGTTTATGGTTTAGAGTTTAAGGTTTAGAGTTTAACATTTAAATTTATAATTTAGGATTTAAAGTTTTGGTTTAGAGTTTATGAATTAAGATTTTATTAAATCTTTTAATGAAATGGGCAAATATGATAGGTTTTGATATTTAGTTTGGTTATATATGATATTATACTATTTAGTCGGGTATATATGTTATTTTTTAAGTTAAGAGAGGAAATATTAGATTATCTAAAAATGGCCTTTAAAACAATTCCTAAAAAATTTAGACATGTAAAACTCATTTCTACTTTAACAATAATCACTCATTTTCTACAAATAACTACTCTAACTTATAACATATTTATGCATAATTTTACTCGTAATCTATAGATTCATATAAAGTTCTAAAATAATGATGTAATCACTTCACTTATCACTTATTACTCTTAAATTTTGATAATAATGATGTCATTATTTATATTAATTTAACTAAAAAAATAATACGACATTTTTTATAAAAGAAAATAATAAGCTCTCCTAAATAAAAACTAACAAACTCTCATCCATTATAATTTATTCCTTTGCCCATTTTATTGTTCAACAACCATGTGTTTCTTCTTTACAATCAATTTAGTTCTACATTCTAGCCTTTCAAATACGATTACTCGATTCAACCCGATTTCTTGTTAACTTTTACATTCAATTTTGTTTGATTATATGTTATCAATTTTTATTTGATGGAACCACGGTTTTGTTTGATTGATAGAACCACACTTAATACACTAAAAGTTTAATTGATGTTTCTCTGTTGTCATGCGGGAGTTGAATATTCTCAATACACTCAACTTAATTACGATTATTCTATTTAACCAGGTTTGTTGTTAACCTTTACATTCAATTTTGTTTGATTATATGTTATCAATTTTTATTTGATGAAACCACAGGTTTGTTTGATTGATGGAATCACAGTTAATACACTCAATGTTTTATTGATGTTATTCTTAGTTGTGTTATCATGTGGGAGTTGAATATTCTAAATTTAGAGTTTAGTTTTATGAAAAAACTTTGAGTGTATTAATATAGGGCTTAGTATGTTCTTAAATTTTGAGTGTAGTAATATGATATATCTGTCTATGCATATTTGTTTATTATTATGCAATTAATGACATATAGACTACCCGTTAAGAGAATATCCATTTGCAGTACATACATACAATTTTTATGATAATAATTCAACTCTTTGTGGTATATATCTTATCATTGTGGTGACATCTTTTCTTAGAATGTATGTTACATCAATACAACATTCATGATGGATATGTACCTATTGTAGTGATGTTGATGAGTTTAGATTGTTGTTCTTCAACTAACCCGTAAAATCACGGATCATTCGACTAGTTTTTAAATATAATCCTTAAGGTGTGTTTCAGAGTTTTGTTTTGGAAAGAATTGAATGGAAATGATTTTTTTTAAAAACAAATGGTATTCTCTAGTTTTGACACGAAAGAAAGAGAAGAGAATGAATGTGTGATTTTAATATATTTTTCTCTTATCTTTTAAACTAAAAGGATTCAAGTCGCATCCCCTTCATTTTGTTCCTCGCATTTCATTTCTCATGTTCCTCTCATTTCATTTCTTTTTTTTTTTTAAACTCTGTAACAACCTTAAGGTATAAATAGAAAAATTCATTAATTAACCCGTTTAGGAGCTTATTTATTTTATTTATTTTAATAGTTTTATAACTTCTTTACATGAATGTCATTACCATTACCATATTACCATATTAACTATTAGACAAAACTGATTAATAGTATCAGGGGTAGTTTCGTCTTTTTACCTATTTTTACTGTAGCAACGGAATCACTTTAGTCCGTTAGTACTGTAGCAACGGAATCACTGTAGCAATGGTACTGTAGCATTTTTTTCCCTTTATATTTTTCTCTACCCGTTATAACAATTTTTTTTATTATTTTTTCTTTTTTGGTTTCCTTTATATTTTTCTCCACAAAATAACGACTTAATTGCGTAAAAATTTTAAAAGTCAACAATTATATAGCAAAACGCAGAGATGCACGTATATTGTTAATTTAAAATAACATTTAAATCTTTGATGAGTTATACCTTTTAGTTCGATTTGAGTTGCGCTTCAACGACACCATCGTTAGTCACGAAATAATTTTACAAACTAAACGCAATAAAATACATTGAAAACCAACCCCCAACGCGAAACGAGGGTTCGACAACTAGTTAAAATCATAATCATAATTCTAATTATAAGTTCATATAAACTACTCATTCAATTGAAACACGTATTAAAAGTGATGGTAAAATAATATAAAAACGTCGCAATTTTTTTTCTTCATAAATATACATATTTTTGATTGAAAATGAACGAGATCTTAAGATTTAAAGCAAAATTTTGAGAGAGAAAAAACCCATATAAATAAATAATAAATAAATGTATAAATAAATCTCTCCCCTTCTCTCTCTCACTACTCTGCTTCTCGATTCCAAAGAATCATCTGGTTCGGTACTTACTTCTTCTGTCCTAGTTTATTATATTTACCCATATCTTTAAAGTATGTATATGCATATATTAATCAATCTGTGTAGACATGTATATCTATATGTTCGATTTGTGATTTGGGTCCGGGAACAGCACGATTCAATATATTATGTGATGACACTGTCCAGATCGTGTTAATTTCGAAACCCTAGTTTTTAAGGTGTTTTTATGTTTGATTTCTAGGGTTTCGATGCATAACCCTACTCTGTATGTATGTATGTTAATTAGGTTTTGTTTTAAAGTTGCGTAGTTTGGGGATTGTGAGCTGTAGTTGTTTATTGTGTACTTTATGTTTAATTTTCGATGTCTATTGCAATTTGTTTTGATATGGTAATTCAATTTTATTTATAGTTTTTATCTTTGTTTTCTTGCTGAATAGCTGAAATCTGAACATTACAACCCTTTAATTTTAATGCTTTTGCTTTGCTATGCTATATGATTAAAATGATATATTTGTTTTTGCCATTTTTTCGGAATTTAAATATATCTATTTATTTTGGGATGTTACTTGTATTGTGATGTTCTCGTACGAAAAATATCAGCTAATACTCATTTATTTTGGGATGTTACATGTGTATGGATTGTTCCAGTTTTCTTGGATGAATGGATTTATGATTTAAAGATCTAAATATATTGTGTGCTCAAGAATTGGATTTTGGGTCCAATATTTACACATGTTTTTTGTTTGCGACAACATCCTTTTTGTGTTTAGTATACAAAAATCTGGTTTCTCCTTTTTTACAGTGAATAAATAAGGCTCTGTTTCTCTGTTCTCACTAACAACAATAAAATTCTTGATTTATGTTCCAGAGCTATAAGCTGGCGTGTAACTTTGTAATCAAAAAATGAACGAGAGAAAAACCATAGACTTAGAGCAGGGATGGGACTTCATGCAGAAAGGCATAACAAAGCTAAAGAATATTCTAGAAGGTCTTCCCGAGCCACAATTCAGCTCAGAGGACTACATGATGCTCTACACGTATTATTATTTTTCTCTCTCTATATTTCTATTTTGTTTTACTATTTACCCATGCTGTTATATCTTGTATAATTCTTTAAACTTTGTTCCAGAACTATCTACAACATGTGCACACAGAAACCCCCACATGATTACTCGCAACAACTGTATGACAAATATCGTGAATCTTTTGAAGAGTACATTACTTCAACGGTAAAGCTATACCCTGTTTTTTCAAATACATTGCTAACTGGTATGTTAATGTGCACCACCAGATGATTTGATATTGTAACTTGTTAGTAAGCTCTAACTATGCAAATCAATGACATATATTTTATTCAGTGTTGTGTGTTTTTCTGTTTACAAACAGGTTATCATATGAATAGAATATTTTAATTTTATGGTTATGGTTCATAAGTATTTTGCTCATTAGAAAGTTTAATGACTAGTACAATAATTAATAAGGACAAAGTTTATATATAGAGAGGGCACACTCATAGATCTAGCTTACAGAGTAATAACATGATCATGTGGATTTCTTTTTTTCTTTTTTTTTTTTTTTTTCTTTTTTCTTTTTTTTTTTTTTTTTGGTTCTTTTCTATTTCATGCCACTGTATAAAAATACGAAAGAGTACATACAAATTACAAAGTGAATAGAAGGATGAGAAATGATATGGTTAAAACAATCACACATGTACACCTTTAACTCTGGTAAGCATATATAGTTCCTATTTGTTGTTGCACACCAACTACATAATGGTTTCTCCAAGCTAAATAATAAGAGCGTCTATATAGCAAGTGAGTGGTTTTATAAATAACTCTCGCTTGTTTGGGATGTCAAGTCTCTATGCGCGTATTTAGGTGTATTCAAATTTCATTGACTTCAAATATATGTTTGCTTATTTAACATAATGCTTGTTCTTGCTTACATTTATTTAAATTCTTGATTGTTTGTATGTTCAAATTCTACTTTCTCTTTTGCAGGTGTTACCTTCTTTAAGAGAAAAACATGATGAGTTCATGCTTAGGGAGCTTGTGAGAAGATGGTCAAATCATAAAGTCATGGTTCGTTGGCTTTCTCGATTTTTTCATTATCTTGATCGCTACTTCATCGCCCGAAGATCTCTTCCGCCACTAAATGAAGTCGGACTTGCATGTTTCCGTGATCTGGTATTTCATGAAATTAGTCAGTATAATATAGAAATAATTTTTAATTCTTCAAGCTTTATATCTCTTTTATTTGCTTCTTATTTCACTATTGGATATGCTTATTCAGGTATACCAAGAAGTTAATGGGAAAGTGAGAGATGCTGTGATTTCTTTGGTATGTTTTTCCCAATTGTTACTCCACTTGTTTTTAATTTTTTTTTAATTTTTTATTTTTTGAAATATAATTGTACGAATGCTAACAGATTGATCAAGAACGTGAAGGAGAGCAGATTGACCGAGCGTTGCTAAAGAACGTGTTAGATATATTTGTTGAGATAGGAATGGGGCAAATGGAGTACTATGAGAATGATTTTGAAGCATCCATGCTCAAAGATACGGCATCATACTATTCACGCAAGGCCTCCAACTGGATCTTGGAAGATTCTTGTCCAGATTACATGCTGAAAGTAAACTTATGATACTCATTTATATCATGAAAGCTAACTTTGTGAAGATCATATTTTGTGAAATGTAAATGCATTCTTTTCTTTTTCATTGAATTTAGGCAGAAGAGTGCTTGAGAAGGGAAAAGGACAGAGTACTTAATTATCTTCATGTCAGCAGTGAACCAAAGCTTCTTGAGGTGTGTTGTTGTTGTTGTGGGTTATCTAAGTCTGCCCTTATATATAACATACTATACTATGGTGGATTATGGTATTAATGCGTATTATCAATTGGTTGATTGTAGAAAGTTCAACATGAGCTGTTATCTGTTTATGCTACTCAATTGCTTGAGAAAGAACACTCGGGTTGTCATGCATTGCTAAGGGATGACAAGGTATGCACGTACTATTGATCGCTTGCTTAAGAAATGTATGTATAGAGTAGAATTGTTATATGGTTATATATGTTTATGACCAGTTATTTGTTGTTACTTTAGGTTGATGATTTGTCGAGGATGTACAGACTCTTTTCTAAGATACCCCGAGGACTAGATCCTGTATCTAGTATGTTTAAGCAGGTTTGTTATATATATGTAATTATGTATATAAAAGATCCAGTTTTTATAGAAGTTAATTGAGATTTGGGTTGTTGTTTTCCTTTTCAAACTTCTTCTTATGGTTTCATGTATTTTACAGCATGTGACTGCCGAAGGCACAACATTGGTTAAACAGGCAGAAGATGCAGCAAGTAACAAGAAGGTTCGTTCATACACAAGTAGTTTACGTTCGTGTTAAGAAGTAGATACACTGCTGTATAATGATGATGTGTGTGTTTCATTCCAGATTAAGTCTTAATTTGTTGTTGTGTTTGTTAAAGATCTTCGATTTGTTTCTTCCTTATTTTTACTACTGTTTGTTAAGTTGTTTAGTGGTTACTTTCTTGACAGGCTGAAAAGAGAGATGTGGTTGGCTTGCAGGAACAGGTAATAATGAGACTGTTCAAAATGAATATATTTAATACGTGGCATATGTAAATGACTGTTTTTCCCTCTAGGTTTTCGTTAGGAAAGTGATTGAGCTCCATGACAAGTACCTGGCATATGTAAATGACTGTTTTGCAAACCATACTCTCTTCCACAAGGTTTGTATTGTATCTTTATTTGTAAAACATTTATAACAAGACATCAGTTTTTTTTTCCTTATTCTTTTTTTTAATCGTGTTTTAGGCACTTAAAGAGGCATTTGAAATATTCTGCAACAAGGGTGTTGCTGGAAGTTCGAGTGCAGAGTTACTTGCCACATTTTGTGATAACATTCTTAAGAAGGGTGGTAGTGAGAAATTGAGTGATGAAGCTATTGAAGACACACTTGAGAAGGTTTGCTGACTGACTGTTGTATATATTCTTTTTTTTTTTTGTACCTATGAAACAGACATTAACATTCTCGGCTAATAAATAAATTTGTAGGTTGTAAAACTGCTTGCCTACATCAGCGATAAAGATCTATTTGCTGAGTTTTACAGGTGATTTCATATCGGTTTTAATGACCATCAAGCTGATCTGCATTCATATCTGACATTTGATTATATTGTTAGGAAAAAACTTGCTCGGCGGCTTTTGTTTGACAAGAGTGCGAATGATGAACATGAGAGAAGTATTTTAACTAAGTTGAAGCAGCAATGTGGTGGCCAATTCACATCCAAGATGGAAGGGATGGTAAGTATGAAAGCTTTATCAAATATTAAATTGTGTAGAGATGGTAAATTGTGTTTAAATGGGTCAGAATGTTACCTTGGGTCCACCCCATGGCATGGTTCACTATTTGTCCAACATCATATTCCCTTGATGAATGAATAATTAGTATTTAGTATTAAATTAAAATATGATTAATAGAAGTTATATCATTTCATATATAATCTTCTTTTTTTTTTCTTTCTTTTTTTTTTGAATTGTTAAGGATAAACCATAAATTGGGTTGACCTATCCATGAGTAAATGTGTCATTATTGCCACCTCCAAGACTTATGGGGTTACAACAGTGTGGTAAACAGTGTGGTAAAACTGTGTGGTTACAACACTGCATTATGGGGTTACAACAGCATGGTAAAACTCCCCGATTTCTCTTCTCTTAATTTAATACTACATTAGTTGTGGTCAACATTAGTTAGTGGGTCATTGTTAAGAGATATACGATTGAAAATTCAAGATTTTCATTCTGAGCTCATCATGCGATTCATATCAGGCTTTTTCCTAAGGAGATTTCAATGGTGTGTAAAAAAAATAAGGAAAACTTTGAATTTTCTATTCTAAACTGGAGGAAAACAACTGCGACAAAATCGGATTTAATAGGTCAAATTTGGATTTAGTTTGTCAAAATCGGTCAAAGTTTATATCAGTTAACCTTTTAATATGAATGTAAATGTAAATGTAAATTAGAATTGTAGAGTTCTTAAACAAATGAAGCTTATGTTTATATTTCATTTTTTCTTGACAATTATGTTAACGTTTATGTTTATGGATTTCTTGTATATTTACATATAGTTTTGTGTAAATTTATTACACAAATGTATAAGAAGTCAAATCCGATTGCTCCCTAATTACTCCCCAAGTTGCATCAAAAGTCCCGACGGAGTACTACCCGAGTAGCGACTTTTGCAACATTAGATTACAGTTTAGTTTTTGTGTGTGTTTCAGGTTACAGATTTAACATTAGCAAAAGAAAACCAGTCTCATTTTGAGGAGTACTTGAATAATAATCCAAACGTTAGTCCTGGAATTGACTTGACTGTTACTGTGTTGACTACTGGATTCTGGCCAAGTTACAAATCTTTTGACCTTAATCTCCCGGCTGAGATGGTATAACAACTATCCGTTTCTTTTATAATATCTTAGTTTTTGTATTATGTAATATTTTTTTATATTGTTATTTAACGTGCTTTTTAAAGGTCAAGTGCGTTGAAGTGTTTAGAGAATTTTATCAAACGAAAACAAAGCACAGGAAACTTACATGGATATATTCATTGGGTACTTGCAATATAAATGGGAAATTTGAACCAAAAACTATGGAGCTCATCGTTACAACCTACCAGGTTTGTGTCTCCTCCTATAAATCCGATGTTTATATCTATATGGTTTTGACCATGATTTGATTGATGCAGGCTTCTGCTCTACTACTGTTCAACACTTCAGACCGACTAAGTTATCAAGAAATTATGACTCAGTTGAACTTATCAGATGATGATGTCGTCAGGCTACTCCATTCTTTGTCGTGCGCGAAATATAAAATTCTTCTCAAGGAGCCAAATACCAAAACAATATCTCCAACCGATTCATTCGAATTCAACTCTAAGTTCACTGATAAAATGAGGAGGATCAAGGTTTTCACTCTGTATATAAGAAAGCTATTATCTCTTCATATTCATAATTTAATTAAGATCATTAAATTAAATTATCATTTACTTATTTAATTTATTTATTTGTGGTCTGATGTGATTTAAAGATTCCTCTACCTCCTGTGGATGAGAAGAAAAAGGTGATTGAGGATGTTGACAAAGACAGGCGATATGCAATCGATGCTTCAATTGTTCGAATTATGAAGAGCCGAAAAGTGTTGGGCTATCAGCAATTGGTTATGGAGTGTGTTGAACAATTGGGACGCATGTTCAAGGCAAGTATTTCCTTTTTTTTTTCCCTTCTGATAATAGCTAATTTAAACCTGTTATGACCCATAAATGTAAAACATTATCTGAATTAGGGGTCAAAGTTGTCATCTATTATGAATGAATTATTAGTTAATGTGAAACTAATTTTTAATTTCTATTAGCTTCATTTCTGACTGCCTGAGTGCTGAACTTGTTTTTTTTTTTTTTTTTTTTTTTTTTTCCCAGCCTGATGTAAAAGCAATAAAGAAGAGAATCGAGGATCTGATAACTCGTGATTATCTTGAAAGGGACAAAGAGAACCCAAACTTGTTCCGGTACTTGGCATGATGATTCTTCTTCTTTAATGGTTGAGGAACAACAATTGAAGCCAAAATAGAATGAAATTTGGAGTGGTCGGTCGTGTTAAACTGGAGCTTGAAGTTTGACTGAAAGAAGGCAGGCCATTTTCAAGGGTGTGCAAAGTGTGGTGCGATTGCGTATGGGCCTTCAAAACTATAGTCAAGTAATGGTAGTACATTCAAGCATGTTCGATATTCGTTTTTGTTGAAGTTATTGATTGTAACAGTAAATTTTTTTCACTTTATTATTATCTTAAACTTAATAATTCTTAAGGTTTCATATATGCATGTTTGCAGAGTGTGATTTTCAATTTGACATAACGAGGTTCAGCTTAAAACTTGAATTCCATGGTCAAATGCAGTCTGTGTCTATATGTCCACTCATTTCTTTTAAAACTTTAAAAAAGCTATTTTCTTTCTTTTTTCTCCCTGAAGAGGAAATATATGCTAGACTTCTGCCAAATTTATATCCCTTAGCATTCACTATCTTGCATACCCAGTACTGTTATAGCCACTTCCTTTTGTGGTGTGTTTGAAAACGACAACGGTTGAGGTTTATCATGTACTTGAGGATGATGATCACTATTTTTATTTTTAGTTAGATGTATGTGGTCTGACCACGTTATCGCGTGACTGTTTTTGACCATTTTTTACGGTCGTTTTTGACCTTTTTTACAGTCGTTTTTGACCATTTTTTACGGTCACCGAAATATGTGTTTCCATTGAGGTTTGCACCACCCACTATCATTTGATGTTTTCATTTGACATAACGCGAGAGATTTGACGTATGATTCGTGTTTGGGCAAATTTAGATTTTCCTATATTCTCAACATGGAAAGAATGAGAATTTGGTGGTCTTCTCGGCATGGTTTTATTGAGCAGAAAGACAGTATGCTGCTATTTTGGTGCTGCTTTTTGGATGATTTGATCATTTGAAGGTTTCGGAATGATGTTACGTTTAACGTAAAAGTGATGAAGATAAATTAGCTTTTTGATTCTATTTGTAATTTTCCTTTTTATTGGCTTAAGTATAAAGGTAGATGTAACAATCGTTGACATTCCTGGCTTTCTAATCCCTTTGTAATTTTTTTTTTTTTTTTTTTTTTTTAGAACGACAATTTTGGCATCGAATCCTCTCATTTGACATCCACACACCCGCTAGGAAGAAACTCCTCGCATCCATCTTGCCATGCGTACCCAAAATGCTTTAAATTAACTGTCCGGCCCGCATAGAGTGAAAGATACCAAAGGGGCACAACCTTGGAGGAGGAACATACCATTTCGGTTTGTCCTCCACGTTAATTTTGGCAAAAAACAAGAAATCAAATAAATAATTGAGTAATATCGTTCAACAAATTAATGAATAGCCTCACAAATTAGAACAAATGACAACTCGTACATATTGAAACAAAGCTCTGTTGGAGCTATAAACTTAAGAAAGCTCTGGTCGTACCAGTTCTTATACTTGACAACCACTCATTCATAAATGTCTATGTTTCATCTACATCTCCCCTAATGGTGGTCTTCTTCATTACAGATGCTGAAACCTTTGCACGCGTTGTCAATATATCGCCATTTACCCAATAAATGACCGTCTCCGCAAACCCACCCTTCTTATTGTTATTGAACTTTCATACATCATTCGGCATAAAGATATAAACTTTTGAGTTTCCATGTCTTGAGTCATCGGATTAGGCCAACTATATTTCATCACTTTCCAACCAACGATTTCTGTTTACAGGTTGTTTAGGAGCATCATTGGATTTTTGTTATGTCTTTATTTTTTAAAGGTTCGCCGACTTCATTTTTTTGTGTTTGTTGCTGCAACTGTTTACTAGCCGTTTCCTTTGCTTTTAAACATATCTTCTTTAGTTTAAACGACATTATAGCCGTTTGCATAGCCACATAACCCAACATGCACCTCCATTTCTCCATGTTTGAAAGCACGCAACACACCCCACTACATGCGTCGTCGTGGGGCATGTTCAGTTAATTTTGAGCCCTAGCACGCCCCGTTACTACTTGTCGAATAATATGTGGTTTTTTTTTTTTTTTTTTTTTTTTTATAGAACGGCAGCAAAAACATAATATTAAAAGAATCACTAGCGAGGAGTAATAGGCCAAAAATTACATAGCGTTTAACGGGTTTTAGTTTGTACTAATTCCTTCAGGTCACGTACAATGTTCGAGGTCATCAATAAAAAAGGCAAGCACATAATCTCCCAAAACAAAGACAAGCACTTAGGCGTTATTTGTTTTTTATGTGCTTTAGGTGTTGTTTGTTTTTTATTTTGAAGACCTTATTAGGTCGGGTGAGCAGACATTTTAATTTAAGACTTTTTTACTTTTTTTTTTTTTTAAGACATAAGACGAAATAAGGTCTTAATATAATTTCCAAATAGAATCTCTTAAAAAAATTAAAATCCTCACAACTGTTCTGTTGCAACAACTCAACTTTTATCTCCCCACTAAAATTTTTACAAAAACGACTGAAAACACAAACAAAAAATGCTTGCAACTTTAACCGAACCCTAGATGTGCTAATCCCCTGACCAGCCCAGATGCCACTGCGTAGAGAACACTAGTCTAGTCATCTAGCATGGCAAGACATTCATTTATAAACATAATATCCAACAGATCACTTTGAGGGTTCATGTCATTAGAGAATTAATATGCTACGGTATATCACACAGGATACTTTGATTGCAATACTTACATATTACTTGTCATAATGCGTTTGTTATCAAAATGCAAATACAATTCTATACTTCATATAATTCGATAAAAGATAGATGATGTTCAATCGTTCATTGAGTTATTTCAGCAAACCCAAACCACTTTCTTCATACATCATGATTATGCCTAATTATCTCCTTGTCTCAGCATCCTTAGGATTGTAAGGAAGAGGTTTAGTATGTCCAGATATAGTGTGACTGACGCCCAGATGTACTCGTCATAAGTAAACCGTTTGATCAAGTTTTCCGTGTCATAGATTATGTACCCAGAAAACAATACAGCACCAAATCCACCAATAATCGCATTTGTTGCAGGTCCAAGAGGGAAAAACATCTGCACCACAAATCCATGCATACATAAAGCGAATTGTAAAAAAAAAAAAAGACAATAGGTGAATTGAGCATTTATATTCATGGGTATATGCTTTGTTTATCGAAGTACCTAATTCCTAAAGGTTGGAGGTTTACACTTTATATATTACTCCAATGAGGTATAGGCATACAAACCCATTTGTCATAAAAAGTAACCCAATTTAACATATAACATAGTTTGAACATGAATACAAACACGTACATCATGATTTGTTTAATTTATAAAAATATTAATATGATCTTTTAGCTAAATTATATAATTACCTTTGACATACATATTAACTATTTTATGAATGGACAAACACGTGTTAATGGGGACCACAGCCACGGGATATTAACTCAAACGTTCCTCATAAAATATAGACGAATTTAGCTAAATTCTTAAATGTTCATCTCCTAACCCCCTTTTTGACTGAACACATTTTAACATGTTACCAATGTTCCTCTTCAGCCACACCTACCATTACGTGCTATCAATTCACATGTAATCAGTGGATATTGGAAGGTCTAAAGTTTGACCAGAACATGTGGAATAATGCTTTGCACTGACCCATTAAACTAGCTGGAAGAAACGATCAGCTATCGGTATTACCCAAAAATATGTTATTTGTGTGTCATGTGCGCGCGTGTGTGTGTGTGTGTGAGAGAGAGAGAGAGAGAGAGAGAGAGAGAGAGGACCTGCATAAAACTAGTGACAAGGAGAATAACAAGGCTGGTGAACAAAATTGGTCCCAAGAAGCTAAAGTCCTTGCCCTTCTTTGATGCCCAAAAAGTATATGCAGTCAGAGCTGAGACGACTGCTGAGGTTAAAATCAAAGCTTCGAGCACGATCTTTCCTGTATGATTAAGTTGAGATATGTCTAACACGAGATCGCGTATACAAAGAAAAAAAAAACATGTTTATAAGTATTAGGAGATGATGTTGGGAATATATACCATCGGTGTTAGCACAGCTTACACCTACAGTGAGACTCAGAGATACAGTGAACAGTCCAAGGAAGACCAAGTTGAGTGGATGCTTTTGCTGATACACATGCAACGGCCACAACACTGAAACAAATTTTTCATCATTTCATTTCATTAAATATAACAAGAAGATTAAGATACATAAGATTCTCATGAATGAAAACCAAGATTTCTAAAAAGTAATCTACTTGTGATTCACTTGAATTTGGTGTATAGAAATTCTTCAATATATATATATATATATATATATATATATATATATATATATATATATATATATATATATATATAGGGGTAGGATCAACAGGGAAGTAACCAATCGGGGGAAGCAAAAACTTTTTTTTTTTCGTTTTTTGAAAAAACTTTGTTCTTGAACATTATAGATGGGATGAAAATATGAACATTTAGTAGAGACACTTTGTGATAAATGTTTTTATTTTGGCGGGAAAACGCTCGAAGAAGTAATATATAACAATTATCGTGTTTTTCGAGCGTATGTTGAGATTTTAGATATTGGGGTTTAGATATTAAGGTTTAGATATTAGGGTTTATAGGGTTTAGATATTAGGGTTTAGAAATTTGGGGTTTAGGGTTTAGATTTAGGATTTAGATTGAGTTTTTAACACGAACGGTTTAGAGTTTAGGGTTTGGTGTTTTGAGTTTATGAATAAACCCAAAACACCAAACACCAAACCCTAAACCCTAAATCGGGCTAAATTTTACTTCACAAAACATGAAGAAAAAAAAAAAACGTTCATATTCTTCACGAACAATATTATCTTGAATGTTATTTTTCTCGATCGTTTTCCCGCCTAAATAATAACATTCATCACGAAGTGTCTCTTCTAAATGTTCATATTTTCGTGTGATGCCGGAAAAAAAAATTCCAAAAAAAAACGAAAAAAAAAAAATTTGCTTTCCCCGATTGGTTAATTAACCATTGATCCTGCCCTATATATATATATATATATATATATATATATATATATATATATATATATATATATATACACCCCACGTTTTAACCTAATAAAAATAGATGTACTACACATACACAGAATCCAAACACAAAAAGTAACAATTAAGAGATAAGAACCATATAATCAATTAGATCCACAAACTAATTTCATAAAAATAAATAAAAATAACGAAATTCAAGATCTAGGGTTTTGTATCGTACGGATGAACGGCAAGAACACGAGAAACAGCAACAGTCCAGAATTGCCACGAAGGAGATCGTTAATCGGGGCATAGAGAACGGTGAGACACGAAACGGCGGTGGTTAAAACCATCTGAGCAGCGAGAATTCCGTACACTTTACGGATGAAACCCCAACGAAGCTGATTTTCACCATAGCTGATTCCAGGGTACAGAGTTCCTTGTTCAATATCACCTTCATGATCTTCCTTTGTGCTAATTCCCGTGAATCCAAACATTTCGTCAGATCTTGATTGATAATTTGGGTTCCCTGGGTTTTGTGTGAAAGAGAGATGATTTGATGGAATTATTATTATTAGTGGAGTTTGAGTCGGTCAATAGTATTTATTAGTCGGTGTGTAATGGGTATGGGTATCTATCGGGTTAAGCAAAGGATCTAAACCGGTTAAAAATTTAGTTCCGGATATATCAATGACGGGCCGGAGGTCCACTCGAAAATAATTTATCTATCCGTCGAATAGAGAGAGTGATGACTTTCTCTACTTTTAAGATTGTCTTCACTCTGGGTGGAGAAATGACTTGTCTTTATTCTCGGATAGGAGATTGATTGTCTACATCTCACCTCCCTCATACACCACTTATGTGGTATTGGGTTTTGTTGTTGTTGTTGTATATCAATTACGGGTTGAGTATGATTAGGGGTGTGAATGGTACGAGAAAAATTGCAAAAATTCAAAGACCGAATGGATACCGAACATGACCGAGGATTTTCGATACGGTTCATGGTCCTTAAATTTCATATTTTTCGGTTATCGGTACGGAACGGACTGAACCCGAAAAACGGGAAAAATACTTAACTATACTTTTAATCACTTGTTCACGTCATGATATTGCTCTTTTTAGTAATCTCCCTAATAGGTGAAACCCAACAATGAAGATTTACTTGCAGACATAGCCCAACGGTTTACCCCATGTACTTTGTGTCAACTATCGTCAACTAACGTCAAGTTACGTCAGGTAACGTCAACTAACGTCAAGTATCGTCCACTAATGTCTACTAACGTCAACTAACGTCAAATAACGTCATGTAACATCAAGTAACGTCAAGTTACGTCAAGTAACGTCTACTAACGTCAACTAACGTCAAGTTACGTCAAGTAACATCAAGTAACGTCAAGTAACGTCAACTAACGTCAAGTAACGTCCACTAACGTCAACTAACGTTCACTAACATCAACTTACGTCCACTAACGTCAACTAACATCAAGTAACGTCAACTCACGTCCACCAACGTCAAGTAATGTCAACTAACGTCCACTAACGTCAACAAACGTCCACTAACGTCAACTTACGTCAAGTAACTTCAACTAACGTCAAGTATCGTCAAGTAACGTCAGCTAACGTCCACTAACGTCAACTAACGCAAAGTAACGTCCACTAACGTCAACTACCGTCAAGTGACGTCAAGTGACGTCCACTAATTTCAACTAACGTCAGCTAACGTCAAGTAATGTCAAGTAAAGTCAAGTAACGTCAACTAACGTCAGCTCACGTCAAGTAACGTCAGCTAACGTTAAGTAACATCAACTAACGTCAAGTAACGTCAACTAACGTCCACTAACGTCCACTAACGTCCACTAACGTCCACTAACGTGAAGTAACGTCCACTAACGTCAACTAACATCAACTAACGTCAACTAACGTCCACTCACGTCAACTAACGTCCACTAACGCTAACTAACGTCAAGTAACGTCAACTAACGTCAAATAACGTCAACTAACGAAATTAACGTCAAGTAACGTCAAGTAACATCAACTAACGTCAAGTAACGTCCACTAACGTCAAATAACGTCAACTAACGTCAAGTAACGTCCACTAAAGTCAACTAACGTCAAGTAACATCCACTAACGTCAACTAAAGTCCACTAACGTCAACTAACGTCCACTAACACCAACTAACGTCCACTAACGTCAAGTAACGTCAACTAACGTCAAGTAACGTCAACTAACGTCAAGTAACATCCACTAACGTCCACTAACGTCAAGTAACTTCAACTAACGTCAATTAACGTAAAGTAACGTCAATTCACGTCAGCTAACGTCAAGTAACGTCAAGTAACGTACACTAACGTCAACTAATGTCAAGTAACGTCAACTAACGTAAAGTAACGTCAACTTACGTCAAGGTACGTCAACTAACGTCAAGTGACGTCAAGTGACGTCAACTAACGTCCACTAACGTCAACTAACCTCAAGTAACGTCAACTAACGTCAAGTAACGTCAACTAACGTCAGCTAACTTCAAGTAACAAAAAACTAACGTCAAGTAACGTTAACTAACGTCAACTAACGTCAACTAACGTCAAGTAACGTTCACTGACGCCAACTAACGTCAAGTAACGTTAACTAACGTCAACTAACGTCTAACATCAAGTAACGTCAACTAACGTCCACCAACGTCAAGTAATGTCAACTAACGTCCACTAACGTCAACAAACGTCCACTAACGTCAACTTACGTCAAGTAACGTCAACTAACGTCAACTAACGTCAAGTATCGTCAAGAAACGTCAGGTAACGTCCAATAACGTCAACTAACGCAAAGTAACGTCAACTAACGTCAACTACCATCAAGTGACGTCAACTAACGTCCACTAACGTCAACTAACGTCAAGTAATGTCAAGTAACGTCAAGTAACGTCAACTAACGTCAGCTCACGTCAAGTAACGTCAGCTCACGTCTAGTAACGTCAAGTAACATCAACTAACGTCAACTAACGTCCACTAACGTCGACTAACGTCCACTAACGTGAAGTAACGTCCACTAACGTCCACTAACATCAACTAACGTCCACTAACGTCCACTAACGCTAACTAACGTCAAGTAACGTCAACTAACGTCAACTAACGTAAACTAACGAAGTTAACGTCAAGTAACATCAACTAACGTTAAGTAACGTCCACTAACGTCAACTAACGTCAAATAACGACAACTTGAAAGGACCCGTTCATATACATTATAAACGATTCACAATAGTTGATTACATTGCGAGGTATTTGACCTCTATATGATACATTTTACAAACATTGCATTCGTTTTTAAAAGACAAACTTTCTTTACATCGAAAATTGACAGGCATGCATACCATTTCATAATATCCACTATCCAACTATAAATTGATTTAATAATAATCTTTGATGAACTCAATGACTCGAATGCAACGTTCTTCGAAATATGCTATGAAAGACTCCAACTAATATCTTTAAAATGAGCAAATGCACAGCGGAAGATTTCTTTAACACCTGAGAATAAACATGCTTTAAAGTGTCAACCAAAAGGTTGGTGAGTTCATTAGTTTATCATAATCATTTATTTCCATCATTTTAATAGACCACAAGAATTTCATTTCTAGTTCTCATAAATATACGTCCCATGCATAGAGACAAAAATAATCATTCATATGGATTGAACACCTGGTAACCGACATTCACAATATATATATATAAGAATATCCCCATCATTCCGGGATCCTCCTTCAGACATGATATAAATTTTGAAATACTAAAGCATCCGGTACTTTGGATGGGGCTTGTTGGGCCCGATAGATCTATCTTTAGAGTTCACGTCAATTAGGGTGTCTGTTCCCTAATTCTTAGATTACCAGACTTAATAAAAAGGGGCATATTCGATTTCGATCATTCAACCATATAATGTAGTTTCAATTACTTGTGTCTATTTCGTAAAACAGTTATAAAAACAGCGCATGTATTCTCAGTCCCAAAAATATATATTGCGAAAGCATTTAAAAAGGGAATAATGAAACTCACTATACTGTATTTCGTAGTAAAAATACATATAACATCATTGAACAAGTGTAAGGTTGGCCTCGGATTCACGAACCTATATTAATTATATATATTTACATGTTGGTCAATATTTGTCTGACAATTTAAGTTAGGTCATAGTGTACCAAAATCCTAATGTTCGAAACTAATATGCAAAAGTCAACAAAAGTCAATTTGACTCAAAATGATTTTCAAAGTTTATATATGATTATTATATAATTTAAATATCATCGTTTTATATTTTTAAATATTTTTTAAAAGATTTATTTGAGTAAATCATATAATTCATTTATTAATAAATAAAATTTTATATAATAATATACTTTTATATATCTTAAATAATAAAGTTCATTTAATCTCATAAAAATACTATGATAGGTTTTAATAATATAATAATATTATTTGTATTACCTATTTATTTGATAAAATAACATTGATAATAAGAATAAATAAAAATTGTATTACTTTGTAGTAATAATTATTATTTTTCTTATTAGTAAAAATATCAATATTTATATTTACTAAAAAAATGATATTACGATAAAATGATAATTCTAGTTATGAAAACTTTAATATTTACGCTACTTTAAAATAACCATTTTATTTAAAATGATAATAATAATGATATTTTATAGTAACAATGACATTTCTATAAATTTTATAATTTTTGTTAAAGATGAAAGTTTTAATACTAACGATACTTTTATTAATGATAATAATGAATAAAATAACAAGAACGATAATTTTTCTAAATCAATATCTTACAATATTTTAATTCCATCATGAAACTCATACTCATTATTTCCTAATCAATATGATAATAGTTTTTAAATCGTCTTTTATACCGCGTTCATTTTAATGATAAAATAGTAATCATAATAATTAAGTATTACTAATAATAATGAATATTATGATAAGGGTAATTACTAATAACTAGTTAAATGATATAAATAATAAGAATAATAATAATACTAATTGTAATTTTTAATGATAATAACGATAGTAATAATAATTATTAATGGTAATACCTTTTATTAATAATAATAATAATAATAATAATAATAATAATAATAATAATAATAATAATAATAATAATAATAATAATAATAATAATAATAATAATAATTAGATAAAATTTAGAACGACGATAATAATAATCATTTTTAATAATAATACAAAAATTCATTTGACGATAACTTCTAATCCATCCGTCAAAACCATTCGGTATCTAAAGGAAAAGTTCTTAATTTTTCGCTAGCTTTCCAAGGACATGCATATCTTATACCTTATCTCAACCGCAGGTGTAACTAATTCAAGATTCAACATAGTTTATTTAGGGACAATATCAAAAATACAAATATGCATAATCCTATTTTCTCGAGCACTAGTCAGGGATACACTATTAGTATGTAAAAATTAAATTATGAGTACTCACGTATCAATATTGAGATTCAATATTGCAGGAAGGTACGTAGACGCAACGGAGATGATAAACACTAGTTTGACCTCACGAGCATACCCCCGAACATTACCCACAACCTCCATAGTTATAACCTATAATTTCCTTAGCTCAATCCCACTCATAAAACCCGTTTTGGAATGGCTCGCTCATGACCTCGTCGTAATATTTTATGTATATTTAATACTAATTATACTCCTAATCCTAAGATTAATAATAATAATAATAATAATAATAATAATAATAATAATAATAATAATAATAATAATAATAATAAAATTAGTATATAAATAAAATAAATAAGTAAATATTACGTAGCAATATGTGATATGTGTGTTTTGTGTTTTAAGTGAAATGAATCAAGGATAGAATCCACGAGCTTTATACATGTTTTGTCAAACTTTCGCATGCCCAAAATTTACAGCTGGTATCCATCTTCTAACTCTGCCGACACCTTTTATTTCTTACATTTCAAATGATACGTAAAATTTATATATTATTTAATATATATTATATTTAATCTTTAGAATTAATTAAATATTATATTATATTTACGCTCATGGTATAAATATAATTTTTACAAAAATGACACGGTCGTGGTCTCACGACTCATGTACCACTTTCGGTTTTTCGAGCGCACTTTCGTACGTTTAGAAAACTAGCCTTTTACGTTACGCGACGTGTACCTTTTACAAAAATTAGACTTACTTATCAATAATTTATCTTTATAAAAATCTCACTTATAAAATTTAGCGTTGTGGTGATTTACTTATTTAAATCAAAGTCTCGTTGTTTATCAAAATATTTTATTTTAAAATAAACATTTTGTGACATGTACCTTTATTAATAGCTAGACTTAAATTAATTAAAAACTAACCCACTCAAAGTGTAACTTACTCTTTTGAGTGTTTTGGTCATTTCCTTTTATAATTCATAATCTTGTTATTTATCAAAGCCTATTTATTAATATTAGTTTAAAATCAAAACGTTTTATGACTAATTTAAAATATAGATATATATTTAAAATTTATCTAATAACATACTGGTTAACTTTTCAAAACCAATTATATTTCAAAGTTTGTTTTATAATCGTTTAGAAAATATTATAACACGTTTTGTTTATTCTTTAAGGCTTTAAATAGATCCAATTTCTTTATGCACTAACGTTTTTAAATATCAACCGCATCACTAAGAGAGTGTTACTATCGTGTGCTTAATGAATCTAGAAAACATATATTCTAAATACAAGTCGCAGGTTTTCTATATATATGACTAATAATCGAAATACCAACTTACGTTATTTAAATAAATATATTTTAATAACCAGTTCTATTATATCGAAAAACGTTTTCACACGTTTGAAAATAGATCAATCAATGTATTATGAAATTTAATTCTCCACTAACTTTTGTCTAACTCTCGATAAGTGACACCTTGTTCTTATTTGAAGATCACTTCACCATTATTTCCGAATACCGTTAAAAGTAAGAGTTCTCTAATTCAAAGTGGACCTCATAACAGAGACTCGTAATCCTAATTCAATGTATTTGATGATTCAATCATTTGTTATTATCTTTTAATCTCGTCGATTAACTTACATCGAACAAATACGTTCATGTAAAGTATTATTCATTCAGTACCTTGATAGCATTTCCAAATTCATAAAATAGATCTCATAGCTTATATTCATATTAACTAATCTATTCAATGTTTCATTAATATAACTCAATTTAATAATCATACATATGTATACGTATATCTAATTATTTACACATAATTGTTCGTGAAACGTTAGGCATGGTCAAAGGATATTTGTTTACATGAATATAGTTTCAAAGCTTTCGAGACTCAACATTACAGATTTTTCTTATCGTGTCGGGAACGTATAAAGATTAAAGTTTAAATTTGATCGGAAATTTCCGGGTCATCACAGTACCTACCCGTTAAAAGAAATTTCGTCCCGAAATTTGATAGAGGTCGTCATGGCTAACAGTAAAAATGTTATTATGACGAATATAAGCTGATACACAGAGATTTATCATGATTAAGAAATACGGATAAAATAATTCGATTTCTCGAAGCGTATGAGTGAAGCTATCGTAAAGGAGCGAAATGAGTAAATGTAGAATCGTTCTAATTTATGACGTAGTTATGATTGATTTCCGGAATTCATGGGGTTTAAAGAAAATCTTTGTAATAAGATTTGGTTCTTCGGCGATTAAGGAAATCAGGATCTTCTTTGAGTAAATGCAATAATCTGTTCCGATTGCTCTGTCAGATATTTTTCTATAAATCCACCCCCGTTGTTTCCTTACAACTCACACCTTCTATTCTTTCTCCTCAATTCATACTTTAAAACATCCGTTAATATGCTCCATCCCATTTTGATCCTTGATATACTCTTAATTTTCACATCTGTCATTCTTCTCTTTCATCTACCACCGGAGGATTTTATTTACTTCTACTATTATCTTGGGGTTATAGTGTTATTAATTTTTCCGTGTCTTTATGTTGCTATATGCATCGACATATACGGTTTATAGGTTCTGAGTGGTTGTTATTGGGTTTTATATCTTCCCTTATATTTCGAATCTCTTTGCCTTTTTATTCTCCTCTCGATCTCTAGTAAAGCGAGTAATGGTCCAGAATTCGTAAGTATGAATTTTAAAATAAATATAGTTAATATTCTAAAGAGGGAATCGTAATGGCAAAATCTTGATTTGTCAAATTACCAGAATATCCCGAAAAAGACCGAATCATCAAGAAAAATATTTTCTTGATATGTTTAGAGATTAGATAGAATGTAAGAGTCGTGTAAATGGCACATGATGACGGTATGTTCTGTGAATCATCACATTCCATTTAGAAACTCAGCATGACTTACTGTAATATAATCACATTGATCAAGTGTCATTATATTATACTAATTCATGCTTCAGTTCCCAACACTACTTTAAAATATTCCTATTTTAAACTTGAATGTTTCAGAATTTAGAAACTAAAATAGTTTCTTTTATGATGTAATACAGATAGCGCTAAGAGGTAAATGATTTCAAATAAGAAAAATTAAGAAAATATCTTCAGAAATATGGAGGATATTTATAATGAAAGATATGATGATATTTTAGAATATCTAATATCAGAGGATGATGAAGAATATTATTCGCAGGGGTTTAGAGTCAGGAGCAAGGTATTTGTTAATGACTTCAGCAGGTACTGAATCATTTGGATCCTTTGAAGTTAGGTTCAGTCTTGGTAATTTGTCCACAGCCTCCTTCCTACTTTACTCAATCCGTTTTCCAGTTCCAAAACTTCTCTTTTTCTGCGCTTTTCCAGCACACTTCATCATTATCATCCAGCTTTTACCGTTTAAAGTCGTTTATAGTTTTTGCTGCTTCATCATCATTTTTTTTCCGGAGAACCAATTCATAGTTCGGAGTGTTTTTCAGAAACTTCACATTCAAATCAAGTCCAGAAGATAGACGTTATATATACACATATGACTGTTGGCGTAGACATGCTGCGAGATTTCAAAATACTGATTGCTAATTCCCAATGATTCGTATGGCAATTCTCATTACAAGATGCGAATGAGTAAATGATGGGGTTTCAATGAATAATTATAATGACTTTTTAGAGAGGCTAAAGTCAAAGGGTAATGAAGTTGTTGGTACATCTGCTAATAATGTGGTGGAATGTAAAAGGTTCCCTGGTAACGATGGTGTATATCTCAAGGTTATAATAAGGTTAGTCTGACTGAAAAGTCGAAGTTGACTTGCTGGAGCTGTGACAAAACTGGCTACTTTGAATAGGAGTCGCAAAGTTATTTTTGCTATTAAATGCCAAAGAATCTGACGCGGATACGTTGTTTAAACTTTTACTTTGGTTTCAAGAGTTTTTCGGGTACATAACTGTGGGTAACATGTGGTTGGATCATCATCTCGATTGCTCATCATTCGAAGTGTCTTCAGAAATTTTTGAAGGGTTTGAACACAGATTGTAATCGTTAACATACATTTGATGTTCTAACACAGTTTTGAAGTCAAAATATAGCTTGTGAAAGATGTAAGGATCTAAGAGTGATGATTTTGGTCATATCTCAAGTTGAATTTTGAGATTTCAAAATTAGAATATGTAATTAAATTTTGAATGAGTATGGTTGTTTTGATTTCTATAAAAGAATGTATATTGTTGTGAAAGTAGGGAGTATAATGGATGATTTGCTGAATCAGATTCGAAGAATGTAACATATTAATTGTGAATTTATATATCTCTCGGGTATTACCTACCCGTTCAAAAAATTTCACAATTAATATTTTGTACAAAAGAATTTTATTACAGTCTTTATGAAAAAATATATATATGTATATTTTCTTTAGATGTAACATAGATTTAATGAGTTAATGTTAAATTAAACTCATTTGATTTACGGTTGAAACTAGAATTGAATAATCCCTAAAGGCTTTAAAAAGTACATAACTTTTACGCAGTATTTCTTTAATGACATTGAAATTATGAATCAATACTTCGTTATTTGTTGATGTATGATGTTCGGTTCGTGGAATTCTTGTGAATTTCGCAAAGTACGAATGATGTTATCTGAAAAGTTTCGGGTACATCGATGATGAAAGTGTATAATCAAATATATACTTGATTTATTATGAATTGGAATTTGTTGAATTGCGACAGAGATTGTAGTTAACGCTGGTTAAGTTGCGGCCGAAGGACGTACATTATTGCATATTTGTAATATGAATTAACCGAGTAGTTAAGATTCACACACAATAGCTTAGCACGAAAAGATTTATTTCAAAATATATATATATATATATAATATACATATAATTTCTTCAGAGGGAATGAGTTAATTCTTCATAACTCGTTGATACAATATACACGTTATTGATTCATAATGATGTCCACAGTGATTCTTGAACTGACGGAGTTTGTGATGTTATCGGTGTTGTTGATTCGGATGTTGACTGTACTGACGATGCTGGTAACGCTGACGGTACTGTTGATGCTGTTGGTAAAGCAAGTTTAGCTTGTTAATCACACACCATTTCTGTCAGGGTTTCTACTCTTCCTTCTATCATTTTGGTTCGCTTAACTGATTTATGGTTAGGGCTAGATTAGATAATCCCTAAGACTTTATAGATTACATAATCGCCACGGAATGTTTCTCCAATGAAGTTATGAATTAATACTTCGTCAGTTATTGTTGTTGGTACTCCTTGGTATCTATGGTGTGTATGACGTTGATGCTTGTGGGGACAGATTGTGAAGTTGAGGTTTACGACGCGGTTGTGGTTGGAGGTGGTAATGGTACTATTGGCGTTGATGATGGTGGTACTGGTTATGCTGCTGATGCTGATGCTGGTGTTTGTAATCTCTGCACCATATTCTCCAAAGCCACTACCCGAGCGCGAAGCTCATTGACTTCTTCTATTACACCGGGGTGATTGTCGGTTCGGACGAGCGGATAAATAAAATCTAAAATTTGATGTAATATATAATCGTGATGAGATACTCTGGAAATGAGAGAGAAAATAGTGTTTCGGACAGGTTCACCGGTAAGTGCTTCAGGTTCTTCATCAAGAGGGCAATGTGGTGGATGGAAGGGATCACCTTCTTCGTGTCTCCAATGATTGAGGAGGCTACGAACCCATCCCCAATTCATCCAGAATAGGTGATGACTGATTGGTTGATCTATTCCGGTCACACTGCTTTTAGAGCTTGAATGGGATTCCATTTCGGAATCTGAGTGACTTGAACTGATGACGAATTCCATTTCGTACGATTGGATAAAGGATTTTTTTTTCCAATATGAAATGATTTTGGCTAACGGATGGTATTCTAATTACATAGAATATATATATATATATATATATATATATATATATATATATATATATATATATATATATATATATATATATATAGATCAAAAGATTTCGTAGACTACGGAGGACTTTGTGGGATATGTCAGACAAAGTTTAAAGTAACAGATACGATAAGATATGATTTAGCAGATATGCTAAGATATGAATTTTTGTCTATACACTATTCATGCAATCAATGCAGCAAGATGTGTCTTAGACTAAAAATGATAAGCAGGTAATTTCCTGAGGATGATAAGTAGTTAATTTTCGACACAAAATGATAAGCAAAACTTTTGACATGCAGACACGGTCGAAGTCCAGACTCAATAATGCATCCTATCGACTTATCAGTTAGACACACTAATGCAGACCTGGTTCGCTAAGACCACCACTCTGATACCAACTGAAAGGACCCGTTTATATACATTATAAACGATTCACAATAGTTGATTACATTGCGAGGTATTTGACCTCTATATGATACATTTTACAAACATTGCATTCGTTTTTAAAAGACAAACTTTCTTTACATCGAAAATTGACAGGCATGCATACCATTTCATAATATCCACTATCCAACTATAAATTGATTTAATAATAATCTTTGATGAAATCAATGACTCGAATGCAACGTTCTTCGAAATATGCTATGAAAGACTCCAAGTAATATCTTTAAAATGAGCAAATGCACAGCGGAAGATTTCTTTAACACCCGAGAATAAACATGCTTTAAAGTGTCAACCAAAAGGTTGGTGAGTTCATTAGTTTATCATAATCATTTATTTCCATCATTTTAATAGACCACAAGAATTTCATTTCCAGTTCTCATAAATATACGTCCCATGCATAGAGACAAAAATAATCATTCATATTGATTGAACACCTGGTAACCGACATTCACAATATATATATAAGAATATCCCCATCATTCCGGGATCCTCCTTTGGACATGATATAAATTTCGAAATACTAAAGCATCCGGTACTTTGGATGGGGCTTGTTGGGCCCGATAGATCTATCTTTAGAGTTCGCGTCAATTAGGGTGTCTATTCCCTAATTCTTAGATTACCAGACTTAATAAAAAGGGGCATATTCGATTTCGATCATTCAACCATATAATGTAGTTTCAATTACTTGTGTCTATTTCGTAAAACAGTTATAAAAACAGCGCATGTATTCTCAGTCCCAAAAATATATATTGCGAAAGCATTTAAAAAGGGAATAATGAAACTCACCATACTGTATTTCGTAGTAAAAATACATATAACATCATTGAACAAGTGTAAGGTTGGCCTCGGATTCACGAACCTATATTAATTATATATATTTACATGTTGGTCAATATTTGTCTGACAATTTAAGTTAGGTCATAGTGTACCAAAATCCTAATGCTCGAAACTAATATGCAAAAGTCAACAAAAGTCAATTTGACTCAAAATGATTTTCAAAGTTTATACATGATTATTATATAATTTAAATATCATCGTTTTATATTTTTAAATATTTTTTAAAAGATTTATTTGAGTAAATCATATAATTCATTTATTAATAAATAAAATTTTATATAATAATATACTTTTATATATCTTAAATAATAAAGTTCATTTAATCTCATAAAAATACTATGATAGGTTTTAATAATATAATAATATTATTTGTATTACCTATTTATTTGATAAAATAACATTGATAATAAGAATAAATAAAAATTGTATTACTTTGTAGTAATAATTATTATTTTTCTTATTAGTAAAAATATCAATATTTATATTTACTAAAAAAATGATATTACAATAAAATGATAATTCTAGTTATGAAAACTTTAATATTTACGATACTTTAAAATAACCATTTTATTTAAAATGATAATAATAATGATATTTTATAGTAACAATGACATTTCTATTAAAATGATAATTTTTGTTAAAGATGAAAGTTTTAATACTAACGATACTTTTATTAATGATAATAATGAATAAAATAACAAGAACGATAATTTTTCTAAATCAATATCTTACAATATTTTAATTCCATCATGAAACTCATACTCATTATTTCCTAATCAATATGATAATAGTTTTTAAATCGTCTTTTATACCGCGTTCATTTTAATGATAAAATAGTAATCATAATAATTAAGTATTACTAATAATAATGAATATTATGATAAGGGTAATTACTAATAACTAGTTAAATGATATAAATAATAAGAATAATAATAATACTAATTGTAATTTTTAATGATAATAACGATAGTAATAATAATTATTAATGGTAATACCTTTTAATAATAATAATAATAATAATAATAATAATAATAATAATAATAATAATAATAATTAGATAAAATTTAGAACGACGATAATAATAATCATTTTTAATAATAATACAAAAATTCATTTGACGATAACTTCTAATCCATCCGTCAAAACCATTCGGTATCTAAAGGAAAAGTTCTTAATTTTTCGCTAGCTTTCCAAGGACATGCATATCTTATACCTTATCTCAACCGCAGGTGTAACTAATTCAAGATTCAACATAACTTATTTAGGGGCAATATCAAAAATACAAATATGCATAATTCTATTTTCTCGAGCACTAGTCAGGGATACACTATTAGTATGTAAAAATTAAATTATGAGTACTCACGTATCAATATTGAGATTCAATATTGCAGGAAGGTACGTAGACGCAACGGAGATGATAAACACTAGTTTGACCTTACGAGCATACCCCCGAACATTACCTACAACCTCCATAGTTATAACCTATAATTTCCTTAGCTCTATCCCACTCATAAAACCCGTTTTGGAATGGCTCGCTCATGACCTCGTCGTAATATTTTATGTATATTTAATACTAATTATACTCCTAATCCTAAGATTAATAATAATATTAATCTTAATAATAATAATAATAATAATAATAATAATAATAATAATAATAATAATAATAAAATTAGTATATAAATAAAATAAATAAGTAAATATTACGTAGCAATATGTGATATGTGTGTTTTGTGTTTTAAGTGAAATGAATCAAGGATAGAATCCACGAGCTTTATACATGTTTTGTCAATCTGTCGCATGCCCAAAATTTCCAGCTGGTATCCATCTTCTAACTCTGCCGACACCTTTTATTTCTTACATTTCAAATGATATGTAAAATTTATATATTATTTAATATATATTATATTTAATCTTTAGAATTAATTAAATATTATATTATATTTACGCTCATGGTATAAATATAATTTTTACAAAAATGACACGGTCGTGGTCTCACGACTCATGTACCACTTTCGGTTTTTCGAGCGCACTTTCGTACGTTTAGAAAACTAGCCTTTTACGTTACGCGACGTGTACCTTTTACAAAAATTAGACTTACTTATCAATAATTTATCTTTATAAAAATCTCACTTATAAAATTTAGCGTTGTGGTGATTTACTTATTTAAATCAAAGTCTCGTTGTTTATCAAAATATTTTATTTTAAAATAAATATTTTGTGACATGTACCTTTATTAATAGCTAGACTTAAATTAATTAAAAACTAACCCACTCAAAGTGTAACTTACTCTTTTGAGTGTTTTGGTCATTTCCTTTTATAATTCATAATCTTGTTATTTATCAAAGCCTATTTATTAATATTAGTTTAAAATCAAAACGTTTTATGACTAATTTAAAATATAGATATATATTTAAAATTTATCTAATAACATACTGGTTAACTTTTCAAAACCAATTATATTTCAAAGTTTGTTTTATAATCGTTTAGAAAATATTATAACACGTTTTGTTTATTCTTTAAGGCTTTAAATAGATCCAATTTCTTTATGCACTAACGTTTTTAAATATCAACCGCATCACTAAGAGAGTGTTACTATCGTGTGCTTAATGAATCTAGAAAACATATATTCTAAATACAAGTCGCAGGTTTTCTATATATATGACTAATAATCGAAATACCAACTTACGTTATTTAAATAAATATATTTTAATAACCAGTTCTATTATATCGAAAAACATTTTCACACGTTTGAAAATAGATCAATCAATGTATTATGAAATTTAATTCTCCACTAACTTTTGTCTAACTCTCGATAAGTGACACCTTGTTCTTATTTGAAGATCACTTCACCATTATTTCCGAATACCGTTAAAAGTAAGAGTTCTCTAATTCAAAGTGGACCTCATAACAGAGACTCGTAATCCTAATTCAATGTATTTGATGATTCAATCATTTGTTATTATCTTTTAATCTCATCGATTAACTTACATCGAACAAATACGTTCATGTAAAGTATTATTCATTCAGTACCTTGATAGCATTTCCAAATTCATAAAATAGATCTCATAGCTTATATTCATATTAACTAATCTGTTCAATGTTTCATTAATATAACTCAATTTAATAATCATACATCTGTATACGTATATCTAATTATTTACACATAATTGTTCGTGAAACGTTAGGCATGGTCAAAGGATATTTGTTTACATGAATATAGTTTCAAAGCTTTCGAGACTCAACATTATAGATTTTTCTTATCGTGTCGGGAACGTATAAAGATTAAAGTTTAAATTTGATCGGAAATTTCCGGGTCATCACACAACTAACGTCAAGTAACGTCCACTAACGTCAAGTAACGTCCACTAACGTCAACTAAAGTCAACTAACGTCAACTAACGTCCACTAACGCCAACTAACGTCCACTAACGTCAAGTAACGTCTACTAACGTCAAGTAACGTCAACTAACGTCAAGTAACACCCACTAACGTCCACTAACGTCAACTAACGTCAAGTAACTTCAACTAAAGTCACTTAACGTAAAGTAACGTCAATTCACGTCAGCTAACGTCAAGTAACGTCAAGTAACGTCAAGTAACGTAAAGTAACGTCAAGTAACGTCATGTAACGTCAAGTAACGTACACTAACGTCAAGTAACGTTAACTAACGTAAAGTAACGTCAACTAACGTCAAGGAACGTCAACTAACGTCAAGTGAAGTCAACTAACGTCCACTAACGTCAACTAACCTCAAGTAAAGTCAACTAACGTCAAGTAACGTCAACTAACGTCAGCTAACTTCAAGTAACGTCAACTAACGTCAAGTAACGTTAACTTACGTCAACTAACGTCAAGTAACGTTAACTAACGTCAAGTAACGTTAACTAACGTCAAGTAACCTCAACTAACGTCAAGTAACGTATACTAACATCCACTAACGTCAACTAACGTCAAGTAACGTCCATTAACGTCCACTAACATCAACTAACGTCAACTAACATCAAGTAACGCCCACTAGCGCTAACTAACGTTAAGTAACGTCAACTACCGTCAAATAACGTCAACTAACGCCAACTAACGACAATTAACGTCAAGTAACGTCAAGTAACATCAACTAACGTCAAGTAACGTCCACTGACGTCAACTAACGTCAAATAACGTCAACTAACGTCAAGTAACGTCCACTAACGTCAACTAACGTCAAGTAACATCCACTAACGTCAACTAAAGTTAACTAACGTCCACTAACGCCAACTAACGTCCACTAACGTCAAGTAGCGTCAAGTAACGTCAAGTAACGTCAACTAACGTGCACTAACGCCAACTAACATCAAGTAACGTCAACTAACGTCAGGTAACGTCCACTAACGACAACTAACGTCCACTAACGTCAACTAACGTCAAGTAACGTCAACTAACGTCAATTAACGTAAAGTAACGTCAATTCACGTCAGCTAACGTCAAGTAACGTCAACTAACATCAAGTAACGTCCACTAACGTCCACTAACGTAAAGTAACGGTAACTAACGTCAAGGAACGTCAACTAACGTCAAGTGACGTCATCTAACGTCCACTAATGTCAACTAACCTCAAGTAACGTCAACTAACGTCAAGTAACGTCAACTAACGTCCACTAACGTCAACTAACCTCAAGTAACGTCCACTAACGTCGACTAACGTCAACTAACGTCAAGTAACGTCCACTAATGTCTACTAATGTCAGCTAACGTCTAATAACGTCATGTAACGTCAAGTAACGTCCACTAACGTCCACTAGCGTCAACTAACGTCAAGTTACGTCAAGTAACATCAAGTAACGTAAAGTAATGTCAAGTAACATCAACTAACGTCAAGTAACGTCCAATAACGTCCAATAACGTTCACTAACGTCAATTACGTCCACTAACGTCCACTTACGTCTACTAACGTAAACTAACGTCCACTAACGTCAAGTAACGTCAATTAACGTCCACCAACGTCAAGTAATGTCAACTAACGTCCACTAACGTCAACAAACGTCCACTAACGTCAACTTACGTCAAGTAACGTCAAATAACGTCAAGTATCGTCAAGAAACGTCAGCTAACGTCCACTAACGTTAACTAACGCAAAGTAACGTTAACTAACGTCAACTACCGTCAAGTGACGTCCACTAACGTCAACTAACGTCAACTAACGTCAAGTAATGTCAAGTAACGTCAACTAACGTCAGCTCACGTCAAGTAACGTCAACTAACGTCAGCTAACGTCAACTAACGTCAAGTAACATCAACTAACGTCAAGTAACGTCCACTAACGCCAACTAACGTCCACTAACGTGAAGTAACGTCCACTAACGTCAACTAACATCCACTAACGTCTACTAACGTCCACTAACGTCAACTAACGTCCACTAACGCTAACTAACGTCAAGTATCGTCAACTTATGTCAAATAACGTCAACTAACGTCAAATAACGTCAACTAATGTCAAGTAACGTCAACTAACGTCAAGTAACATCCATTAACGTCCACTAACGTCCACTAACGCCAATTAACGTCCACTAACGTCAAGTAGCGTCAAGTAACGTCAAGTACCGTCAAGTAACGTCAACTAACGTGCACTAACGCCAACTAACGTTAAGTAACGTCAACTAACGTCAAGTAACATCCACTAACGTCCACTAACGTCAACTAACGTCAAGTAAAGTCAACTAACGTCAATTAACGTAAAGTAACGTCAATTAACGTCAGCTAACGTCAAGTAACGTCAACTAAGGTCAAGTAACCTCAACGAACCTCAACTAACGTCAAGTGACGTCAACTAACGTTACGTCAACTAACGTCAAGGAACGTCAACTAACGTCAAGGAACGTCAACTAAAGTCCACTAACGTCAACTAACGTCAAGTAACGTCAACTAACGTCTAGTAACATCAACTAACGTCAAGTAACGTCAAGTTACGTCAAGTAACGTCAAGTTACGTCAAGTAACGTCAACTAACGTCAAGTAACGTCCACTAACGTCCACTAATGTCCACTAACGTCCACTAACGCCAATTAACGTCCACTAACATCAAGTAGCGTCAAGTAACGTCAAGTACCGTCCAGTAACGTCAACTAACGTGCACTAACGCCAACTAACGTCAAGTAACGTCAACTAACGTCAAGTAACGTCAACTAACGTCAAGTAACATCCACTAACGTCCACTAACGTCAATAACGTCAAGTAACGTCCACTATTGTCTACTAATGTCAACTAACGTCTAATAACGTCATGTAACGTCAAGTAACGTCAAGTAACGTCAAGTTACGTCAAGTAACGTCCACTAACGTCCACTAACGTCAAGTTACGTCAAGTAACATCAAGTAACGTCAAGTAACGTCAAGTAACGTCAACTAACGTCAAGTAACGTCCACTAACGTCCACTAACGTTCACTAACGTCCACTTACGTCCACTAACGTCCACTTACGTCCACTAACGTCAACTAACGTCAGCGAACATCAAGTAACGTCAACTGACGTCCACCAACGTCAAGTAATGTCCACTAACGTCCACTAACGTCAACAAACGTCCACTAACGTCAACTTACGTCAACTAACGTCAAATAACGTCAAGTATCGTCAAGTAACGTCAGCTAACGTCCACTAACGTCAACTAACGCAAAGTAACGTCAACTACCGTCAAGTGACGTCCATTAACGTCAACTAACGTCAAGTAATGTCAAGTAACGTCAACTAACGTCAGCTCACGTCATGTAACGTCAACTAACGTCAGCTAACATCAACTAACGTCAAGTAACATCAACTAACGTCAACTAACGTCCACTAACGTCGACTAACGTCCACTAACGTCAACTAACGTCCACTAACGCTAACTAACGTCAAGTAACGTCAACTTACGTCAAATAACGTCAAATAACGTCAACTAATGTCAAGTAACGTCCACTAACGTCAACTAACTTCAAGTAACATCCACTAACTGAAATGTCCCGTTCTTATTGATTAAAAACGTTCCATATTAATTGATTTTGTTGCGAGGTTTTGACCTCTATATGAGACGTTTTTCAAAGACTGCATTCATTTTAAAACAAACCATAACCTTTGTAGCGACCCGACCAAATCGTCATTGACGGCGCCGTCTACTTAGGTCCCGTTACGTGGTCATAAGTCTTTAAAACAACGTTTGACCAAAAGATATGTCGCATTCATTTCAAATGTAAAGGTTGTTCAAGTTTTACAAGAATAGTTCACCACAAGTTACGATACCAAGTTTTAAGTACAAATGAAACTTATGCGACACAATTTAAAAGTATCCAAAAGACGCTCCATGTATGCATGTATACTCGACATCCAATGCAAGTATCAAAATAATGAGCGGAAGCATGTATCATGTATCGTTCAAGGACCTGAGAAAAACATAGAAATCTGTCAACGAAAACGTTGGTGAAATCATAGGTTTAAGTAAGTAAGTACAAGTGAACCACAAGATTTGCATCAATGAAATAATAGTAATACATTCCAAAAGTTTGTTTCACGAGCACCCAATTATCAATGCTTAACATTTCCTTCCATTGAACCCCATCACTTAGTGCTAGAACATACACTGTTTCTCGAAAATATATTTCATTCGTAAACGGTAGCGAACCGTTTGAATGAGGGTTTGTCAAACCCATATGGATCCATACAACATAAGTTCTCGCTTACACCCGGCAAGTGTAACTAATGATAATCGAATTGAGGATTTTGTTCTAAACTCGTATGTAGAATGTTTGTTTTTCCTGTACTTGTGTTCACTTAGTAAAGAAATGTTTATGTTTTCTCATCCCAAATGTAAGTTCAAAAAGAGTAAAAGTGGGACTATGATCTCACCTTGAGTGCACGAGTAGTAAGGTACTTCAACAAGTAAACGTGTGCAAAGAACAATGCTAGTCTTGACCTAAACAATAGGTTTGTATCAATAACGGTAAACACGATAGGTCAAAGATGTTCAATTAGTCCTATGGCTCGTTAAGACTCGATCCTAATAGCATGTGAATCAGATTGTCATGTTTCATGCAAGGTACAAGTATTAAAACATGTTAGAACGATTGCAGAATTATTTGGTTAAGTTTGATTAAAAGTCAACTTGGTCGGGTCAAAGTCAACAGAAAAGTCAACGGGGTCGGGTTGGATATCCGACAATTTTTCTAAGTTATATAATCATATATGAGCATGTTGGCCAAGTTTCATGTTAATCGGAGGTCCGTAGCATAGCAAACATTTTCATGTCAAATGACCAAAGCAAACAGCCAGCTTTAGCCAAATGGGACGGCGTCCCAAATGGCTAGACGGCGTCCCGGTTTTAAGGTTGGGACGGCGTCCTGATAAGCTAGACGGCGTCCCGGTTCAAAAGGTGGGACGGCGTCCCAAGTATCTGGACGGCGTCCTGATCTTTTCCCAGGCCCTGTTTGCTGTATTCCTCAAATGGACGAACCAAAACACAAACAATCACATTTTATGATCCGCAAACAATTAGAACATGTACTTTTAACATCTAACAACATATGATCATCCAAAATTCAAGAACAACACACCAAAATTCAAGTTCATGCTAGTTACACTAAAACAACGAGATCGAGCATACAAATTATATATTCATGTTAGACTTGAGCCATAGACACTAATTAACACTTTTATAAGTTAAAAACATCAAGAACACAAAATCTAGTGATTTTAGAAAGTTATCCAAATGAGATGAAGTTGGTACCAAAATGAAGAGGATGAAGAGAGGATCACAAATATGTAGTTTATTTTGTTGTAAGCCTCCTAGATCGAATTTAGATGATGATTGAATGAATTTTGTAAATGGGTGTGTGTTCTTGCTAGAGAGAAAGAGAGAGATGGAGATGATAATGAATGGGTGAAAGGGGTTTGACCCTTTGACCTAGTCAAGGGTTTGATCCCTTGTCAAGTTTAGTCCCTCAACTTTCGTTCGGGTGCGTGAATTACCTAAACGAGATAATTTAAAACGCTTATCAACGGGAGATGTTATAAACATATAACGGACTTTATATTAGTATAACGGAAAAGTAAATGGAAAAAGGTGGGATGTTACATTACCTACTCCTTAAAAGAAATTTCGTCCCGAAATTTAAGTAGGCGTAGTAGTCGTTGTTTCTTCCTCGAGATCTTGCGTTTCCGAATTCACGAATAGATGAGGATACTTCCTTTGCATTTGATCTTTTCTTTCCCAAGTAAACTCGGGTCCTCTTTTGGCATTCCAACGAACCTTGACAATTGGGATTCGGCTTTGTTTCAATGTCTTGACGGAGGTGTCCACAATTTCAACCGGTTCCTCCACAAAATGAAGTTTGTCATCAATAGTAAGTTCTTCGAGAGGGATGACGATATCGGGTTCGGCAAGACACTTTTTCAAGTTAGATACATGGAAGGTAGGATGAACGGAGTTCAATTGAGGCGGAAGATCTAAACGATAAGCAACGGTTCCAATACGCTCCAAGATTTTGAAAGGACCAATATACCGCGGATTTAGCTTCCCGCGTTTCCCAAAACGGATTACACCCTTCCAAGGTGCGACTTTTAACATTACTCGGTCACCGACTTGAAATTCAAGATCGTTGCGTCGTTTGTCGGTATAGCTCTTTTGACGACTTCGGGCCGTCCTAAGCCTATCTCGGATTTGAACGATTTTCTCGGTGGTTTCGTGAATGAGTTCGGGTCCGGTGATTTGCACGTCGCCTACCTCGGCCCAACAAAGAGGTGAACGACATTTGCGGCCATATAGCGCTTCAAAGGGTGCGGCTTTAATACTCGCGTGATAACTATTGTTGTAAGAGAACTCGGCGAGAGGTAAGTGCTTGTCCCAAGCTTTTCCGAAATCAACCACGCAAGCTCGTAACATGTCCTCTAAGGTTTGAATTGTACGTTCGCTTTGTCCATCGGTTTGAGGATGATATGCGGTGCTCATGTCTAAACGTGTTCCCAACGCTTCTTGCAATGTACGCCAAAATCTAGAAACGAAACGGCCATCTCGGTCGGAGATAATCGATAAAGGTACACCGTGTCGGGCTACGATCTCCTTAATGTAAAGTTGTGCAAGTTTCTCCATTTTGTCCGTTTCTTTCATGGCCAGGAAGTGTGCGGATTTGGTGAGACGGTCAACAATAACCCAAATGGTATCATAACCGCCCGTCGTTTTTGGTAGCTTGGTGATAAAATCCATTGTTATTCTTTCCCACTTCCATTGCGGGATCTCGGGTTGTCGAAGTAGTCCGGACGGTCTTTGGTGTTCGGCTTTGACTTTGGAACATGTCAAACACTTGGAAACATAAGTAGCTACGTCCCTTTTGATGTTCGGCCACCAATATAGCTGTTTAAGGTCGTGGTACATCTTATTGGCACCGGGGTGAATCGAGTATCGTGACTTATGGGCTTCATCTAAAATAAGGCTTCGTAGGTCCCCATAACTAGGCACCCAAATCCTTCCGGCGAAATATCGGAGTCCGATTTCTTTAACTTCGAATCGAGAGGTGAGGACGTTCAAGTGTTCGAGAGAGATGTTTTCATCCTTGAGAGCCCCATCTTGGGCTACCCGAATTTGGCTATTAAGGTTTGTGTGGATGGTGATGTTTAAGGCTCGGACACGAAGAGGCACCGTTCTTTCTTTTCGACTTAAGGCATCGGCTAGTACGTTTGCCTTCCCGGGATGGTAACGAAGCTCGCAATCGTAATCGTTTAAGGTTTCAATCCACCTTCGTTGTCTCATGTTTAGTTGTTTTTGATCGAAAATGTGTTGAAGGCTTTTGTGATCGGTGAAGATAGTACTCTTGGTTCCATAAAGATAGTGTCTCCACATTTTAAGTGCAAAGACAACGGCTCCGAGTTCGAGATCATGTGTCGTATAGTTTCGTTCATGAATTTTGAGTTGTCGAGAAGCATAAGCAATGACTTTCGTTCGTTGCATCAATACACACCCAAAACCATGTTTCGAGGCGTCGCAATATACAACAAAGTCATCATTGCCTTCGGGAAGTGACAAGATAGGAGCGGTGGTTAGCTTCGTTTTCAAGATTTGGAATGCGGATTCATGTTCGGTCGCCCAAATGAATTTCTTTCCCTTGTGAGTCAATGCGGTTAGAGGACGTGCAACCAAAGAGAAGTTTTCGATGAATCTACGATAGTACCCGGCGAGACCCAAAAATTGACGAATGTGAGTAGGAGTAGTAGGAGTCTCCCATTTGCTAATGGCTTCGATTTTCGTTGGATCGACTTTAATACCTTGGTCACTTACAACATGACCAAGAAATTGAACTTCCTTTAACCAAAATTCACACTTGGAGAATTTGGCATAGAGTTGTTCTTGTCTTAAAAGTTCAAGCACAAGTCGGAGATGTTGTTCGTGCTCTTCTTCATTTTTAGAATAGATCAATATGTCATCGATGAACACAATAACGAATTTATCGAGATACGGTTTGCACACACGGTTCATAAGATCCATGAACACCGCCGGTGCGTTAGTGAGACCAAATGGCATGACAAGGAATTCATAACTACCATAACGAGTTCAGAAAGCGGTTTTGGAGACATCTTCCCCCTTAACCCTCAATTGATGATAACCCGAGCAGAGATCGATTTTCGAATATACACAAGACCCTTGTAGTTGATCAAAGAGGTCATCGATGCGAGGAAGAGGATATCGGTTCTTAACCGTCAATTTATTTAGTTCACGATAATCAATGCACATTCGTAGGGATCCGTCTTTCTTTTTAACAAACAAAATCGGAGCGCCCCAAGGTGAATGGCTAGGTTGGATAAAACCTCGATCAAGTAGTTCTTGGATTTGACTTTGCAATTCTTGCATTTCAGATGGAGCGAGTCTATATGGTGCACGTGCTACGGGTGCGGCTCCCGGAATAAGATCGATTTGGAATTCAACCGGTCGATGAGGCGGAAGACCCGGTAATTCGTCGGGAAATACATCGGAATAGTCACTAACAATTGGCACATCATCGATGTGCTTCTCATCGGACTCGACTTTCTTAACGTGAGCAAGGATCGCAAAACAACCCTTACGGAGTAGTTTTCTAACTTTAACACACGAAACGAGGTTGAGTCCGGTGCAACTCTTATCGCCATAGACGATCAAAGGTTCACCATTCTCGATAGGAATTCGGATTGCGTTAAGATCACAAAGAATGTGAGATTTCGTTTTGACTAACCAATTCATACCGATTATTACATCAAAGCTTCCTAGTTCCATGGGTATCAAATCAATTTCAAATTCCTTACCCAAAATGTTTATCGTACACCCCCGGTAATATGTGTTGGCACTTAATAGTTTCCCGTTAGCCACTTCAATGGTATAAGTGGTATCTAATGGAAGAGGTGGAGTGCTAAAAGAATGAGTCAAAGTCTTGGATACAAAGCATTTGTCGGCACCCGAATCGAATAAGCAAGAGACATAAGAATTGTTGAGAAGAAACGTACCCGTGACTAGTTCAGTGTCATCCCGGGCTTCCTCGGTGTTGATGTTGAAAGCTCGGCCGCGCGTATTGGTGTTATCTTTCCTTTTCGGGCATGCATTTCTATAATGACCCGTTTGACCACATTCGTAACAAGTGCCCGTCTTTGGTGCATTGGGCCACTTTCGAGCAACGGGAGTGGCACTTTTACAATCGTTGGCCTTATGACCAACTCCTTGGCACCGGTGGCAAATTAACTTGCCACATTCACCAAAGTGATGTTTGTTGCATTTGTTGCAAAGAGGTAGATTCCCGGCATAACCCTTCTTGCCGTCGGAAGTGAAAGATTTCTTGGCAAAGTTGTTGTTGCTTGATTGGGAGGGTTCCCACTTTCTTTTGTTGCCGCCCGATTTATCCTCGGCCTTAGGTGCCGGAACTACGATTTCGTCAACCGTTTCAATTAGTTGGCGAGCCATGTTCATAGCGGCTTGATGAGTAGTGGGTTTGGATGACATCACCCCTTGTTTGATGCTTTTTGGAAGACCGAGCATGTAGAGCTCAATCCTTTGAGATTCGGGGTTAACAAGATTAGGACACATCAAGGATAGTTCGGCGAAGCGTTGATTATAAGCTTTAAGATCGTTTCCGACCGCTTTCAAAGCTCTTAGTTCTTCCTCAAGCTTTCGGGTTTCTTCGCGCGGAAAATATTCAACAATCATCTTTTCCTTTAGATCGGCCCAAGAGAGGGCATGAGCTTCATCGGTACCCACCGATTGAACATAGGTGTTCCACCATGTTAGAGCAATTCCGGAGAAAGTGTGAGTGGAGTATTTGACCTTGTCTTGGTCCCGACAACCGCTTATGCTAAAGACGGCTTCCGTTTGCTCAAACCATCGGGTGAGCACGACCGGTCCCCCGGTTCCATCAAAAGTGTGAGGTTTGCACCCCATGAAAGCTTTATAGGAGCATCCCTCGTTTGAGTTTCCGGCTCCATTGTTGTTGTTGTTGTTGTGGTTGTTATTATTATTGTTGTTGGATGAGTGACCGGCCATGGCCGCATCTACGGCGGTAGCTATCATCCGTTCGAGAGCTTGTTCGGGAGTTTCATTGCGGCGTACACGACGAGGAGCCATTGTTCCTTCAAGACACAAGAATATCATTGATTAGTATTCTCAATAATACTAACCGTGATATAGAATAAAGATAAAGAGAAGTTTTTCCTCGACTCGCCTTAAATTCTTTATGTCATAATGTCGGAACGTTCATATGAGTCACCGTAATATAATCCCGGAAATTATATTACCCTGATTCATATGTGCATTCGACATCATTTCATATAGTCAAGGTGGCGCGTCAATCAAATTAAACAACGTGAGATTAAGATGAACTAAGAGTAGATATGAGTTGAAGCGTTCGAGTATAAATGCACAAGTAGTCAAGTAATTCCTACTTCAAGTCTATATGCCGGTTGTAGTCTAGACTCACCAATGTACCCTATGACTCGGGGTTGACACTAATGAACTCTAAATCCCTACAACCAACGCTCTGATACCATCTGTAGCGACAGATGGGGTAGAAACCCACCCAGTGCCTTTCCAGCTAACCGCTTGGTGACCACTGAGTGTACCTCAGACACTGATTTTACGGCCCGCATTTCTGCCAAACTGCCAACCCTCAAATTCCAAGGGATCGCAAGGGGTAAGAGCCAATGCCTCGTCACAGGTAACACTGTGAGAACCCCCTCTACGATTAACCCGCCAAAAAGCATAGTCCGTATGAGTGCCCGGCCTAACAGCCGGCGCGCGTGACTACCTTTACGGCTAAGGTTAAACCAGCTCTGATACCATCTGTAGCGACCCGACCAAATCGTCATTGACGGCGCCGTCTACTTAGGTCCCGTTACGTGGTCATAAGTCTTTAAAACAACGTTTGACCAAAAGATATGTCGCATTCATTTCAAATGTAAAGGTTGTTCAAGTTTTACAAGAATAGTTCCACCACAAGTTACGATACCAAGTTTTAAGTACAAATGAAACTTATGCGACACAATTTAAAAGTATCCAAAAGACGCTCCATGTATGCATGTATACTCGACATCCAATGCAAGTATCAAAATAATGAGCGGAAGCATGTATCATGTATCGTTCAAGGACCTGAGAAAAACATAGAAATCTGTCAACGAAAACGTTGGTGAAATCATAGGTTTAAGTAAGTAAGTACAAGTGAACCACAAGATTTGCATCAATGAAATAATAGTAATACATTCCAAAAGTTTGTTTCACGAGCACCCAATTATCAATGCTTAACATTTCCTTCCATTGAACCCCATCACTTAGTGCTAGAACATACACTGTTTCTCGAAAATATATTTCATTCGTAAACGGTAGCGAACCGTTTGAATGAGGGTTTGTCAAACCCATATGGATCCATACAACATAAGTTCTCGCTTACACCCGGCAAGTGTAACTAATGATAATCGAATTGAGGATTTTGTTCTAAACTCGTATGTAGAATGTTTGTTTTTCCTGTACTTGTGTTCACTTAGTAAAGAAATGTTTATGTTTTCTCATCCCAAATGTAAGTTCAAAAAGAGTAAAAGTGGGACTATGATCTCACCTTGAGTGCACGAGTAGTAAGGTACTTCAACAAGTAAACGTGTGCAAAGAACAATGCTAGTCTTGACCTAAACAATAGGTTTGTATCAATAACGGTAAACACGATAGGTCAAAGATGTTCAATTAGTCCTATGGCTCGTTAAGACTCGATCCTAATAGCATGTGAATCAGATTGTCATGTTTCATGCAAGGTACAAGTATAAAAACATGTTAGAACGATTGCACAATTATTTGGTTAAGTTTGATTAAAAGTCAACTTGGTCGGGTCAAAGTCAACAGAAAAGTCAACGGGGTCGGGTTGGATATCCGACAATTTTTCTAAGTTATATAATCATATATGAGCATGTTGGCCAAGTTTCATGTTAATCGGAGGTCCGTAGCATAGCAAACATTTTCATGTCAAATGACCAAAGCAAACAGCCAGTTTTAGCCAAATGGGACGGCGTCCCAAATGGCTAGACGGCGTCCCGGTTTTAAGGTTGGGACGGCGTCCCGATAAGCTAGACGGCGTCCCGGTTCAAAAGGTGGGACGGCGTCCCAAGTATCTGGACGGCGTCCTGATCTTTTCCCAGGCCCTGTTTGCTGTATTCCTCAAATGGACGAACCAAAACACAAACAATCACATTTTATGATCCGCAAACAATTAGAACATGTACTTTTAACATCTAACAACATATGATCATCCAAAATTCAAGAACAACACACCAAAATTCAAGTTCATGCTAGTTACACTAAAACAACGAGATCGAGCATACAAATTATATATTCATGTTAGACTTGAGCCATAGACACTAATTAACACTTTTATAAGTTAAAAACATCAAGAACACAAAATCTAGTGATTTTAGAAAGTTACCCAAATGAGATGAAGTTGGTACCAAAATGAAGAGGATGAAGAGAGGATCACAAATATGTAGTTTATTTTGTTGTAAGCCTCCTAGATCGAATTTAGATGATGATTGAATGAATTTTGTAAATGGGTGTGTGTTCTTGCTAGAGAGAAAGAGAGAGATGGAGATGATAATGAATGGGTGAAAGGGGTTTGACCCTTTGACCTAGTCAAGGGTTTGATCCCTTGTCAAGTTTAGTCCCTCAACTTTCGTTCGGGTGCGTGAATTACCTAAACGAGATAATTTAAAACGCTTATCAACGGGAGATGTTATAAACATATAACGGACTTTATATTAGTATAACGGAAAAGTAAATGGAAAAAGGTGGGATGTTACAACCTTTATTTCATCAATAAAGGTTTAAAAAGCTTTACGTAGATTATCAAATAATGATAATCTAAAATATCCTGTTTACACACGACCATTACATAATGGTTTACAATACAAACATGTTACAACAAAATAAGTTTCTTGAATGCAGTTTTTACACAATATCATACAAGCATGGACTCCAAATCTCGTCCTTATTTAAGTATGCGACAGCGGAAGCTCTTAATAATCACCTGAGAATAAACATGCTTAAAACGTCAACAAAAATGTTGGTGAGTTATAGGTTTAACCTATATATATCAAATCATAATAATAGACCACAAGATTTCATATTTCAATACACATCCCATACATAGAGATAAAAATCATTCATATGGTGAACACCTGGTAACCGACATTAACAAGATGCATATATAAGAATATCCCCATCATTCCGGGACACCCTTCGGATATGATATAAATTTCGAAGTACTAAAGCATCCGGTACTTTGGATGGGGTTTGTTAGGCCCAATAGATTTATCTTTAGGATTCGCGTCAATTAGGGTGTCTGTTCCCTAATTCTTAGATTACCAGACTTAATAAAAAGGGGAATATTTGATTTTGATAATTCAACCATAGAATGTAGTTTCACGTACTTGTGTCTATTTTGTAAATCATTTATAAAACCTGCATGTATTCTCATCCCAAAAATATTAGATTTTAAAAGTGGGACTATAACTCACTTTCACAGATTTTTACTTCGTCGGGAAGTAAGACTTGGCCACTGGTTGATTCACGAACCTATAACAATATATACATATATATCAAAGTATGTTCAAAATATATTTACAACACTTTTAATATATTTTGATGTTTTAAGTTTATTAAGTCAGCTGTCCTCGTTAGTAACCTACAACTAGTTGTCCACAGTTAGATGTACAGAAATAAATCGATAAATATTATCTTGAATCAATCCACGACCCAGTGTATACGTATCTCAGTATTGATCACAACTCAAACTATATATATTTTAGAATCAACCTCAACCCTGTATAGCTAACTCCAACATTCACATATAGAGTGTCTATGGTTGTTCCGAAATATATATAGATGTGTCGACATGATAGGTCGAAACATTGTATACGTGTCTATGGTATCTCAAGATTACATAATATACAATACAAGTTGATTAAGTTATGGTTGGAATAGATTTGTTATCAATTTTCACGTAGCTAAAATGAGAAAAATTATCCAATCTTGTTTTACCCATAACTTCTTCATTTTAAATCCGTTTTGAGTGAATCAAATTGCTATGGTTTCATATTGAACTATATTTTATGAATCTAAACAGAAAATGTATAGGTTTATAGTCTAAAAAATAAGTTACAAGTCGTTTTTGTAAATGTAGTCATTTCAGTCGAAAGAACGACGTCTAGATGACCATTTTAGAAAACATACTTCCACTTTGAGTTTAACCATAATTTTTGGATATAGTTTCATGTTCATAATAAAAATTATTTTCTCAGAATAACAACTTTTAAATCAAAGTCTATCATAGTTTTTAATTAACTAACCCAAAACAGCCCGCGGTGTTACTACGACGGCGTAAATCCGGTTTTACGGTGTTTTTCGTGTTTCCAGGTTTTAAATCATTAAGTTAGCATATCATATAGATATAGAACATGTGTTTAGTTGATTTTAAAAGTCAAGTTAGAAGGATTAACTTTTGTTTGCGAACAAGTTTTGAATTAACTAAACTATGTTCTAGTGATTACAAGTTTAAACCTTCGAATAAGATAGCTTTATATATATGAATCGAATGATGTTATGAACATCATTACTACCTTAAGTTCCTTGGATAAACCTACTGGAAAAGAGAAAAATGGATCTAGCTTCAACGGATCCTTGGATGGCTCGAAGTTCTTGAAGCAGAATCATGACACGAAAACAAGTTCAAGTAAGATCATCACTTGAAATAAGATTGTTATAGTTATAGAAATTGAACCAAAGTTTGAATATGATTATTACCTTGTATTAGAATGATAACCTACTGTAAGAAACAAAGATTTCTTGAGGTTGGATGATTACCTTACAAGATTGGAAGTGAGCTAGCAAACTTGAAAGTATTCTTGATTTTATGTAACTAGAACTTGTAGAATATATGAAGAACACTTAGAACTTGAAGATAGAACTTGAGAGAGATCAATTAGATGAAGAAAATTGAAAAATGAAAGTGTTTGTAGGTGTTTTTGGTCGTTGGTGTATGGATTAGATATAAAGGATATGTAATTTTGTTTTCATGTAAATAAGTCATGAATGATTACTCATATTTTTGTAATTTTATGAGATATTTCATGCTAGTTGCCAAATGATGGTTCCCACATGTGTTAGGTGACTCACATGGGCTGCTAAGAGCTGATCATTGGAGTGTATATACCAATAGTACATACATCTAAAAGCTGTGTATTGTACGAGTACGAATACGGGTGCATACGAGTAGAATTGTTGATGAAACTGAACGAGGATGTAATTGTAAGCATTTTTGTTAAGTAGAAGTATTTTGATAAGTGTATTTAAGTCTTTCAAAAGTGTATAAATACATATTAAAACACTACATGTATATACATTTTAACTGAGTCGTTAAGTCATCGTTAGTCGTTACATGTAAGTGTTGTTTTGAAACCTATAGGTTAACGATCTTGTTAAATGTTGTTAACCCAATGTTTATAATGTCAAATGAGATTTTAAATTATTATATTATCATGATATTATCATGTATGAATATCTCTTAATATGATATATATATATACATTAAATGTCTTTACAACGATAATCGTTACATATATGTCTCGTTTAAAAATCACTAAGTTAGTAGTCTTGTTTTTACATATGTAGTTCATTGTTAATATACTTAATGATATGTTTACTTATCATAATATCATGTTAACTATATATATATCCATATATATGTCATCATATAGTTTTTACTAGTTTTAACGTTCGTGAATCACCGGTCAACTTGGGTGGTCAATTGTCTATATGAAACATATTTCAATTAATCAAGTCTTAACAAGTTTGATTGCTTAACATGTTGGAAACATTTAATCATGTAAATATCAATCTCAATTAATATATATAAACATGGAAAAGTTCGGGTCACTACAGTACCTACCCGTTAAATAAATTTCGTCCCGAAATTTTAAGCTGTTGAAGGTGTTGACGAATCTTCTGGAAATAGATGCGGGTATTTCTTCTTCATCTGGTCTTCACGTTCCCAGGTGAACTCGGGTCCTCTACAAGCATTCCATCGAACCTTAACAATTGGTATCTTGTTTTGCTTAAGTCTTTTAACCTCACGATCCATTATTTCGACGGGTTCTTCGATGAATTGAAGTTTTTCGTTGATTTGGATTTCATCTAACGGAATAGTGAGATCTTCTTTAGCAAAACATTTCTTCAAATTCGAGACGTGGAAAGTATTATGTAAAGCCGCGAGTTGTTGAGGTAACTCAAGTCGGTAAGCTACTGGTCCGACACGATCAATAATCTTGAATGGTCCAATATACCTTGGATTTAATTTCCCTCGTTTACCAAATCGAACAACGCCTTTCCAAGGTGCAACTTTAAGCATGACCATCTCTCCAATTTCAAATTCTATATCTTTTCTTTTAATGTCAGCGTAGCTCTTTTGTCGACTTTGGGCGGTTTATTTAAGTATCATTAAAAACGTTCCATATTAATTGATTTCGTTGCGAGGTTTTGACCTCTATATGAGACGTTTTTCAAAGACTGCATTCATTTTAAAACAAACCATAACCTTTATTTCATCAATAAAGGTTTAAAAAGCTTTACGTAGATTATCAAATAATGATAATCTAAAATATCCTGTTTACACACGACCATTACATAATGGTTTACAATACAAACATGTTACAACAAAATAAGTTTCTTGAATGCAGTTTTTACACAATATCATACAAGCATGGACTCCAAATCTCGTCCTTATTTAAGTATGCGACAGCGGAAGCTCTTAATAATCACCTGAGAATAAACATGCTTAAAACGTCAACAACAATGTTGGTGAGTTATAGGTTTAACCTATATATATCAAATCATAATAATAGACCACAAGATTTCATATTTCAATACACATCCCATACATAGAGATAAAAATCATTCATATGGTGAACACCTGGTAACCGACATTAACAAGATGCATATATAAGAATATCCCCATCATTCTGGGACACCCTTCGGATATGATATAAATTTCGAAGTACTAAAGCATCCGGTACTTTGGATGGGGTTTGTTAGGCCCAATAGATTTATCTTTAGGATTCGCGTCAATTAGGGTGTCTGTTCCCTAATTCTTAGATTACCAGACTTAATAAAAAGGGACATATTCGATTTCGATAATTCAACCATAGAATGTAGTTTCACGTACTTGTGTCTATTTTGTAAATCATTTATAAAACCTGCATGTATTCTCATCCCAAAAATATTAGATTTTAAAAGTGGGACTATAACTCACTTTCACAGATTTTTACTTCGTCGGGAAGTAAGACTTGGCCACTGGTTGATTCACGAACCTATAACAATATATACATATATATCAAAGTATGTTCAAAATATATTTACAACACTTTTAATATATTTTGATGTTTTAAGTTTATTAAGTCAGCTGTCCTCGTTAGTAACCTACAACTAGTTGTCCACAGTTAGATGTACAGAAATAAATCGATAAATATTATCTTGAATCAATCCACGACCCAGTGTATACGTATCTCAGTATTGATCACAACTCAAACTATATATATTTTGGAATCAACCTCAACCCTGTATAGCTAACTCCAACATTCACATATAGAGTGTCTATGGTTGTTCCGAAATATATATAGATGTGTCGACATGATAGGTCGAAACATTGTATACGTGTCTATGGTATCTCAAGATTACATAATATACAATACAAGTTGATTAAGTTATGGTTGGAATAGATTTGTTACCAATTTTCACGTAGCTAAAATGAGAAAAATTATCCAATCTTGTTTTACCCATAACTTCTTAATTTTAAATCCGTTTTGAGTGAATCAAATTGCTATGGTTTCATATTGAACTATATTTTATGAATCTAAACAGAAAAAGTATAGGTTTATAGTCGAAAAAATAAGTTACAAGTCATTTTTGTAAATGTAGTCATTTCAGTCGAAAGAACGACGTCTAGATGACCATTTTAGAAAACATACTTCCACTTTGAGTTTAACTGTGATGACCCGGAAATTTCCGATCAAATTTAAACTTAATCTTTATTTACTTTCGACACAATAAGCAAAGTCAATTTAATTGAATATCAAAATCTTGAATTGTTTACATGGAAAATTTTTAACCTTTGACTATTCTCAACGATTTACGAACCATTAATTGCAAATGGAAATGAATATATATAAATAATTATACATCATGAATTAAATACATAAATAAATTACTATGTGATTTAGAAAGAAACTTAAACTTAATATAAAATATATAACTATTAAATAGTATATGTAATATCAATAAACTAAATAAAAATTTCAAATTTAGATATAATAATATAACTATAGTATCATTATTATTAATTGAACTAATAATATTAACAATTGTATTATTAATATTATATGGCATATATATTAATTGAAACATACAAATTGTTGTTATTATTATTTAATATTATTATTATTATTATAAGATTTTTCTAGCATTTTTTTGATAATTAACACAAGTACCATGATAAATAATATCATTATAATTATTAGAATAATTATTATTATTATATGTATTAAATTAAATTGATATTAATACTATTATTAACATTAATATTATTATTATTTTTATTATCATTATCATTATCATTAATACAATTATTATTATTAGTTATTATTATTATAATTATTAATAACAGATTTATTATTAATAATACATATTTATATTAAATCAGATTTATATAAAATCTGTTTCGCATACAATCTGTTTATGTCATAATCGAACCCTAACAAACTTTGTTTTTGTCTCTGAAAATGTTAAACATACAAATCGATCGTACGATCTTGTGAAATCACAATCTGCCTTTACTTTTGTTTATTATTTTCGTACAGATTAGCTGTAAAGCATAACCAGTGTTTTTTTTTATTTTTATTCATGTGCCTGTGAGAAACTCGACTGAACCCTTCAGTATATAAACAAAGCTGAGCATATGGTGTTAATAGAAACCAGTCGACATTCCAAAATCATTATCAATCACTCAATACCAATTAACTGTATTTAAATAAAGAATTAATCAGTTAAAGTTCTCAGTTTTTTTTAAAACAGTCAAACGTTACCCTGTTCTTCATTTTTTTTTGGCCAATTCACGATTCTGTATCATATTTCAAAAGGTATAAATGAAGTGTTGCTAGGAAACCTGTACTCAAACTCTCTGTAAAATTTCCAATTCCAATTCCAATTCATTATATTGAGTAAGAATTTTAAGGTCAAACTTTAATTCCAAAAAGTCAAAAGATTTGTTTATCGAGAAATTCGAGCTAAATTTGGCGTTTCCAGTTAAATTAAAGCTTTAGAAAGTTTCTAATGACGATTTAAAACCTTTTTCATGAAGAGATCAAAGTCTAAAAATGATCGGAGGTTATAATTTGATTTATGAGTTCATACGTGTTCTTCATTGAATGATACAGCTCGATTTTTATTTCTTTTGTTTAATCCGATTCAATCAAACATTATGAACCGTTTCAGTTTTGTTGGAGAGTCCTAAAACCACAAGGATTAATTGGGGTATTGACTGATGGAATTCTGGTCGAATTCAGGGTAATAAAAGGAAGACAGAAAACAAAACAGTTTAAATAAACTTAAGTTATAAAACTTATCAGAAAAACTAAAGCAGTAGAATGGTTAGAGGGTGTTTCGGTTTAGCTAGAGGTCAGGAGTTCGAGTCTGGTTCGCAACAATATTTTTGTTAAAAGTTTCTTTGGAGGTAGTCATTTAAATTCCTTATTATTTTTATTATCATTATTATATAAAATTTCTATTATTATTATTATTATTATTATTATTATTATTATTATTATTATTATTATTATTATTATTATTATTATTATTATTATTATTATTATTATTATTATTATTATTATTATTATTATTATTATTATTATTATTATTATTATTATTATTATTATTATTATTATTATTATTATTATTATTGTTGTTATTATTATTATCATTATCATTATTATTCTTATTATTGTTATTACTAACAACATAATCAATATCAAGTATTATTATTACTTAGTATTACTGTTATTATTATTACCATTATTGATTAGTATTATGATAATATTCAATATTCCCAATATTATTATTATTAACATGGTTATTAAAAATAGGTATCATTAATATAGGTTATATAAATAACACTACTAATGTTATCATTAAGTAGAATCATTTTTAAAATTATCAAAAGTAATATTATAAATTATTAGTATTTTTGTAAATATTAACATTATTATCATTTTTAGAACCATTATTAGTAACATAAGTATATTAGTAATATTACTATCATTATTTTTATAATTACTAGTATTAACTTAGTATAAATATAATTACAGTTTTGATAAAAATATATATATATATATATATATATATATATATATATAAATAAAAAGGTATTTAATTCATATAACATCACAAAATTTATATTTTTATACAAAATGAATATATGAAACCTATATATATGTTATTAATATAAAAATGATATAACTAATAAAGTTATATATATATATTGTTCAATTACAACTATGTATATTAATAAATACACAAATGATATAGGTTCGTGAATCCAAGGCCAACCTTACACTTGTTCAATGTCGTCATATGTATTTTTACTACAAAATACAGTATGGTGAGTTTCATTTGCTCTCTTTTTAATTGCTTTTGCAATATATATTTTTGGGCTGAGAATACATGCGCTACTTTTATAAATGTTTACAAAATAGACACAAGTACTTAAAAATATATTCTACGTTGAGTTGTACCACTGGCATATTTCTCTGTAGCTTGGTAACTACTATTTACATGGGTATTGTAAACGCGAATCCTGTTGATAGATCTATCGGGCCTGACAACCCCAACCGGACTGGACGACCAGTATTCAACGGTTGCACAGTACTTCGTTTTGGTGACTACACTTGGTACGGTGTAGTGAGATTTCATAATAAAGGGAATATGCGACGTTGATTAAATGTTAAGTATGGTTACCAAGTGCTCAACCACTTAGAATGCTTTACATACACTTGCGAGTGTATTATGTTTATGTTTATGAAATCTTGTGGTCTATTAACATATTGAAATGATTATTATGATAAACCTATGAACTCACCAACCTTTTGGTTGACACTTTTAAGCATGTTATTTCTCAGGTACGAATTAAGTCTTCCGCTGTGCATTTGCTCATTTTAAGGACATTACTTGGAGTCGATCATCGCAATGGGACCAAATGTTGATGACTTCGTCCAGGGGGATAAGGACGGGTCGTTACAGGTGGTATCAGAGCGTTGGTCCTAGCGAACCAGGTCTTGCATTAGTGTGTCTAACTGATAGTTGTTAGGATGCATTAGCGAGTCTGGGCTTCGACCTTAGCTGCATATTATAAGTATTGTATATCATTCCTAGTGGAAAATTTCCCGCTAATCATTCCTAAGTCTAGACATGCCTTACTGCTTTTATTACATAGATAGTGTATAGACAAATTTATATCTTAGCATATCTATTACGGTAAACTTTGCCTGATATCTTTCGTAAATTTCTCCGTAATTTAAGGGATCCTGGTACTATATATATCTAGGCATATTATGCATCGAGAATACAATCCAACTATCATTTGCTGTCACTAAGCTTTTCATACCAAAAATCTTTTCTGTGATCTCGTACGATGGCCTCTACGAATCGACCAAGTTCTTCTGACTCCGAAGATAGCGTGACGGGAGCGCACCAACCGATCAACTACCATGATTTCTTTAGAAAGTGGGGATGGGTTCGCGAAATACTTACTCTATGGAGAAATGAAGAAGGTACTCCATATCACGAGCCGAACTTACCACCTAACGTCGGAGTGCTCGATCTGCTCACCGGCGAACCTGTTCGCAACATCGTTTATACCCTTTTTGCAAGAATTTTTCGTCTTGAGGCTACCATTAACGAAACTAGAGAAAATATCCGACCTCTATCTCACACTGATAACCAACCAGGGTTAGTAGAAGAAGTTAAAGAACTCGGAGCTCGAGTGTTAACTTTAGAGAGCACGGTACACAATTTGCAAGCACTAGAAGTATCATCAACTCTAGTAACATCACCAGCCTCAGCACCAACAGCACTAGTACCACCAACAACAACATCCACGTCACCAGCTTCGACATTTCATTCTGTACCTCGAGTATAATCATCGTCCTACATGACGTTCTACATCATTTATCTTAATTCAACATAGTGATTATGTAACCTCTAATGTTTTAGAGATTATATATTCTTATTCTAACAGTAAATCAGATGAGTTAATATCATATTAACTCATTAAATCCATGATTGCATCCGAAGAAAATATATATGTATATATGTTTTCGTAAAGATTGTAATTAAAAATTCTTTCGTACAAAGTGTTAATTGTGAAAATATTTTAACGGGTAGGTAATACCCGAGGAATATTCAGATTTCACATTAATAAGTTACAATGTACATTCTTCGAAGCTGATTCAACAGTCGTTTACTATCCTACTTACATCCACCGATATACAAATCCGTTCACCACAGAATAACTATATTCATCCAATTTCATATTTGGATTTTGATTTATCAGAATCCAACAAGTGGCATAATGAAGAAAACATTTGACAAAATAAAATTTGTTAGAAACAAACGAATTAACTAATTGAAATTTTGTTAAAAATTCACGCTAACTGTTCCTAGCTAACTGTTCCTAGCTAACTGGTTACATTTTATTTATCGAAATTTAATTATCGCAATTTATATTCTCGCAATTTTATTTATCGTCATTTAATTTCTGTTATTTACTTTTACGCACTTTAAATAACAGGACACGTATACAAGGTTTCGACATATCATATTGACCCATCTATATATCTATCTTGGAACAACCATAGACACTCTATATGCAAATGACGGAGTTAGCTATACAGGGTTAAGGTTGATTCCAAAATATATATATAGTTTGAGTTGTGATCAATACTGAGACCGGTACACGGGTCACGATACGTATTAATTAATTCGAATGTTATATATTAAACTATATATGAACTATTGGACTATTGGACTACTAACTTTGGACAATTAAAAATGAATTAAAATATTAATTATAATATATGAAACTACATAATTCTTCAAGTTTGCCATTTGATTTCATCTTAAACCTCATTTGTATCTTGACGATTCCAATCTGCGTTTAAACATTTCATGATTCTTGAAAACACCTCGATCGAAAGGATGGACCATCCGCACTTCATCTACGGAAAAAAAGATTTATGCATATAGTTATGCATCTGAAAAACTCTCGAAACCTGAGTAAACGTTTAACACATAGCTGTGTTAATTCCTTTGGCGTTATTATTACCCAAAATAACTATGCAATTCCTTTCCAAATTAGCCAAATTTTGTCACAGCTCCAACAAGACAACTTCGACTTTTCGTTCGAAATAATCATATTATAACTTTGATATATATGCGTGCTCTTTTATTGTTACCGTGGAACCTTTCATATTCTATCATGTTACCATCAGCGTTTAATCATCTAAAAACACAATTCTCCTGAAATTACCTCGAATTGATAACCGATGATTTAGATATCGTAGCGTTAAATGCAGAGGAAACAGAAAAATCGTAGATGGTCTGAACAGCCAAGAGCTTGATGATGAATGAAATGTCCCGTTCTTATTGATTAAAAACGTTCCATATTAATTGATTTCGTTGCGAGGTTTTGACCTCTATATGAGACGTTTTTCAAAGACTGCATTCATTTTTAAACAAACCATAACCTTTATTTCATCAATAAAGGTTTAAAAAGCTTTACGTAGATTATCAAATAATGATAATCTAAAATATCCTGTTTACACACGACCATTACATAATGGTTTACAATACAAATATGTTACAACAAAATAAGTTTCTTGAATGCAGTTTTTACACAATATCATACAAGCATGGACTCCAAATCTTGTCCTTATTTAAGTATGCGACAGCGGAAGCTCTTAATAATCACCTGAGAATAAACATGCTTAAAACGTCAACAAAAATGTTGGTGAGTTATAGGTTTAACCTATATATATCAAATCGTAACAATAGACCACAAGATTTCATATTTCAATACACATCCCATACATAGAGATAAAAATCATTCATATGGTGAACACCTGGTAACCGACAATAACAAGATGCATATATAAGAATATCCCCATCATTCCGGGACACCCTTCGGATATGATATAAATTTCGAAGTACTAAAGCATCCGGTACTTTGGATGGGGTTTGTTAGGCCCAATAGATCTATCTTTAGGATTCGCGTCAATTAGGGTGTCTGTTCCCTAATTCTTAGATTACCAGACTTAATAAAAAGGGGCATATTCGATTTCGATAATTCAACCATAGAATGTAGTTTCACGTACTTGTGTCTATTTTGTAAATCATTTATAAAACCTGCATGTATTCTCATCCCAAAAATATTAGATTTTAAAAGTGGGACTATAACTCACTTTCACAGATTTTTACTTCGTCGGGAAGTAAGACTTGGCCACTGGTTGATTCACGAACCTATAACAATATATACATATATATCAAAGTATGTTCAAAATATATTTACAACACTTTTAATATATTTTGATGTTTTAAGTTTATTAAGTCAGCTGTCCTCGTTAGTAACCTACAACTAGTTGTCCACAGTTAGATGTACAGAAATAAATCGATAAATATTATCTTGAATCAATCCACGACCCAGTGTATACGTATCTCAGTATTGATCACAACTCAAACTATATATATTTTGGAATCAACCTCAACCCTGTATAGCTAACTCCAACATTCACATATAGAGTGTCTATGGTTGTTCCGAAATATATATAGATGTGTCGACATGATAGGTCGAAACATTGTATACGTGTCTATGGTATCTCAAGATTACATAATATATAATACAAGTTGATTAAGTTATGGTTGGAATAGATTTGTTACCAATTTTCACGTAGCTAAAATGAGAAAAATTATCCAATCTTGTTTTACCCATAACTTCTTCATTTTAAATCCGTTTTGAGTGAATCAAATTGCTATGGTTTCATATTGAACTCTATTTTATGAATCTAAACAAAAAAAGTATAGGTTTCTAGTCGGAAAAATAAGTTACAAGTCGTTTTTGTAAAGGTAGTCATTTCAGTCGAAAGAACGACGTCTAGATGACCATTTTAGAAAACATACTTCCACTTTGAGTTTAACCATAATTTTTGGATATAGTTTCATGTTCATAATAAAAATCATTTTCTCAGAATAACAACTTTTAAATCAAAGTTTATCATAGTTTTTAATTAACTAACCCAAAACAGCCCGCGGTGTTACTACGACGGCGTAAATCCGGTTTTACGGTGTTTTTCGTGTTTCCAGGTTTTAAATCATTAAGTTAGCATATCATATAGATATAGAACATGTGTTTAGTTGATTTTAAAAGTCAAGTTAGAAGGATTAACTTTTGTTTGCGAACAAGTTTAGAATTAACTAAACTATGTTCTAGTGATTACAAGTTTAAACCTTCGAATAAGATAGCTTTATATGTATGAATCGAATGATGTTATAAACATCATTACTACCTTAAGTTCCTTGGATGAACCTACTGGAAAAGAGAAAAATGGATCTAGCTTCAATGGATCCTTGGATGGCTCAAAGTTCTTGAAGCAAAATCATGACACGAAAACAAGTTCAAGTAAGATCATCACTTGAAATAAGATTGTTATAGTTATAGAAATTGAACCAAAGTTTGAATATGATTATTACCTTGTATTAGAATGATAACCTACTGTAAGAAACAAAGATTTCTTGAGGTTGGATGATCACCTTACAAGATTGGAAGTGAGCTAGCAAACTTGAAAGTATTCTTGATTTTATGAAACTAGAACTTTTGGAATTTATGAAGAACACTTAGAACTTGAAGATAGAACTTGAGAGAGTTCAATTAGATGAAGAAAATTGAAGAATGAAAGTGTTTGTAGGTGTTTTTGGTCGTTGGTGTATGGATTAGATATAAAGGATATGTAATTTTGTTTTCATGTAAATAAGTCATGAATGATTACTCATATTTTTGTAATCTTATGAGATATTTCATGCTAGTTGCCAAATGATGGTTCCCACATGTGTTAGGTGACTCACATGGGCTGCTAAGAGCTGATCATTGGAGTGTATATACCAATAGTACATACATCTAAAAGCTGTGTATTGTACGAGTATGAATACGGGTGCATACGAGTAGAATTGTTGATGAAACTGAACGAGAATGTAATTGTAAGCATTTTTGTTAAGTAGAAGTATTTTGATAAGTGTATTGAAGTCTTTCAATAGTGTATAAATACATATTAAAACACTACATGTATATACATTTTAACTGAGTCGTTAAGTCATCGTTAGTCGTTACATGTAAGTGTTGTTTTGAAACCTTTAGGTTAACGATCTTGTTAAATGTTGTTAACCCAATGTTTATAATATCAAAAGAGATTTTAAATTATTATATTATCATGATATTATGATGTACGAATATCTCTTAATATGATATATATACATTAAATGTCGTTACAACGATAAACGTTACATATATGTCTCGTTTCAAAATCATTAAGTTAGTAGTCTTGTTTTTACATATGTAGTTCATTGTTAATATAATTAATGATATGTTTACTTATCATAATATCATGTTAACTATATATATAACCATATATATGTCATCATATAGTTTTTTTACAAGTTTTAACGTTCGTGAATCACCGGTCAACTTGGGTGGTCAATTGTCTATATGAAACCTATTTCAATTAATCAAGTCTTAACAAGTTTGATTGCTTAACATGTTGGAAACATTTAATCATGTAAACATCAATCTCAATTAATATATATAAACATGGAAAAGTTCGGGTCACTACAATGAAGTATGGAATGTTAGGAACGCTCGATAGAAAAATTTGGTACTAAAAAAAAAAAAAAAAAAGATTGAGCTAACCATAAAGGAAACCAAGGAGAAATACAAGTAACATACCCTAAATTCATAGAACCCAGATAAATCTGGATCCGATGAAATATTTAGAGAATATCTTGCTCCAAAGTTATATTAAAATCTTGCGGAAAATTTTTCCTTATCAACTTTCGAACTTAGAAATTCCAAAATATCATCATAAATATTTTCGATATTTCTGAGGATATTTTCATAAATATTCTTGTCCGAAATTATCTATCTCTTCGTGTTTTCTGCATTCCATTATATTGGAAACTTCTGTAAAACTTAAGTATAAATTAGGAATGAATTCTGGAGAAGTGTTGGGAACTGGAGTATGAGTTAGTATAATATAATGCGCTTGGCCAACGTGATTATATTACAGTAAGTCATGCTGAGTTTCTAATGAAATGTGATGATGGTTCACAGTAGATTATACCATCATCATATGTCATGTTACCTAACTCTTTCATTCTACATAACCTCCGAGCATATCAAGAAGAATATACTCTTGACAGTTCTATTTTCAATAATTTTGATAAATTTGAAAATCAAATTGTGCTATCACGTTCCTTCCTGCTTAGAACATTATAATCATTCTAAATTCTATATCTACGAATTCTGGACCATTATTCGCTTGACTTGAAGTCGGGAAGAGAAAACAAAAGCATAGAGCTTCAAAATATAAGGGAGAATATAAAGCCCGATAACAACGCATAAATTACAAACTGTGTATGTTAATGTTTATCGCAACATAAAGACACGGGAGAATTAAAAACACTATAACCCCAAAGGCGAAGTAGAAGAAAGTAGATTCCTCTGGTGGAAGTTGAAAAAGGAGAATGAATGTTGCGATAGTAAGGATGAGGACAACGATCAGAATTGGATTAAGCATTTTCACAATGGTTTGAAAGTATGGATCGAGAATAAAGAATTGGAGTGGTGAAAATAATAGAACGAAAGAAGTTCATTTATAGAGAAGATACCAGACAAAGCAATCGAGACAGATAATTGTATTAAATTAAAGAGATCTTAATTTCCATAAATCCCGAAGAATCAGATCTTATAGATTTCCAAGATTTTCTCTGAATCCCTTGAATTCCGGAATTCAACCATGACTACGTCAAAAGTTATGATGAAACTTGTCTTTCTCATTTCACTCTTTTGTGATAGCTTCAATCGTACTCTTTGAATAATCAAATTATCTTATCCTTATTACTCAATGGTAATAAAACTCTATTTATCAGCTTATATGAGTCATGAAAACATATTTATTGTTAACCATGACAACCACACTCAAATTTCGGGACGAAATTTCTTTAACGGGTAGGTACTGTGACGACCCGGAAATTTCCGATCAAATTTAAACTTAATCTTTATTTACTTTCGACACAATAAGCAAAGTCAATTTAATTGAATATCAAAATCTTGAATTGTTTACATGGAAAATTTTTAACCTTTGACTATTCTCAACGATTTACGAACCGTTAATTGCAAATGGAAATGAATATATATAAATAATTATACATCATGAATTAAATACATAAATAAATTACTATGTGACTTAGAAAGAAACTTAAACTTAATATAAAATATATAACTATTAAATAGTATATGTAATATCAATAAACTAAATAAAAATTTCAAATTTAGATATAATAATATAACTATAGTATCATTATTATTAATTGAACTAATAATATTAACAATTGTATTATTAATATTATATGGCATATATAGAAATTGAAACATACAAATTGTTGTTATTATTATTTATTATTATTATTATTATTATAAGATTTTTCTAGCATTTTTTTGATAATTAACACAAGTACCATGATAAATAATATCATTATAATTATTAGAATAATTATTATTATTATATGTATTAAATTAAATTGATATTAATACTATTATTAACATTAATATTATTATTATTTTTATTATCATTATCATTATCATTAATACAATTATTATTATTAGTTATTATTATTATAATTATTAATAACAGATTTATTATTAATAATACATATTTATATTAAATCAGATTTATATAAAATCTGTTTCGCATACAATCTGTTTATGTCATAATCGAACCCTAACAAACTTTGTTTTTGTCTCTGAAAATGTTAAACATACAAATCGATCGTACGATCTTGTGAAATCACAATCTGCCTTTACTTTTGTTTATTATTTTCGTACAGATTAGCTGTAAAGCATAACCAGTGTTTTTTATTTATTTTTATTCATGTGCCTGTGAGAAACTCGACTGAACCCTTCAGTATATAAACAAAGCTGAGCATATGGTGTTAATAGAAACCAGTCGACATTCCAAAATCATTATCAATCACTCAATACCAATTAACTGTATTTAAATAAAGAATTAATCAGTTAAAGTTCTCAGTTTTTTTTAAAACAGTCAAACGTTACCCTGTTCTTCATTTTTTTTGGCCAATTCACGATTCTGTATCATATTTCAAAAGGTATAAATGAAGTGTTGCTAGGAAACCTGTACTCAAACTCTCTGTAAAATTTTCAATTCCAATTCATTATATTGAGTAAGAATTTTAAGGTCAAACTTTAATTCCAAAAAGTCAAAAGATTTGTTTATCGAGAAATTCGATCTAAATTTGGCGTTTCCAGTTAAATTAAAGCTTTAGAAAGTTTCTAATGACGATTTAAAACCTTTTTCATGAAGAGATCAAAGTCTAAAAACGATCGGAGGTTATAATTTGATTTATGAGTTCATACGTGTTCTTCATTGAATGATACAGCTCAATTTTTATTTCTTTTGTTTAATCCGATTCAATCAAACATTATGAACCGTTTCAGTTTTGTTGGAGAGTCCTAAAACCACAAGGATTAATTGGGGTATTGACTGATGGAATTCTGGTCGAATTCAGGGTAATAAAAGGAAGACAGAAAACAAAACAGTTTAAATAAACTTAAGTTATAAAACTTATCAGAAAAACTAAAGCCGTAGAATGGTTAGAGGGTGTTTCGGTTTAGCTAGAGGTCAGGAGTTCGAGTCTGGTTCGCAACAATATTTTTGTTAAAAGTTTCTTTGGAGGTAGTCATTTAAATTCCTTATTATTTTTATTATCATTATTATATAAAATTTCTATTATTATTATTATTATTATTATTATTATTATTATTATTATTATTATTATTATTATTATTATTATTATTATTATTATTATTATTATTATTATTATTATTATTATTATTATTATTATTATTATTATTATTATTATTATTATTGTTATTATTATTATCATTATCATTATTATTCTTATTATTGTTATTACTAACAACATAATCAATATCAAGTATTATTATTACTTAGTATTACTGTTATTATTATTACCATTATTGATTAGTATTATGATAATATTCAATATTCCCAATATTATTATTATTAACATGGTTATTAAAAATAGGTATCATTAATATAGCTTATATATAAATAACACTACTAATGTTATCATTAAGTAGAATCATTTTTAAAATTATCAAAAGTAATATTATAAATTATTAGTATTTTTGTAAATATTAACATTATTATCATTTTTAGAACCATTATTAGTAACATAAGTATATTAGTAATATTACTATCATTATTTTTATAATTACTAGTATTAACTTAGTATAAATATAATTACGGTTTTGATAAAAATATATATATATATATATATATATATATATATATATATATATATATATATATATATATATATATATATATATATATATATATATATATATATATATATATATAAATAAAAAGGTATTTAATTCATATAACATCACAAAATTTATATTTTTATACAAAATGAATATATGAAACCTATATATATGTTATTAATATAAAAATGATATAACTAATAAAGTTATATATATATATTGTTCAATTACAACTATGTATATTAATAAATACACAAATGATATAGGTTCGTGAATCCAAGGCCAACCTTACACTTGTTCAATGTCGTCATATGTATTTTTACTACAAAATACAGTATGGTGAGTTTCATTTGCTCTCTTTTTAATTGCTTTTGCAATATATATTTTTGGGCTGAGAATACATGCGCTACTTTTATAAATGTTTACAAAATAGACACAAGTACTTAAAAATATATTCTACGTTGAGTTGTACCACTGGCATATTTCCCTGTAGCTTGGTAACTACTATTTACATGGGTATTGTAAACGCGAATCCTGTTGATAGATCTATCGGGCCTGACAACCCCAACCGGACTGGACGACCAGTATCAACGGTTGCACAGTACTTCGTTTTGGTGACTACACTTGGTACGGTGTAGTGAGATTTCATAATAAAGGGAATATGCTGAAATGTCCCGTTCTTATTGATTAAAAACGTTCCATATTAATTGATTTCGTTGCGAGGTTTTGACCTCTATATGAGACGTTTTTCAAAGACTGCATTTATTTTAAAACAAACCATAACCTTTATTTCATCAATAAAGGTTTAAAAAGCTTTACGCAGATTATCAAATAATGATAATCTAAAATATCCTGTTTACACACGACCATTACATAATGGTTTACAATACAAATATGTTACAACAAAATAAGTTTCTTGAATGCAGTTTTTACACAATATCATACAAGCATGGACTCCAAATCTCGTTCTTATTTAAGTATGCGACAGCGGAAGCTCTTAATAATCACCTGAGAATAAACATGCTTAAAACGTCAACAAAAATGTTGGTGAGTTATAGGTTTAACCTATATATATCAAATCATAATAATAGACCACAAGATTTCATATTTCAATACACATCCCATACATAGAGATAAAAATCATTCATATGGTGAACACCTGGTAACCAACATTAACAAGATGTATATATA